>NC_032012.1:13945456-13967448 GCF_001865875.1 Lupinus angustifolius
TGAACTTCAAAAGTCTAGAGCACCTGAGTCAGGATGAGATTGTGCATGGGTTACCTACTCTCAAAGCCTCAAATGATGTGTGTGATGATTGTCTAGCAAGCAAGCAAACAAGGAACACATTATGCTCACAAGTCCCAACCAAGACCACACAACCACTTGAAGTTGTATACACTGATGTGTGTGGTCCATTAGAAGAAAAGTCTCTTGGAGGAAACAAGTACTTTGTGACCTTCAAGGATGATTTCACAAGAAAACTATGGACTTATGCAATAGAGAAGAAATCTGATGTGTTTGGCAAATTTAGAAACTTCAAAGCAGAAGCAGAAAAACAAAGTGGCAATAATCTAAAGCTGATCAGAAGTGATGGTGGAGGGGAGTATGTCTCTCATGAGTTCAAAAATTTCTGTGAATTAGAAGGAATAACTCATGAGATCACTGCACCATATACTCCTCAACATAATGGTGCAGCAGAAAGGGTAAACAGAACCTTGTTGAATATGGCAAGAAGCATGATAAGAACCAAGGCACTTCCAAAGAAGTTTTGGGCAGAAGCAATATCAACAGCAACTTGAACAGATGTCCTATAAAGAGGTTGGTGAACAAGACTCCTGAAGAAGCATGGACTGGTCACAAACCAAATGTAAACATCTCAAGGTGTTTGGATCCATATGCTTCAAACACATACCAGAAAGCAGAAGAGGGAAACTTGATAACAGAGGAGAAAGGGTGATTTTTGTAGGCTACCATTCTACATGGGCCTACAAAGTATACAATCCTACAACAAATACAACCTCATACAGCAGAGACTTAAAATTCATTGAAGGTGGAGCTTGGAATTGGAATGAAACCAATGAGACACCAAACAACTCAGGAAGAATGATGTTGGACAACACACAAATAGAAGAAGAAACTCAGATAAGTAATGAGGATCAAGCTGTTTTGAATGAAAGACCACAAAGAACAAGACAATTGCCATCAAGACTCAGAGATTATGAACTTCTTGATGACTCAGCAATCACTCAAGAAGGAGATTTTGTGCATATGGCTCTACTAGCTGAAATGGAGCCTGTGTCCTTTGATCAAGCAATGAAAGAGCAGTGCTGGATAGAAGCAATGAAGGAAGAAATTAACTCAATTGAGAAGAATGCTACATGGGAGCTAACAGAATTGCCAAGGAACAAGAAAGCTATCCTAGTCAAATGGGTGTATAAGGTGAAGTTGAAGCCTGATGGATCAGTCTCTAAGCACAAGGCTAGACTTGTAGCAAAAGGGTTTCTACAGAAGCAAGGCCTGGATTTTGAAGAAGTCTTTGCACCAGTGGCCAGATTAGAAACCATAAGACTTGTAGTAGCAATAGCAAGCTCAAGGAGGTGGCACATTTGTCAAATGGATGTGAAATCTGCTTTCTTAAATGGTCATGGATGTGAAATCTGCTTTCCTAAATGGTCCATTAGACAAGGAAGTCTACATAGTATAACCCCCTGGCTTTGTAATTCCAGATCAAGAGCACAAAGTCTACAAACTGCACAAAGCTTTGTATGGTTTGAAACAAGCACCCAGGGCTTGGAACAGAAGAATAGACGGGTTCCTACTGAAACTAGGATTCCAGAGATGTATCAATGAGCATGGCATTTATACTAGAGATGTCACTACAGAAGCCTCTATCATCACATGTCTTTATGTGGATGATTTGCTAATAACATGCAACAACATTGAAGAGATTGAATGGTTTAAAGAAAAGCTGAAACATGAGTTTGAAATGACTGATTTGGGAAGCCTTTCATACTTCCTTGGAATCGAATTCCTCAGAACTGAAGCAGGTATACTAATGCATCAAAGAAAGTATATTACTGATATACTTGGAAGATTCAAAATGCTAGATTGCAACTCAGCTTCAACTCCAATTGAAACTGGACATACTCTATGCAACTCTAGCACTAAGAATTCAGAAGATAATGCAGTAGATTCAACCCTCTTCAGACAAATGATAGGATCTCTTCGATATGTATGCAATACAAGACCTGATCTTGCCTATGCAGTTGGTCTAGTAAGCAGGTATATGGAAAATCCAAGACATACTCATCTAACAGCAGTGAAAAGGATACTGAGGTATCTCAAAGGTAGCATGAGCTTGGGCATTCTGTTCCCTGCATCAAGGGACACAGAACAGAACAGAGGAAGCATCATTCATGGCTACACTGATGCAGATTGGTGTGGTGATAAGGATGATAGGAAGAGCACAAGTGGTTATCTATTCAAGCTTGGTGAAGCACCAATAAGTTGGTGTTCAAAGAAGCAGAAAATAGTTGCTCTCTCTTCATGCGAGGCAGAGTATGTTGCAGCCTGCTTTGGTGGTCAACAAGCAGTATGGTTGAAGGCATTGCTCACTGAATTGGGAATGCAGAAGGATGATGAACCTATGTGGTTGTTTGTTGATAACAAATCAGCAATAAATCTAGCAAAGAATCCAGTAGCTCATGGTAGAAGCAAGCACATTGAGACCAAGTTCCACTTCTTAAGAGACCAAGTAGAGAAGAACACATTGAAGCTAGAATTCTGCCAATCCAAGGAACAATTGGCAGATTTGCTAACTAAGCCTTTGAAGAAGATAGACTTTGAAAGACAAAGAACACTCTTAGGTATAGTTAGTATAGAAAGCATGAATTAAGGAGGAGTGTTGATTTTTTGTATTAAAGAATGTAATTCATTGCTTTTGTGATAGTTAGTTTAGTTAGTTGGCAACTTACTAAACATAGAAAGTCATAACTAATTAAGTTGTTATGAACTTCTATAAAAGGAAAGTGTGTAATCTTGTTGAATTGTTAATTTGAATTTTACACTCTTCTTCTCTCACTTTTATCTCTAATTCTTTCTTCTTCTCTCTTAACATTTTCTCTAAACATCTTCTTCTTCTCCTCTGATTCACGCTGGCTTGAAGCTAGTAGAAGAAACCAAGCTGAATTGGTTTCTAAATCTCCAACACAAAGTGGCCACAAATCTTACCTAGTTCTAATAGCAAGTGATGGATTGTGCCAAATTCTAATAGCCCATTTATTTTATCTTGCCTACTTTTTAATGTATTTTTATGGTGCATTGGTTGTCAATGCAATTTTTTTTATTCTAAAATTAAACTTAACTAAAATTAAATGTTGATAAAAAAATTTGGACCTCGGGAAGTCAACATTGCTCAAATAGACTTACCAACATTAAACAACAAAAATTTCGTTAACATGGTTGGCACTATATATTAGCAATATTTTTCAAGGAATTAAACTTAATGCTATATGTCTTTTGTAAGAGAAAAAGAATTACATGTTAGCTTATTATTATGCTTAGCCTATGCGTAATATTTTAACGAAGTCAATGCTGGTGTCTTGAGTACCTGTTTATCCTTCTTACAAGATCAAAGGGATTTATCCAAGTATATGATTTGAGGAGTTTTACTTATTTTCTGTTTACATGTTTTTTATAAATTAAATCTGTTATAAGTAAGTAAAAATATATGCTGAATTTGATAAATTAATTTATATTTTTTTATAACCTAACACATTACAATTTCATTCTTTATAATCACAATCTACAAAATTTAGCTCAAAGATCTTTTCTCCTCCATACTCACCCTGCTTGCTTACATATGTAAGCAAAGTTTATTTATGAGACAAAAATTAATTTATTTTGGGATGGTAACAATACATTCCAAAAAGTGTTACTCATTTGAATTAAATCTTTACTATTTTGGTTATTATAGAGATCGAGTGAGACGTTACACCACTAGACCAACACATTATTGGTATTAGTATTTTTGTTCGATTCATATAAATGACATTTGTTAAAAGAGACAACCATAAATTTCAAAAAAGATTAATTTTTTAATAAAAAAAAGAAGATTATAAAAAAATGATTAGTAGTTCTGGATAACATAATGCATAGAATCTAACAAAGTATATCTCACAACATACTCCCTATTAACATGACTTGTTCTTTCTCTTCAGTCTTTTCACATCCCCATTTTCCTATGACAAGACACAACTTCTAGTTTCCCAAACCATACATTTTTTCATTCTCTTTGAAATCTTCAAACCCAAGCCATGCAAATGATGCAATTTCTACTATTGTCTTCTTCCATTACCACCTTCTAACATCACTCTTCAAAACTTAGATCATTCTCTTATTCTCCATTTGATCCAAAATGGGTTGCTGCTTTAGCACCCCAAACACCAAACAAGAACAAAATAACCTCAAAAACCAACCACCCCAACACAACAGTACACCACCACCACCATTACCACAGCATCTTGAAGAAGAAACTGTGAAAGAGGTTCTCTCAGAAACACCCATTTACAAATCACACCAAGATCCATTTTTGATGGCAAAAACGAACACCCAAATGCCCAAAATTGAGAAAGGAAGGGTTCCCATTATGAACAAAGCATGCAGCATGAGTGAGAGTTTCTCACAGGAAGTATCTCAGATTTCTGAAACATGCAGCATCAGCAAGAGCTTCTCCACCACCACCGTGACGGAAAAGAGAGAAGACGAAGCCACGAGTAAGAGAAGAACCACTGGAACTCAGAGCCGGAAGAAGCGTTCTGACGCCGGCGACGGCAATAAAATCGGTGAGAGAGAACGAATGCAAAAAAATCCGGCAAGGATTCCGGGGAAGAGGTTCCCGGTGAGTTCACCGGAGGTTCGTCGGAAGGAACCTGGTCAGCTCCGCCGTGATTCCGGCGAGGGTTATCGCCGGCAGTCGAGGTCTCCGTCATCTGCAAGGACGGTTGGTGGCGGCGTTGGCCGAAATCAGATGAAGCTGCCCGATGTGACCGGTCGGCGGTTGCCGCCAGATAAGTGTGTGAAGAAAGAGATGATCAGAAAGGAGAACGACGTCGTTCCACATGAGGAATCATTTGAGAACCCGCATATTTCATTGGAGTGCTTTATTTTTGTGTAGGATTTGGAAGCAGGTTTGTTTTTCAAGGTTTTGATTTCTAAAAGTGATTTTTTTATAAAAGTGATTTTTTTCTAAAAGTGATTGGTTGCAGTTTATGGAAGTGCTTGTTTGAAACGTTCAAGTTGACTTTGATTGATTGTACTCTTTGTGGAACTTCTTTATATCGATTATTCAATGTAATTACATGTATAGTCATTCATTCATGATCTTGTTAAGATAGAATAATTCCTCATAAATTGACCTCATGCTTAGTGCTACTCCTAAATGTGATGTTGATTTTTAAGCAATAGTGCAATACTAACTAGAGTGAAAGATTTTTAATGATAGCGGCCAATTGGTGGTACTTGTACAAGATAATTGATAAACACACTTCACCACAATTAATTTATTTTAGAGTGAATCCTCACTTTCATCCTTAAAGAATTTAATGTGTATCAATTTTATCCATCCAAAATAAAAAATTCAAAGTACTCAATGGTAGTAAATGCAACTCAAAATAGTTCCTATTTAGGGTCATAAGAAGTACAAAAAATTAGTATACACAAAAATTGACTCATATTTAATATTTTTGGAGTTTTTAAATTTTTAGGAATTAAATTAGTAAATTTTATATAAAATTTGACACACCAAAAGTGAAAGAATTTTAAACATGGTCAATGTATCATTTATTCAATCATTCATTTCTTAAATACAAGGAATATAATTAAATTATACATAACGTATTATTGTGTATATATGTATAAATATTTACCATAACTAACCATGCAAAATGGCATAGCCTTATTTTTTGTCATCAATGTTGTTGGGAAATTCAGAACCAATTTCTCTCATCTGTATGATACAAATGGACACTTGTGGAAGTAGCAAGTGGACAAAGAAAATGGAAAAGAGTAGAAGAATAACACTGATGCGAACCTCTAGGGGATGATTTGCTTTCTTTGTCGATCGTTCTTGTTTGAAACTTAATTTGACTTGCAGAATAACACTTTTATATAATGGCCACGTTTTGTGTCACGATTGTTTGATAAATATGGGAGGAAAAGTATATGCATGTGTATGGTTTAACGTAAGACACAATTGGTATATATTTTTGTATTTTTATTTTTATGTTTGAATAAAAGATGGATAAGAATGCAGGGGGAATGTGCCACAAGCAAAATAGTTTGATAAGTCAAGGAGGTTCGCCACAATGAAAGATTCTTGATAAGAACAAGGTTAAGGTGCCACACCACCAATGATGATAAGCCTATGAACGCCACAAGGATGGATCCTTGCTAAGTTCTAAGTTTAGGATCAAAGCTTAACTAAAGAGGAGTTAATCCAAACAAAATTCAACTTGATCCATTCATCATGAATGTAATATATAAATAGGGAAATTCTGAATTGACTATGCCTAATTTGAAATCTTAATTAAAACATGTAATTAAATGGTTTTTAGTTGGAGTTTAATGAGAGATTTGATTTGGCCATGTGTTGGCTGAAATCCCCTTGATGCATTCAACCATGTGACTATTTGAAATTGATAGATTGATTGTGCCCTATCTCTTGCTTGGTTGAATTGATTATGACGAATTTGGTCTTGAAAAGGAAAGTTCATAATTGTTGAATTAATCTCTTGATCTTCATATTTGACGGTGAGTATGAATTCAGACTTGAATTAGATGATTGAACTTTTATCTTTGACTTCAATGCCTTGAATGAGACATGATTTCTTACCTTTCTTGAATGATCCTTGACTTGAATGCATTGAATGAACATGATTACTTGTCTTTCTTGAATGACCATTGACTTGAATGTCTTGATTGAGACTTGATTACTTTCCTTTCTTCAAATAAGCTTGAACCAATTTGAAATCGTCATTCATTTTCTTTCAAATCCTTCATTTATTTCAACGCTGATTGGATTGATAGAAACTTGCCTTATTAGACTCTCTTCACGCCAATTTAAAATTCGCCTATCAATGTTATCTCCTTGCTTAATTATTATGATGATTCCACATGGTCTACCTGTGCCCTCCTAGGACTTAACCACTTGCCATTATTGGACCATGTTACAAGGAAATAAATTCCCTACCCTCATCTTACATGATTTAATGAAACTAATCAAATACTTAAACACTAATTAAAATAAATCCTAAGACTATCCATGAGAATTGTTCTCATTTATTCATGCAATAAAATAATAACTAAAAACTATCATAATTTCCTTCTAAGAATGTGGGTTCCAAGTGGCTCTCCTACTTGTAAGATTGTCCTCCACAATCATGGGTTGCCCCTTTGGTTTATGTCAAACACCAAGACTTTTAACGTGAAAAAACATCTTCAATGTGAGAAGGAAACAATTATGGGACCTACAAAAAATATATCAACTATAGAAAGTAGGATTACAATATTTGACTCTCTCTTACTAAGATGATAATACTCAATCTCACCCAAAAAGATGGAAATACAAACTTTCTCTAGTATCTCACTAGGAATACAAATTCACGCTAATATGGATATAAATTCTCTCACTTTCTCTCTATGTTGTTCTTTCTCACTTGTTTGTTTCATCTCTTCCTCACAAGTCCCCTATATAGTGAAGGAGATGAATACTTCATCATAAATACATGGTGGAAGATTAAATTATTGTCATACTTTTAAGACACCTTGAAAAATGCTACTCCAACTTTCTAAGTTAGACTTCATAATTCTTAAGAGTCGAAAATAATTCCAAGACTTTGGAATAACCATCATTAAATTACTCAATGGTTCAGCTACTAAGATTTATTGGTATGACTTTCACATAAATTAGGAAGAATTACTAACAAATTTATATGAATGGTGACTTTGTATTAAGGTATAATGCAATATGGTATTAAACAATGGAAATGGTCCTCCAAATTTTGTATATTCTTTTCTTTATGAGTGTGGGGATGGAAGATAAAAGCTTCTTTTGTTCCTCGATGTTGGCGTGGGTTGTCTTTCTATTTGTATGGAAGCGTGTACATTTTATATGCCTTTGTGGGCCTGGAATAGTAAGCGTGACCGAAAGGTTAGAATATAAGATAGTGAAGAGGACCAAATATTGCTACAAACTTCTATGTCCTTAAAAGATCATAACTTTAATTCAGAGAGGATTTTGAGGAATATCAATCAAATTTCTTCTCTATAATTACGTGTTATTTTTTTGTTGAGAAAAAGAGGTACCACTTATAATATATAAGTTTTATACACTGTCATTGTATCATTCATCATTGATAATTGATGTTGACTTTGAAAAAATAATCTAAATGTATGATATAATACATGTGTATAAATCTTTATACCGTAAGTATATAGATTTTATACTCATCTCAACGTCTTATTTGACCATATGGAAAATGGGGCTACTATATCCCTAGAAAACTAAAATTAAAATGATCGTTTTTTTTCCAGTTACATGGGTTTAACAATTAGTAAAAGCCTATGGCAGAATAATAGTACATAATCATTATAAGCTTGTACTCAATTCTAGCTTTGCCTTTGAAGATACGCGATGAGCAATGACAAACATCTTTCTAGTAAAATGGCCACAAACATGTGCTTTGAGCATATCAACTTTGGCTATTGGAAATATGTTCACTGACAAGGTCAAATTAACTAAAAGTTTATAAAGATTATGCACCACTCTACTGTCTACTTTAACAAGTTATCATAATATTGTACTATTTGTCAAATTGATCTAGTCCCAACTAGATGCCCAAAAACCCGAATTTGTGAGTATCCGTGGAAATATCCGCAACAAGTACATATAATGATAGCTTATAAATGAGAACAGATTTTATAATACTCGTCCCGTAGGTATCCACAAATTTATAAATTTAGATTTTAATTAAATTTATATATATTGTAGTTTTTATTATCATTTTAAGATTGTATATCATATATTTTATTATTACTTTATAATAAATTACTATGATCATAATTCATCACATAATGTCATATTACTCATGTAATACTTATTTTTACATAATGATTATTACAAAATATATAAACATATAATTAAAATTAAAAATCTGTTGAGTGTCCATAAATACCCGCCAGGCATCCATAAATATTATGGATTTGAGAACAGAAATCAGTACCTACCCGCACCATTTGCCATTACCATCTCTAATCCTGACATAATCATATATTGGTTTAATTAGTTATTCATTAATTAAACCACAAACTAAACAACAATATTGTCACTGGATCAAGATTTATAATATTATTAATATAATAAAGAATATAAATTCTTTTATCTACCTAACCTAGCAAAATACACGTGTTAATGGTAGATAACATTCATATATATTTATAGATACTAGTGTGTACAGGCATTTCGTAATTGCCGGTAAATATTGTGTGATACTACATATTCAATTTTTATATATTTCATTTTTGAATTAAAATGTATTTACTGTGTTCGATGTACTTTATATTATATTTTTGTGTCTTTATGATAATGTTTAATTTAATGTGAGATATGTGGTTAATTAAAGTATTGGTGGTGGTTGTTTATGATTATATAGTTTGTTTTGTAAAAATTAAATAATGTGAAGGACAAAATAGGAAATTAAAATTACACCATGAGAGAAGTTATTTCAAGTTTTGGCTTTATATATAGTATAGATATAGATGATAATCATATAATATATTAATATTGTATGGTTTAGTGATATAAGATTATGCTAAAGTTCAAAAAGATTAAAATATTTCAAATATATTTTGATAACAATGATATTAGTTTACCATATGGATAGAAAATTAACCTCTTTCGATTAACAAATGTCACTTTGAGTAATCGAACCATTGATATTTTAGTTATCCAATGATCCAACAATGTTTTTTATAACTAAACCAATACTTTATTAGTATAATTACATTCGAATATAATAATATCATGTTTGATCATTCCACAACACTCTAGAAATTAAACTATTTTCATTCTAATTTTTTTAGGAAAATCGAATCATATGGAAATATTATAAACAGAGTAAGTTTCATATATAAAAAAACATGTAACTAAAACTGAATCAAGTGCAATTTTGGATTTTCTGTCTCTCTTTCGAATTCCCCTTTCTCTTCGGTCACGCTTCTCATCTCAGGCTTCAATGGCGAAGATCGAAGAGTTGGACGAATCCGCTGCCAAATTGAGGCCGAAGAAGAATCACCAGCCAAGTAGATTCTTCGTCTTCGTTGATTACATTTTCCTCTTCCTCTTCATCGTATTCCTCTCTTTCATCGTTTTCAAGATTCTCGGCGTTTGATTCCTCAAATTATACAAACACTTTTTGTTCTCAACAAGGTATCAACATCATTCATGTTCACTTCTTTTTTGTTTTATTATTATTGTTAAATTAATAATTGCACCATAAAATTGTTTTTATGATAGTAACGAGAGGGAATGTGTTGACCTTTCTTTACTTTTGATTTTTGCATCATAAATGGAAAAGAATTGAATGACTTTTTGATGTTGGCTTATATTTTGATGAAAAGTTATTGTAATTTATTCATCCGATGTCAATGGTGACATGATTTACATATTTATAAAAACATATTATCTCATAATTTGGTCCAGGTAACCGATCCCATCTGATAGGAAAAAACATATTATCTCACTAGCAGATAAATTATTTCCAGAATTTTAACCCGTGACCTCATGGTCACAAAGCAGAAACATTAGAATCACACAGATTTGCAGATATTCAAACAAAGCAGATGAGATGACTTATGATGTTGATAACCTGCCTTATGTAACACAATACCAGAATAGCATAAAATCAAATATGCAAACTGATAACCAAACAGAAATTAGTAGAAACAAGTAGTTTTGATCCACCCTACCCTCTTCAAGCTAAAACTGAGTACTTTTCTTCCAACCTACCCTCTTGCTCACAAACCACTCAAGGACTTAAACAACAGCTCTCACAAGCCAAAAAACAACAGCCACATAGGGTCACTTTCCACAAGATTATGAAATTGCTCTTTTTAATGTATATTCACTCAATACAGCATAAGAGAGATGAAAAGCGCACAAAGCCCTTCAAAATTTGAAGAACTTTCATGTCCAATATGTTTGAGTAGCCGCAAATGTTCTCTTTTGTAGATATTTAAAAATATGAGAGGGGTTTTTAATTGGTGGGTCCAAAAAGTACAGAAAGCAGATTCCTTTCCATTTCAAGAATAAAGAGTGAAGTTTTGTTGAAACTTCCTAGGTGATTTCTATCCATTTTGAGGAAATATTTAATTTGTGTTATGAATGTTGGGGGTCATTTTGGAACAATCTAGAAACTTCCAATGTGCATTTTCCTTTTTCCACTTCCAACGTTTTGATCATAAGCACACTCTGGTTTGACCTTCAATGAGCTTTTCTAGTTGTCATAGGATTGGCTTTTATGCTTCTTGATATTCCTTTTTTCATGAGACGGTCCAATTTCACATTCTTGATTTTCATTAACACAGTACTTGTAGATGGATTTCTCCTTTCTCGTGTTTGGCTGAAGACCTCTCCATTCTCTGGCTCAAACTTGTTCTGTTCAATGGAACATTCAACTTCGTAGCTTGAGAACTTCATTCATTCTTTGGGAAATCTGCATATTATCCTTTGGACTAGAACTAAGTGTAAATGTGCAAGTACAATGTTAAGAATAGTAAAATGTTTAGAAGCATCACTTAAAGGATGCCAAGTTTGGAAACCTTGGGCTTACAATTAATGCTACACAGTCACACATATATCACCTCACATTTACAGTTTTCATTATCTGATTACCGTTGGACATGTTTTATGCATATGCTCCAATTTTGCCACCTCACTTCGCCATGAGGTGACATTTACTTTTGGACTTACTGATCTAGCATTATCCCATGAGCCCGTGAGCCCATGACCAAATAGATGAAGATTGTGATAAAAATGCAAGTATTAAATCCCTATGTTTAGAAAGATGGTGCTAAAGAGTAAAGTCAGAAAAGTTTTGTCGATACTTTTTTAGTACATTTTAGGTTTGTGGAAGACTCTGTTATTACTCGAGTTCATCATAGGAGATTGCATGTAGGTATGTATGCTGTACTTCTATTTTATCTATGTTTTGAAAACAAATTTATGTGAAGTTTACTAGCTCCATACAAAAGTCAATTTTCTCTCTTCTCAAACACTTCTCTCCACTTACTGTTACCATTTATTTTAACTTAACTTTCATTTTTCTACATTGTGGCAGGGCTCTCATCTGACATAGCTAAGCTTCCTTGAATGATCTAATTCGCAGCTCGAAGGTAGTGGCAATTGGGAGGTGTTAGTTTTGACCAGTTCTTATGATGTAATACTTGAATATAATCTTTCTCTGTGCTGAGAAACTTGTGCCCTCGAATTCCATATTTTTCACTATTCATTTCCCAGCATCAATTGTCTTTCATATATTTCTTGTGTCACATTTGATCTTTTCTACTTTTATTACTTTCCTTTTACTTTACGCAAGACATTTCATTTTCTCATTAATTTCCTTTCATTTTCTACTTTCTGGTTGATGGGTTGGGGTGGGGCATAAGATATAAAGACTTGAAACTACTATGTTGCATGTGATAGAGCTGTAGTAGTCTGGGGTGGTCGCTTGCTTGTTAATGGCACCACCCACTGTGCATTTATGTGAGGCATTGGTATCTTTCATTGATGTGAGATGTTTAGGAACATGAATACACTTGTTCACGAGTGGAGGACTATTGATTAAATGACTTTTATGTGTGATTCACCCGAATTGAGTTCCTCTCCCATACCGAAGAGTCTAGAAATGTAAGGAGAAAGGTGATTTTTAATTTTAATCAATTTTTTAATTGAAAAAATAAGTAAAAATATGGACTATTAAATATTTGTTTGTGTCATATGTGAGTATCTCTACTCAGTACTGGAGGGTCCAATTTTAATGAGTATCTTTTGAATTTTAGGAGGGATGTAGCATTTGTTGTTTCCATTATTTGTTCTGATCTGCATTATATTTGTGTCGTTCAAATCACACTTAACAAATTGTGTGCAATATATAATCTCAACTAGAATAATTATTAATATATAATCTCAACTACAATAATTATTAATATATAATCTCAATTAGAATAATTATTAGTATGCTAACCTTTAGCATTTTGAAACAAGAGACGTGATAGATTTAATTTAGCCAAACTTCAAGGATACCAGTATAATTTCCCTTCCATATTTTCAAGGCTTCAATATATTTAGTTATTATAAAGTAGGGGTTGTTTATTTTTGTCAAAAAAATTGTTTTCAAGTCCTATAATGTTGAAGAGCAGAGTTATCTATTTCAAACTTTATAGGAATTGGGAACTAATAATTTTTACTAAAGACGTTTTAAATCTGCTTTTAATCATTGAAACGAAAATCTTGTAGTACACAAAGGAGGTACTAACTATTGAAGTTGAAGAATTTCTATTTACGAATGAGGACCCAACAAAATAATTCATCTTAATTCTGTTGATTCATCTTATAACGGAAAGGGCAGATAGAGTTTCGCTTTCAGAAAGTAGCATACTGATATAGAATTATAACATCAGAGTTTGCATACAAGGTAGCAGGTTATGTGTAGAGAGAGTGCACTTATTATTAAGAATAAACATGTGACTGAGGGACTAAGTTGTTGCTCTTGGAAAAAAGATCCAAATGAGTGTTTACTCTATTAATATGGATACTTCAACACTTGGAAGCAACGGAGGCTCATAAACTAATTCTAACTAGTGATATCATGCACGACGGCTCATGACGGAGTGAACTCATGGATGGTCTGCAACTGGAAGTGGAACTGCAGCCGGGACTGGCGGTACCACAGCTGCAACTCCACCACCACTACCAGGATTTGGTGTCTCAAAACCAGGGTTTGGGACAAATGTGTCATCACCACCTGGAACATAACTGCGACCCACCAATCCTGCTCCTCCACTGCCACCACCTGTGAAAGGATTATGAGGTGAATCCCCGAATTGCCCCAATAGTGTTATTTGGACTCACTTTTACTACCTACTATTTTGTGGAGCACTGTCACTGAACTCAGCGGCCACTAAATGGAGCCTCCACATGCCTGAGTTATGCATATTATATCTTTTTATATCATAAAACTTGGAGTTGCTTCAAGCCTTGTTTCTTGATGTTATCTTATCCTAGAGATATAAATCAATTTGTGTCAAAAAGGAAAAAATAACTTCCTGTTTTATTTACATACTTTCTTCTTGAGATATTGCTGAAAAGAGCTCAGAGGAATGACTGTCTAGACATTGCTGAAAAGAAACTAAACTCTTACAGCTTAGGCCAACAGAAGTTGATAGCATTTCTTGTTTGATGCTAAGAATGTTAAAGCACAAATAGATGGACTCATGGACCTCTCTAGAGTTGATGATATCAGATATTAACACCATGCATTATGCTGAAACCAATATAATTCAATAACTTAATTGAGCCTAGTTTGGTACAAGTAATTGACTGAATAAAAAGCAACAAATCCATAGAAAGATTTTCTTTCTTGAATTCACTATGTTACAAGTTACAACAGGTATTACAATAAAGCATTTGGTCTTTCCTCAGAAAATCTAGGGAGCTGAACCAATGAGTTTACTCGGGTTACGCCCTCCAGACCAGACCAGTTTTGCTCTTCAGCTGATGATATTCCATCTCCAGCATCAACAGATAGTCCTCCATCAGTCACATTTTCTTCTGAGGTTCTCACAGTATAGTTCCTTCGCAAAGATGGCTCTGACTTTTGAACATCATCTGATTCAACTGGATTACCAGAATGGTTGCTCTGGATGGTTGCAGAAGAAAAGCATTGCTCATCACAATCAGATTCTGAGTCCATTTTCCCATCCAAAAATAGGCAGACAACAGCACAGTCATCCATCTTTGAAGTAGGATATTTAAGCTTCCACTCTCGAGCGGCGGATGCCACCACAATCCTCGCAGCTGATGATCGAGTCGGTGCTGAAGATACTATCTCGACTACCTCTTCATTGCTTAAAACATCCCAGACCTGCACAAATCACCAAGAGAATTGGTTATGCTACGCTTTATGACAAGATGGTAGTTTCAGAACATTAAAGAGGTGTTGGTTTTGATTTGAGTTTTCAATTTCAGATGATATGCCTGCCTTCTCACTGATAATTACAAAAAATGACACAATTTTCACTTTTAAAAGCCCAATGGTGAAAGCAACTTTTCACCTTTTCCTTCACTTAAGTTTGAAAGCATAAACAAAGGTAAGCAAAAAACAAGACAGTAGCATCAAGATAAAATAACATAAAGGCAAACCAAAACTTCTAGTCTATTTTACTAAGTCTAAAATCAAACTCATCACATGTTCTGCTCGTATAATTTTTGTGGAAAACATGCACGGGAAAGTTGAAGTAATAAATGATAAGGTGTTCTAACTATGTCCATCAATGCAAACAGAGAATGAAAACAGAAAATGAGAAGCAATCAGTTGACATTAGATAACTTTTGCTACTTATTTGTTTCTTCATATCGAAGAGAGCCAATCATATCCTTTGGGTTTTCAATGGGCTAGTTAATCTGTTTTTCAACTATCACCAAAACAGAAGACATGTTCTTAGTTTTGTCAAAAGCATTTAACAATTCTATTAACTCCATGGTTGGTTTCCAGAAAACCTTTCTCAGTATCATTACTGCCAGAAAATAACTAATGCATGCAATGTCATCATTCAAAAAATTGCCTCTGCGCATTGTATGTTCTTATTTCACTCTTTCATAGCATAACATGGTCTAATAATGATTTCTACTAAAAAAAATACTCGGAAACTAACTTTAGGCGGGGGGAAATAATGAAATGACTTTCATGTTACCAAAAAACAAAGTGAACATAATTTTCTACACCTTGTTATTCTTCCTCGACCAGGATTGGGCAGAATAGAAAAACAAGTAATTAGAAATTAAAAAATAGTTGAGATTGAAAATTGTTACCCCATCTGAGGCAATGACAATGAACTGATCTCCATCAGTAAGCACTTGGTGATAGAATTCTGGTATAGAAATCACTCCATATTCCTTCAAGCAAAAGTCTCCAAATGCTCTAGCCATTGCTAATCCAGGTGCATCATCAAAAGGCAACCATACCCTATGAACTTCTGGCTCATCTTGCAAAGCAAATACCCTACCCTTACACCGTTTAATTCTTTCTGCTTCCCCTGCATGAATTTATGTCCAAATTCAAGTTAACATCAATGAAAATAAAAAATTAAACGGCAATAGGAGCAATGATGATGGCTTATGTGATATGACATACTCGGCAAATCAGGCTTCAAATCAACAGTCAACTGAATTGCCAACATGGAGTCATTGCTATCCTTGGATCCCATGATTGCCCGAGAATCCCCAATACTACCCATGAATAGATTTGAACCCTGTAGTGAAGAAAAATAAGAAATGTATAAAACAAAGGAAAACAAGAGAGTTATATGCTTCTCTTTGAACTACCTGCTTCACTATAGTGACAGCTGTGCTACCACTACAAAAGCAGTCCAAATTTCGATGAGACCGCAACTCTTTGTCCATAGCGTGGTATGCCTTCAGGAAAGCTTCTCTCCATATCAAATTCGGTTCATCCTGGGCAGAGATATCCTTATCGGACTCTCCATTGTCAAGCTTGATATTCTCTTTGAAACCAGCTTTACCTGACCTATTTCGCTTTGACTCACAAGAATGCAGAGACGAAAGCAGTTTTAGGGGTAAGACATCCCGAGCTTTGCGGGCAACTAGGTGACCATGGGGACCATGACCATCAAAGACACCACAAAAAATCGTATCTTCAGACATGAAATCCTACAGAGAAAAGATACAAACTAGGATGTCAATTTCTAAAATGAAAAATGCTAGTCATTCATCTCGAAGAAATGCGTCATCTCACATACGATAAAAGTTACACAAATGTGTGTAAGTAGATATAACCCTCTAAAATCACCTACCTTTGTTGAATAAGAATCATACATCACAAAAAAAAGAAAGATGAAATGATTAAAAAACTTACTTCCCAAACAATCATAGCATCCTGATTAACACCCTTTCGACCCTGCTGTGTAAATATGCAAGAAGACCGACTCTTTCCATTATTGACAATTCTGTTTGGCAAGGATGGTAACTGACGCAGAGAGATAACATGATCAGAGAATGTTCTACTTGCTCTATTTGGACCGCAGAATCCGAGTTCTAAACATGATGGAGTTACCGTGTCTCCATTGCTCCCGCTACTACAAGTACTCCTACTGCTTGTTGAGACACAACACCCCATTTGCTCAGTTCCAGAACAAAGACATCAAAAGTAAACAGTGTCAAGATCCTTAATTCCTCAGCTAGATCTGTGAAATTCTGAGATTGCAAGATTTGTCAACTGAGAGTAAACAATCCAGACCCCGAAGTAAATATACAATTCATACTTTGCTTGTACCCGGAAAATCTTAGAATGTAAGAAAACAAGACAATTTAGACCCTGCTGGTGAAAACTGTGGATCTTCGGTACTTGGTGAATTGCACAATCTGCCTGAAACTGTGTTTGGATTAAGTAAACAGCGAAAAGATGAAGACATATGAATTTAATAGTTAATATATGGTCAGAAAGAATCAACCATTGCTGCATTTAAAATATAAATTTTAAGAAAGGTCCAGCAATAGAATATTAAAAAAATCCTAGCATGTGGACAAGTAATAGAATATAGTAAAACCATGTTGGATCATTTGTACTTCATTAGTACTCACATTGACAGCACCAAAATTAGAAGAAAGAAAATGGACGATTTAGTGTACGAGACTTCAATCTAGCCAGATACTGATATGGTAGATGTATATAGTCTTGCTTACCCTACCCTGAAAGTGGAGAGAAAATGTTTAATACAAAACCTCTTGATCACTGAGCAACAACTTAGATGAGACTCTACATCTCATACATCAAAATTGAAGCTTTGAGATAAATTAAATCCATAAAATATGCATTAATAATTGAAGATTGAACTAATCTACAGTAATAATAAAACAGAAAAGCAGACAACACACGACACTGTCTATCTTATCATCAATTTTCTCTCTCTTTCCTTTTCATATAGCATATATTCTTCACTTGGAAGGAGGAAGATTAGAGAATAAAAAAATTAAATTAAATAAAAAAACACCTTTTTGGGAGAAAAAGAGCAGAAAAAACAGAAAGAAAGATGTGATATGATATGATCTAGTCAGGTACATATTACATAACTATCATAATAACAAACAACCAAAAACGAGAGAACAAAATTGGGTATAGTAGACCAAGTAATTGTCCCCATGGAGTGAATAATAAAATGAAAACCAAAACAACCTTAAATAATATATTAAAACAACTTATAGCAAAAGCGAACTGAAGAACCATGATTGGTTCAGTTCTTCTCAATTAAAGTCATGGAATTGAGTATTGTAAATGAAAATTGAAAGGAACAAATAGATACTAACAAAATGGTACTGAGTCCAATGGAAATAGAGGTACAAGGAAACACACTTTCTGATAGAAGAAGAAAAGTGAGAACTGAGAAGAAACTCTGTAAGAAAATTCTTGTAACTGAACTTTACCAATACAATCATAAACACTTAGAACACATTGAAACAGAGAAATTATCACAACTGAAAGTGAACATCACAGAAATGGAAAAAGAAGAAGAAAAAAAGGGTCTTTACTATAATTATCTCAAACATGCAGATCCTGCAATGACACTTTTGTCTCATAACAAAATGCATAAAAAAAATCATACCCAATGGTAGATAAAGGTAGTTAGTTGCAACCGTGCATTTAAACACACAAGAGAAATTTAAGTCAGAGGTTAAAAGTGGAAAAAATATGAGGTGAAAATGGAAATGGTAGAAGCACATTGAATAGCTTTGTTAGAATAATAGAAGAGAAGTTGGGGATGGAAACAAGAAGAGAAAGAGAGAGAGAGAAAGTAAGAATGGAAAAAGAGAGTTTAATGAGGAAAGGTTGGTGGTAATGTGAAGTCATTAATTGCAAAAGCAGAGTATACAGCAGAGAGCACACAGAGAAAGACAACGAAAGCATGGTAGGAAATAGGGAAAAATTACGGGATTGGGGTAGTCAAACTACAGTATCCCAACTTTGGGGTAGCTTTTCAAATAATTACGGGATTGGGGTAGTTTTTTGAAAGTCGTGGATGGGGTCCACGACTTTGGCATAGTCGTGGATGACAGGCACGACTCCAGGGGAAAGTCGTGGACCAGACCCACGATTTCCCTATAATTTTCTCTCTCCTCACTGAAATCGTGGATGGGGTACACGACTTCCAGTGTCGTGGACCCCATACACGAGTTTGCATGGGTTATATCGTTTTACGTACTTTTTTTTTTTTGTTTAAGTTATAAAATTAATATATTTTGAATATGGTAATTTTAGTTAAATGATTATTTTTGTATTTTAGTATGGTAATTTAACATGTTATAATTTTAGTTAAGTTAATGTATTTTTGTAATTTTTTAGTATGGTATTTTTTTATTTTTTTGGAATTGTCATAATTTGTAAGTTAAAATTAAAAAAATAAGAAAAATGGAATTGGAAATGGAAGAAAGTTTCATAAATTGTAATTTAAAATTCAAATACATTTGATTAGCGGGAAAAAAAATATCCTAATGACGTCTATGAGATGATGTTCCACATCCAGGTGCCTTTCTCCTTCGAGGTGGTTGAACTCTTAGTTGTTGTTGTTGTTGCGATTGATTTTGTCTTCCACCTCTAACCAGTTGTGGCTGCTCCTCGTCTTCGTCTTCACTATCGTCATCATCTTCATCGTCATCGTTTGTTTGGGAAGGCATTGTCGGCTGATAATATTGTTGAGAGTTGAATGCCGAGAATGGAGTATTTGAAGTAGTGCCAAACATTGATGGCATTCCTTGAAATTGTGAAGATGATGGTAATTGAGAGAAGGAGTAGTCACCCATTGCTCCGTAAGGTTCAAACCCAAACGGATGTTGTTGTTGTTGTTGAGGAGCAGGAGTCTGAGTGTATGCCTGCGGAAAAGTATCCGTCTGAGTTTGACTCTCATATTGTTGATATTCAGGTGCAAAAGGCATTTGGAAGTGTTGTGGAGGAGGAGCTTCAGAAGTAGTTGAGGAGAAGACGGTTGGAATTAGTTGAGCAAATGCTTCCATCATCTCATTGCAGTTGTGATAGACGTCATTCAATGACTGCAACGGATTTGGAAACACATTTGTAGGAGCACATCTATCCCGAATCATTTTGATAAAATTGTACTGAATAAATGGAAAAATTGAATTTGTTAGAATATGTGAAAAGAAAATAAAATAGAATAAAATAAAATAAAATAATATGTTATTACCGATCCGGCTGAATATGCTCCATCTGGAGATATGTATTTCCTCGTCCTTTGTAAGTACCATTGCATATACTGCGAGTAATGGTACAAAGGCTGGTTATCGGGAAAACCGTTGACCACATAGTTTTCCCGGTTATTCCAAACCTGAATCCACTGGTCATGCTTTTGAGGCCAGTTGTAGTCATTTTTCCCACGTAGATCCATCTTGTGTTGTTTCTCCAGATTAATTGGATCTTCTGGGATGGGTTGTTGTAGACCAAACTGTCTCATCACCCTATCAGCAGCATGCCACTCAACAGTTGAAAAGCATATGAGTGGTACACGTGCTCTGACTACATCAGGTATGGGGCCCACATAGGTAATGTTCCTATATGGGGTCCACACAAACTAATATATAAAAAAAGTTAGTAATTAATGAATACAAGAATAGTTAGAAATAATAGTAAATATATTAAAATTTTGAATTTGAAGAAATTACCTGATCAATGCGCAAGCGATCCAACATTGACCGTATTATGTTCGTTGCATGACCAGGGATGTTGGTGGCGATTAGATGTTGCGCTCACCTAAAATGTAATGTTATTGGTAGTTATTATTATATGAATAATTTCAAACAAAAACTATTGTAATTTGAAGAATTTTATTAATAAAATAATGGAAAAAAATATACCTTTGAACTAAAGGGAAAGTTTGGGAGTCGTTGTTGTGTACTCTTGGAGCTAGCATTGGTATGCGGTCATATGCCCATGACTGTAGTAAATGTAAGCAGCCACCGATTTCAATTTGGTGACTTATAAGTGCCGCACGACATACTCCACGATATAGACACGCCAATACCGCTGAACCCCAACTATATTGGAATGTTTGAGACAAGTCCTCCAACAATGGGAGATACATCAGGTGGACTCGTGATCCTGATGTATCTGGCATGAGGAAGCCTCCAATCATGCGTAATATAAACGCTCTTGCATGTTGCTCAATAACAACATCATCAGCATGTGGAGGTAGAACCGCAAATGTTGAGTCGAGCCAACTCATTTGGATTCTTTGACCCATAATTTGTTTGTCAGTTGGGATTGCACCCAACAAGTTGAGACAAATCATTTCCCAATTTGCACTTGTAACGCCAGTAACAGGAGCTCCATTTATTGGCAAACCAAGTTGGTATGCAACATCCTCGAGAGTTACTGTGCACTCGCCAACTGGTAGATGGAAGGTGTGAGTCTCCGGCCTCCATCTCTCAACTAACGCCGTAATGAGGTGGTTGTTGATTTCGATAGTTCCGATATCTAGTATGTGCCCAAATGCCGTGTTACGAATAACTTCTAACACGGGTGCAGAAGGTAAGTTATGCCAAAAATTGTACCTTGCTCGAAAAGTCACTTCTCCACCATTCCAAATGTTGGTGGATACATGATCTTTTTGTAGGGTGAGAAGGGAGGGGTTAATAGGACCTGGACCAATATGTTCCATTTTTTGAGAAGAATATTCGGGAAAAAACAGAGGAGGGGAATTTAGGAATTTCGGATGCTTGGTGTGAGGTGTGAAAATGAGTGTGGGGTGGGGATCAATTTATAGGGTTGGAAGTCGTGGATGGGGTCCACGACTTCCTGAAACTCGTGGATAGGGTCCACGAGTTCGTACCTGCCCCATGGTACTTGTGCCCTAGCCTGCCT
>NC_032012.1:13967548-13982411 GCF_001865875.1 Lupinus angustifolius
GCCTTGGAAATCGTGGACCATATCCACGACATTGCATGGATCTCGTGGACCTTATCCACGACATTGCCATGAAAGTCGTGCATGTGGTCCACGACTTACACTAACCTGACACATGGCAGGGAAGTCGTGGATGGGGTCCACGACTTTCCAGGGAAATCGTGGATGGGGTCCACGACTTTGCCAAAGTCGTGGATGGTGTCCACGAGATCCACTAAATTCTACCCCAATCCCGTAAATAATTCAAAACCTACCCCAAAGCTGGGATAGTGTAGTCAAACTACACTATCCCAGTAATTTTCCCTAGGAAATAGGTACACATATCATTTTATTCCTCTCGTTTTTTTATTTTAGATAGATCTTAAAGATGTAGTGTAATTTATAGCTTATAACTTATAAATGTGGTTTAACTTATCGCTTTAGGACAATTTTAGTTTTTGTCATGAGAATCAATAAATCCAATTATGTTCGAAACTCGATTTATTATTTAGTTTGATATACTTGATTTATGAATTAAATAAGTCGAACATCAACTGAGAATTAAGTTTGTTAAATAAATGAGTTGAACTTGAGTTGAATAAAATTCAACTCGTTAGATTCATAAACTGACTCGATATATTTATAATATATATATATATATATATATATATATATTTATATATAAACTATTTTTTATGTTTATTAGGACTCATGCATTATTTTTTATATTTATTGTTATTATATAATAAACAAATTTATATTTATATATATATATAAAACCTTTTGCGATAATTTTTAAAAAATTAATTAATTAATTGAATTGTCCAAATGAACCTATTCAAATTGAGCCAAACAGTTTACGAACTTAAACCAAGCCAAACTCGAGCTAAAAAAATAACTCGTATCGAATTCAAATCGAGTTTTGAATTGAATTAATCCTTATCAAGCTGAACCGAGCTAAGCTTTGGTTCGACTCGGGTCGGCTTGTTTCCAGCTCTAGTTTTTGTTAACTAGTCTAGTAAGTTATTAAAGTTGTTCGGTAAATAAAAATAAAGTGAGATTGTAGCTTTTAATAAATAGTTTTTAGTGTTTGAACTTACTTTTCTGAAAGCTCCTTGAAAGTAACATTTAAAAAATGAAATTAACTTTCAATAATTAACTTTCCAAGTTTATCCTTCAAAATATTAAAAAAATAATTTTTAGTACTACTAAGGATATTCTCCAACATATAAGTAAGAAATTAATCTCTTATATAACATTGTTGGTGCCACATCCACCTACCTAATTCTTTTTTAAAATAAATGTGTATCCTACTTATAATTTTACAAATCTAAAATTTACTTTTTTTGCAAACAATATGACTTTTTTCATTAAAAATATAGTTATGTAACTTAAGGAATTTCATTACCATTTCTCTGAAACAAATACTTAGCTGCTTTTTATATGTTTTGTTTGAGTCCAACCAATTTGTTCTCTAGTTTTGGTATGACAAATTTGATTGATTTTGCAAAGTTTTACTTGCATAATATTTGTTCAATTAATTTAGCGATGCTTGATAATCAACTTGAGACTTACATCATTAAAATGTATATTAATGTTGAATTTACTTCTTTAAAATGAATCAATAATTTATATAAGTTGTTTAAAAGTGAAAATCGAATTGTTTACTCATTAGATTATCTTCTTTTGAAGTTAATAACGACTTTATTTGTTACCACAACAATAGCATAAAAAGTTTTTCAACTATGAATTGTGAAAAATAGGTTGCATAATCAAATGGAAGATGCATGAATGAAAGATTGTTTGATCACTTATATCGAGCGAGAAGTGTTCAATAACAATGACAATAAGTTGATAGTTTAGTAATTTCAATATATAAAGTCACATATAGATAAATTATAAAATATATAACTTATTTGATTAAATATATTTAAATTTTGTGATTTTGATATTAATGTTTTCATCGTTTTATATATAATGCTATTTATTATTTTAATTTTTAACACTTGTTGTACACTTTGATTCTGGGTGTTAGATTCATCACTGTTTCAGGGTATGTGGTTGCACCTCTGAATAAGTATCGATATCAAGAATCAAATACGTAAGCTTTTGGTATTTTTCAAGATCTAATTCGATTTTACACGACTAGACAAATATCTTCATGATAAAATAAAAAAACAATAGTAATTATTGTTATAAACAAAATTTTCCAAATAAATAATAATATTGCATATCTAATTAATATATTACAATATATTGTTATAAATAAAATATTTTCAAATAAATAACTAAATAAATATTGTATATATTTTTTAGTCGTTTTTCAAATTTCAGCTAATTACAAAGTTAGTATTATCATATATTTTTAGTTTAATAAGCCACCTACATTGATACAAGTATAGTTGACAAAATCGAGATCTTACATAAGATCAGAAGGGGTAGATGAAAACGTAAAATATGTGATCGTAACATGGATCGTAAAATTCTACCAAATATTAATATTTTTAGACATGCATATACACAAGATAATAAAATCTTCAACTTTCTCCATTGCTATAAATAACAAAATTAACAAGTTGATAAACTTACACTTCCAACATCAAAATATATGCATACAAAAGTATCTGAACCTAATATTATATTACATACATATTATATTAAATATATATACATATAATATGTATGTGGAAATATAATGTAGCTACACGATGTTTTAGGTGGAAACTTTATGTTTTATGTAACCTACACGTATATTGTAATAGTATGTGGAAAGTGGAACAAAAGTCAATTTGAGTGTTTTATGTTACCTACACGTATATTGTTATAGTATGTATAAAGCAAAATTTAACAAAATCGTAACACAAAAAAATTTCATAAAAAAGAAGAGAGAGAGAACATAACAAATACAACAGAGTGAATACCATTTTCTCTCATTACATATTACAACATAAAATAGAGAAAGAAAATCACTTTTGAAAATGTTTGGGCAGGTCAAATGATTTTGGACCATGAGTTTCCTCTTCTATATGAGTTTAAAAGATGAAGATTTTGTAATTTAGGGTTTTTGCAATAAAAACAGAAAATGACAGAGAGTCTGTGATTTTACGATCCTGCGATCTTCCTCAGCAATCTCACTGGTGGTGGTGAGATCGCATTCAGAGTGAGCACGCGACTCACTAGCTCTTGAAAACTCATATGATCTACCGATCCTACGAGTTAAATCACGATCTTAACTACTATGGCTACAAGCTTTCAGTTACTTTCATAACTACAAGGTCACAATTACTAGCTTCAAGCTTCCAACTACAAGCCACTTTTACTGAACAGACCCCGATAAGAATTTTTTTTATTTTTATAGTATTTATTATTTTTTATCTATTTGTTCTTATTATCATTTTTATTTCGTCTACTTTTTGGTTGTTGGTTGTGAGATCATCAACTAATGAGTAATAATAAATAATTCAAGATTGTAATCTTATAGTATTTAAAAAAAAAGTCAAGAAATGCAACTAAGTAAAATTTAGTTGAAAGTATCTTATAATAAGAACATGAGGGAGTAATAGAATGTTATTGATTTTTGTTCCAAAGAAGCCCCTAAAGATATCATGCAATAGTGAGAAGGAGGGATCATTCTCTTCACTTGTGGTAAGAAAATATTGAGGGTTGAGGATATTTTAAGAAAATATTCTTACAAAATAAGATATTTTGTTAGATATGTCTTAGGTGTGAGTATAGGATTTTTGGGTCAATATCTGCTGTACTAAAAGAGTGTGTCACTCTATATGATACTTTCTCTAATTGATTGGAAAAAATATATTTAAATTTAAAATTTAATAATAAATTATTTTTTGACCAATAAGAGAAAGTAACATATGGAGTGACACTTTTTGGGACCAAAGATTGATAGAGTAAAATCAGTTGTGGCACACACACAATATACATGAAAAGAAAGAAGAAAGATTGAAGAAGATTAAAGAAGAAGATGATAGATTTTGTGTAGAAGAGAATGAGCAATAGTTTGAGAGTAATGGTGGAAGAATGTGTATTTTTTGTTATTGATCAAAATGTAGAATAACAAACTAGCAATTACAAGAAATGGCAATATACTAATTATAGCATAAAGTTAACTAACATACTAAAAATAGTATAACTAATACACCTAAAACTGAATTACACATGTGCTTTAATACTCTTCCTTAATTCTGTTTTTCTTCATAACTTCTTCTCCCCATCTTCACTCTTAATTTCTCAAACCTTTTCTTCTTCAAAGGTTTGGTTATTGCATCTGTCAATTGACCTTCTGAAGTGCAATAATTCAGCTTCACTCTTCCTTTGCTTACTTGATCTCTAATGTATTGAAATCTAGTCTCTATGTGCTTACTTCTTCTATGAGCAACATGATTCAATGCTAAAGTGATTGTTGATTTATTGTCTATCATCAGTTGCACTCCAATCTCTATTTTCAGCTTCAGTTCATCCATCAAAGTGTCTAACCATACAGCTTGACATGCACTCATCCTGCTTCACATGATGATAAGGTAACAACATCTTGCTTCTTGGAACACCAACTTACAGGTGCATTGTCTAAGTGTAATAAATACCCTGTTGTGCTCTTTCTATTTGATTTATTCCCACACCAGTCAGCATCTGAAAACCCAATTAATGTGTTTCTACTAATGTCCACATTGGTTGGATATAAGATTTCATACCCAGTTGTGCCTTTCAAATATCTAAGCATCCTTTTCACAGCAAGCAAGTGACTCTGTTTTGGATTCTCCATGAATCTGCTAATCAATCCAACTCCATAAGCAATATCAGGCCTTGAGTTACAAATGTATCTTAATGAACCTACCATTTGCCTAAACAATATCTTGTTTACTGGTTGTTCTAATTCTTCTTCTTGACAAAGCACATTTCTAACCTCAATAGGTGTTGCTACTGGATTGTAATTCAACATATTAAATCTCTGCAGTATATCTTTTGTATATTTATTTTGATACATTAACACACCAAGCTTGGTTCTTTTGAATTCTATGCCTATAAAATATGATAATTCTCATAGATCTGTCATTTCAAATCTAGTTTGCATTTCCTACTTGAATGCTAAGACTTTGTGTAGATCTTTACCAGTGATTACGAGATCATCTATATAGAGGCATAAGATGAGTAGATCTTCTACATCATTTCCTTTTACATATACACCATGTTCTATTGTGCACTTTGTGAATCCTAGCTGAAGTATGAATGCATCTATTCTCCTATTCTATGCTCTTGGTGCTTGTTTTAGCCCATAGAGAGCCTTATGCAATTTGTACACATTTTCTTCTCTACCATTTTCTTCAAAGCTAGATGGTTGTTTGACAAATACTTTCTTATCAATATGACCATTCAAAATGCAGATTTTACATCCATTTGATGAATTGTCCATCCTTTGGAGCTTGCCGTGGCAATTACAAGCCTGTCTGTTTCAATCCTAGCCACAGGTGTAAAGACTTCATCATAATCAAGCCCTTTCTTTTATAAGAATCCTCTTTGAAACCAGTCTAGCCTTGTACTTTGAAACCTCACCATTTGGACTTATTTTAGTCTTGAATACCCATTTTACATCTATGGTTTTCTTCCCTGCTGGTAGAGTAGTTAAGGTCCATGATTTGTTTCTTTCAATGGACCTCAACTCCTCTTCCATAGCTTTAGTCTAATGTGTCTACTCAAGTGATTCCTCTAAGCTCAAAGGTTCCATCTCAGCTAATAGTGCCATGTGAGCAAAGTCTCCTTCTGTAGTGATTGTAGAGTTAGAGAAAACTTCAAAATCTCTGAATCTTGTTCTCTGAGATGTTGTAGCAGTTGTATTAGGTTGAGTTCATTACCATTATTTTGTATTTCCGTTTCTGCATCATCCTTTGACATCTCTTATGTTTCATCAAGTTGCATCACAATTTCCAGGCTAGAGTCATTTTTGTTCCAATTCCAACTTTGGTTTTCATCAACCTTTAGATTTCTACAAATCATGAATTTCTAGCTTAGTGGATCAAACAATTTGTATGCCCCGGTCCTCTAGCTTCCTTCTTCTTTGTTCAAGTATATGCCCATAACATATTGAGCCCCTGTCCTCTAGCTTCCTTCTTCTTTGTTCAGGTATATGCCCATAACATATTGAGCCAAATACCTTAAAGTGAGTCACACTTGGCATAAGACCAGACCATGCTTCTGCAGGGGTCTTGTAGCCTAATTTCTTGGTAGGACTTCTATTGATTATGTAGGCTGCAGTTGATACAGCCTTAACCCATAATTCATTTGGCATATTCTTGGTCTTTAGCATGCTTCTGACCATGTTTAGAAGGGTTCTATTTTTTATTTCAGCTACACCATTGTGTTGAGGTGTATAAGGGGCTGTTATTTCATGAAAGATCTATTTTCTACTGCAATACTCTCTGAATTCAGCAGAGGTGTACTCACCTCCACCATCTGACCTTAATTGTTTTAGTTTCAGCTCACTCTCCCTTTCTACATGAGCCTTGAACCTTAGAAATTTGTCAAACACCTCACTTTTCCTCTTTAGCGGATAGATCCAAACCTTTCTGGTGTGGTCATCAATGAATGTTAGGAAGTACATGTTTCCACCAATTGAATCTGATTCAAAAGGTTCACACACATCAGTGTTGATCAATTCTATAGGTTTTGTAGTTCTTGAGGGAATGTTTAATACAAAGGAGTTCCTAGTTTGCTTGCTGGTTAGACATTCTTTACACAGTGATTCTAGTGCTTTGATATGAGGGAGTCCAATCACATGTCCATTCTTGCTTAATTCTTCAAGACTTCTGAAATGTAGATGCCCATATCTTTGATGCCACAACCAAATGTCTTGATCTGCAACTGCCTTGAGATACTTGTGATCACCAATTTGGATCTGAATTTTAAAAGTCATGTTTGTTGAAAGAGGCACCTTCAAAATCATTTGATTGTTTCTATCAAATACGTTCAACATCCCATTTTTCATCTCCATCATGTATCCATTTTCAAGCAACTATCCAAGACTCATCAAGTTGTTTTTCATCCTTGGCACATAGAGCACTCTTGATATGTAGGATTTCCTCCCATCCTTTCTCTGAATCATCATAGTACCAATTCCTTCAACTGACACTGAACTCATATTAACAAATTTGACTTTGTTTTTTGTTGTTTCATCAAGAGTTGTGAACCAATCTCTTATTCCAGTCATAGGATTTGAGCAGCCTGTGTCCAAATACCAGAAATCAACATTCTCTGCCTTGTCTTGATTACTTCTGGTAGTTGCCATCAACAAGCAATGATCATCATTAGACTCATTGGATTTTCCCTCTTGAGCTAATCCAGCCTCATCTTCCTTCCCGCTTGACCATTTTGTAACTTTGCATTCTGAGGCAAAGTGACCATATCCTTCTACTATCTGAGTTTTTATAGAAATTTTTGATCTGCACAGGTTTTGTACCCCATTTTATCATAGTGTGTTCAGAATTTCTTGATGAAGATCCTTGCTCACTATTTCTCTATCTATTGCTCTGCATCTTCCTTATGCTTTTCGTATTCCATTGAGCATAAAATCTTATGTTGAATCTTGCTTGTAGAGCATGCTCACTACCCTTGTCCAGATTTCTCTCTTAACTCATGTGCTTCAAGTGAGCCTTGTAGCTCTTCAACCTTGTAGTCCTCAAGATTCTTTGGCTCTTCAATGACAACCACTATATGATCATATTTTGGGGTCAATGTTCTAAACACTTTCTCCACCATAGTTTGCTCTTTGATCTCTTCTCCACATGACCTCAACTGATTTGTTAAAGACAAAATCTTGGTCATGTATTCTGAGATTGTTTCACTTTCATCCATATTGTCTATGTAAGATCTGCAACTTCACTTTCTTGATCTTATCCAAGCTTTCCCAAGCTTCTTTTGTTGTTGTAGCAACAACAATCTTCTCAAAATTAGCATTGTCTACACATTGGTGAATGAGGAATAATGCTTTACAATCCCTCTTCTTTTCTTCTTTGTAGGTAGATCTTTGAGCTTTAGTTGCATTCTCACCTATCTCATGATAACCATTCTACACAACCTCAAACACTTCTTGGAACCCAAAAATTGCTTTCAGTTGGGTTATCCATCTATCAAAGTTCTTGCCATCAATTATTGGCAAATTCATGGTAAATCCGTTGTTGTTTGTTATTGTATAGAACACCCTATGTGCAGCTTCTTCTTCTTGCTTGGTTGATTCACCTAGAATCTGTCCACTTCGTATTTTCCTTCATAGGTCCACCCATGATCATTATTAATGCTCTTGATACCACTGTTGTGGCACATACACAATATGCAGGAAAAGAAAGAAGAAAATATTGAAGAAGATTAAAGAAGAAGATGGTAGATTTTGTGTAGAAGAGAATGAACAATAGTTTGAGAGTAATGGTGGAAGAATGTGTATTTTCTGTTCTTCATCAAAATGCAGAATATCATACTAGCAATTACAAGAAATGACAATATACTATTTATAGCAGAACTAATACACCTAAAATTGAATTACATATGTGCTTTAATAAAATCTACTTCCCTTAGCCTTAAGAAATTGTACATATAGTTTGGCTATGGTGTGGGGAGTGTGACCTTGGTGTTATGGTGTGGGAAGTGTGACTTTGGTGTGACCTCGATTTTCCTTACTTTGCGCTTAGTTGTTATATATTGGGTCTTAGTCTATTAACGATATCGACAAGATTGAATAATTTCTTTTATCAATCTATTTTCTCTTTTTACTTCATGATTTTAGAACTTTTTAAACTCATGATTGCACTTGAGTAGCCTTAATTGTGCTCATAGATCTTGAGCCATGTCTATCTAGTGGGTGATCTTATATGTTATGCTTTGTGTGATGGGTCTCTTGCATAAGTCGAAATTCTAATACGAGTCTTAAATCAACTTGTTTTGCTTATTATTATCCTCAAACGGCATTAACGCTAACTAAGATTTGCTAGACTTGGCACATCATTATTCTTCTCTTAACAATAAACTTCAGACTCTTCAAACCTTCCACCCGAAACATTAAAACATGTCAAACTCATAAGACTCTGATCCATCAACACTTTCATCTTACGACTCAACTTCATTTCAATAGTGTTATTTTTCTATTAGCAATGTGTTCTTCTTTTTTTGGGTGAGACCAATGTGTTCTTTAATTTGAAGGAGAATGTGAAAAGCGCAAGTGTTAAGGTTTAAATCGAAGTGCTCAATTTAATATTTCACAATTCTACCAGATGAATTGACTTTTAAAATCATTACAATAATGCTAATTATCTACTATTTTCATAAAACCCAATGTGTTTCTCATTAGATTAATATTTATAGATTTATTTTTTATTTATCTCCAGATAAGTTTAAACATATTTTTGTTTCTTTATGATTTTATCTATTTACAAATGTCCAATTCAATCCTTTATATTTAAAAAATCATTTTGGTCCCTTGTATTTTCAAAATTTTCAATTCCCTCATTCCATATAATAACATCAAACTTTGCCACAATAACAAATTCATATTTAATTTGATCCTTACAAGATTAAAGCTTTTAAAGAAATAAAAAAGATTTGGCCATGCCATTGCTTGATCACAATCCTTATCTAGTTAGTTTCCATAACAAGATATCGTTCCAAGAAAAGGAAGTCAACAAAGCATTTAAGCCATATTGTATTTATAAATGAGGATATATTATATTATGCCTAACATTGTGAAAACCCAACTGCAAAGAAAAAGAACTTTTGAGAAACTAGTGGAGATTGGAGACATTTTCGGGAACGTAAGATGGTCCTACTCATGTCAGCCTTATCCTACTGAGCTGGATCCTAACTTAGGCCATTAACTTAATTAACCACACCGGGCTTAATTTTTATAGTGCAATATTTATCTACAAGTAGTATAAAGAAGATTTATACCCATCAATATATTATTTATTATTTATTTGTATTACTTATCTGAATAATTAATAATAATAGATAATACAATAACAATATAAAAAACTTATACATTTTTAATATATAAATTTTTCTATATTTTTAGGCCAAAGTAAATATAATAATTAAGAACATGTTTAATAGTAATAATCATATATAATTACTAGTGGTGACGGTCACGAACACAACCTATATTCTAATTTTATAATATCAAGTATTCAAGTATTAAATATTTCATTTTGGATATTTAGAATATTTATTTTGTACTAAATGTATTTTATATTGTATTTTTTATTGGGTGTACTATAATTATAATTTTTATTTTATTATAATGTTCAATTTAAGATGAGAGAGCATGTTAATGATAATTATATATGATTACCTAATTTTTTTTTTAGAAATTAAAAAATGTTAAGGCAAAATTGGAAATTAAAATTACATCACAATAATAATTATTTCATGGCTTATAAATATATCTCGTATACCCCTTTATATAGATGTAAGATTAAAAGAATAAAAAGGGATTTTAATATATTTATTGGTAGGATAAGAATTTCTTACATCATGTGTACAATATCACTTACCAATTATGTATTAAATATTATTAACTTTTTATATTAAGTTAACATAATAGTAAATAATATATTAATAATATAAAAATACTTGATTGCATCAATATTAACTCTAGAAAAGATAGATGGAGGTGAAGGTGTGATGTTGGCTAACTATCGTACACGCCAGCCATCGGTTTACATTTCGTCACGAGCTATCCGTTTGTTTTTCCCTTCGATCTGACCACTAGATTTGCAGACCACAAATTTCCATTAATTTCATGTCAAATAATATATGTATATATATAAACATAATTGATTATAAAAAGCATTATAACTTAGGAGAACTATATATATTGATAAGATAAAAGTTTTATATACTGTTAGTTTATTATTTACTATTGATTTTTAATTATTATTAACTTTTTAGAAAACGTAATACAAATAAGTGGTGAATAATATATTGACTATGTATAAATTTTTATACTGTTATTGCATAGATATTACACTCTAAATACTCTAAATATAACTCATTGTGCATATATAGTTTTCATATATTTGTTGGGTATTTTCTAATTTAATTTTATATATCTATCTTTCTCTTCAAAAAATGAGCAGGAACATACTGTTTTTTATTCAATTTCTATACGAGCCTCTAACTAAATTTAAAATAAAAGTGTGTTTTTACAAAAGAAAACTTATATATCAAATTTGATAATTTTTAGAAAGAAAGAAATATTCTGAGAGTCTCTCCCTACATGGATTTCTTTTTGAAAAATCGTCAAACTTTAATGTGTAAAATTATTATACAAATAACATTGTTAAAATACTCCTTGGCAAGTATTCATAATCTTTGACAAAAACTACGACTCATCTCATCTGCTTCCTTTAATTCTGTCAACTTCGTCTCATCCACCCACTTCTCTCTATTTTTTCTCATTTTTTTAAAGACGAGCGACCCCAAAACAGGGGAAGAAAACATGGGTTTCCATAAAGAGTATGATTTACATAGGGATAACAAAATAAACAGGATCGGTGGGTATATATGCAAGTTCCAACAGGTCCATACACAAGTTATAAATTGGTACTCCTCAATTTTAGAAATGAGTTCTCTAAATTACACACAATATATATGTGGACATGTGTATACTAGTAACCGTGCTTGCAAGTATGCACAATATATGGAATTATTTTAGGATAATGTTGTATTTGTATTATTTAAGTTGGTGATGTACACTGCTTACTTTATTAAAACAATGTTTTTCCAGTTAATATGTAAAATTTAAATATATTTTTGTTATTTTGAGTTAATATGGTATTGAACTAGTAATTAGTCTAAATTTATTATCTTTTGCATAACAATCGATCATAGTAAATTTAATGTCCATGTTTAAAACATATGTAAAATATATTAGTTATTTAGTTGGTTAGAAGTTAGGTAGAGTTAAGTCTCTTGTATTTTCTATATAATAAGTTGGTTAATTTCTTTGTAATACAATTCATTCAATTAAACAATGAAATACTTGTGAAGAAGATCTTTGCTTCTGACATTGGCAAGATTTTGATAAATACACCAACATCACCAAAAAGAAAATGAAGATTACTTATGAAGACGAAGAAGATTAAAGCTTCAAGACAATTAGTCTAAGTCTAAATAGGTACTTCTATCTTATACTCTTTAATATACCAAAGTAGTAATGCTCAAAATATTTTAAAAGAAATTGAAACACTTCAAGTTTTAAATGAAAATATTTTTCAAAATACTGTGTAAATAGGTTACTGAAATTTAAGTAACAGGTTACATGAGTGAGAATCAGTTATCCAACAAAATTTGAATTGGAGTAACCGATTACTCAAACTTGAGTAACCGATCACTCTAAGTGAATTTTAATTCACTGTTGGACAAAAAGTTTGAGTAACCGATTACTCAAGTGAGTAACAGATTACTCAATGTAATTTTTCAAAACATCGTGTTTGGGTAACCGATTACCCACTTGCTGTAATCGGTTACTGAGAGCTGTTACATCAGTTTTTCAGATTTGAAACTCAAGGGTTTTCATCCCAAACAAAATGTCTTCATTCCAAACAACTCCTACTCTTTCATAAAGGCACAAACTGATTGGAATACCTATTTAAAGGCCGTAGAACTCACAATGAAAATAACACTTAGAACAACTCTTTCACACTATTCTCACAACTTTCCTACACTTCTCTGAAATAGTTTCTACACTTCTAGCAACTTGCACTCAAAATTTATTCAAAGTTATTTTTCGAGTTGCTTGAAGTAAAGTGTTTCAAAGTTTTGTAAACTTAAAGAGCATTATTACTAAGTATACAAAAGAGTTGATTGGATTGCAAGTGTTATTATATTTCATACTTGTAAAGGCAATCCAAGCCATCATTGTAATTCTTCATTCATTGTAATTACTTTCTTTCACAATGATGTGAATAGAAAGGGGATAGAGTTACTTGGAAATGTGTTTTCGTACATAGCAATCTCGGAGTGAGATATTGTAATTACAACTCATAATATTTAGTGGAAAATCTCTTGTGCTGCAAGAGTACTGGACGTAGTTTTCGGTGGACAAGAAGGTGAACCAGTATAAAACATCTGTGTACTCTCTTCTCCCTTACCTTTTTGATTTATTTTTGTTTATTTTATGCAATATTATCCGCTGCACTTTAACTCTTCATCTTGCAGAAAATGTGGTATTTTAAGTCAACTAATTCACCTCCCCTCTTAGTTGCAAACTCAGTCTTACAATACTCAATCATTTTCTTGTTCTTCAATCTTTGTATGAAAACAATATATTTGTTCCTCATATATGTTCTTTCTCCTTATTTTCTTCTTCTTCTTTAGCCTTTGTTTGGTTTAGGAGAGAAGGTGAGAAGAAAAAATACGTGAGAGAGAAAATAAAAAGAAAGAAAATTGTAAGAAAGAGAATGAATTTCGATGTTGTTTGATAGGAGAGAAATTAAGAAAAAGAGACATGAGAATAGAGAAATGATGTTATGTTTTAAAAGACAAAAATACCCTTTGGTAATATAGAATGAAGAAGTATTATTATATTTTAATTATTAGTTTTAATAATTTTAAAATACAAGTATATGTATTATAATAAACCTTTTTATTTTAGATTTAATTAATAATTTATATAAACTTTTATAATTGTGTTTAATTTTTTTAATATATATACATGTAATTAAATTATTAGTTTTCTACAAACAATTTTATGCTATTCTTCTCAAGATATCATGCAAAGACATTTTGTAAGTTTATATAAAATGTGTAGTATACATATAATATAATACTTGTAATGTCTTAATGAGAGATCCAAAGTGCACTTTAACTACTAATTCATTGTTGCACTGTATTAGTATTTTTGCATTTTGCTACATGAATATATCACAACAAAAATAATACATAAGACAATATAAAAATGAGAATGTCTTCATTAACAACTCCAATAAAGAAGGGAGAAGAGAAGTTGTTCATGTTACTGTTAATCGTTATTCTTCTTTTGTGAATATCACTCACAAAAAGATGATAATGAAGAAAAGAGGAAAAATTGCCTCCAAGGAGAAAGAATTTGCCCATAAATTAGATGTCTTCATATTTGGTCAAGGGTTTGAAGGGTATTTCACAAAATACAATCCTCTTTACTCACCTTTCTCCTCATTTTTGGAGAGATATAATTTGTGTGGGTCCCACACCATTTTTATCTACTCCATCCCTCTTTCTTCTCAACCAAAGAGGGAAAAAACCCACTTTCTCTAATACTTCTCCCCCTTCATCTTCTCTCCCTCTATACTCTCTCAAACCAAAGAAAACCTAAATGTCCATAATGAAAGTGTGCATGTCAAGAGGAACACTTTAAAAAGCTCTCCTTGAATGTCATGGTTTTGATGAGGACAACTTGTGCCTAAAAGAGCTTGAAGATCACCAACAAATCAACGTGCTTAAGTCTTTATTTGGTAATAGGCTTAGACTAGATTCTAGTTTAAGTTGAGTCGAAGGCTTAGGGCACCTAATACATGTCTCATATGCATATATCTTTTAAATCATTTCATCCATGAGATATGTCATTCATAATATGTTCATGCATTACATAAATACATGTATATGTGCATTCAAGGCATAAACTAAGTGTTAAACATGTATCATCTAAGTGCATAACGTATTTGATATTTTGTATTTAAAAATACACTTTTAATTGATGTTATTCGATTAACCAATCCTTTAATCGATTAACCCAACTGCTGTGAAAAGTGGTTGCTACTGGAACACGTTTTTAAATGCTGTTAATCGATTAAGGCATTACGTTAACCGATTAACCTAACTGTTTGTTAAGTTGTTGGAACTGAAAAACTGA
>NC_032012.1:13982511-13988459 GCF_001865875.1 Lupinus angustifolius
GGTCACTATTCCACTCCATTGTGTTGAAAACTCGGAATTCAATTAGTTATCTCTCTTTGTCATATCACATCTCATTAGTATTCCTTCATTTTCTTTTCTCAAACTCACAATTTCATATTAAGTTAAATAAATATCCAAATAAAAAATAATTTTCCAATACAAAAATTCACGTTCTTCCCTTATTAATACAAGTGGTAATCATCACATTGACAATTATTCTGGTATTGTTTTTTCTCATATTAACATGTTAGTAGTTAATTCTATTTCAATTGATAATTATTCGGATGGTAATTATACCAATGTGTTCTACTGTCATCGACATTCATTCTATCATTGTCTTCTCTTATTGACGATTTATGTTAGTAATGATTTATTTTCTTATGGACGATCATTCTTATTAGTAAAATTAATCAAATAGTTTGTAAATTAGTTTTTCTGATCAACATAATTAATCATTTAGACATAAATATGCCAATTTAGTTATATTAAATAATATAATTTAACTTAAAATAACTCATTTAATTGCAAATAAAAAACTTGGATTAGCTTGTAAAATAATTATTCAAGATTATGATTTTAAATGCTATGACTTTACCTAATATATTTAATATCTAATTAATGGAATGACCCCTTTAGTTGCTTTTTGACATCTGTCTTTGAATACATGGATCCTTCATATTTTTAGAGGATATTTGCATTAATCAATCATTATCTTATTTAAGATTAAGTTAGTTTCATTTTATTTAAATTTATCTATATGTTTATTTTGTTAGTTATTATTTGTGATTATTATTCTATCGTTTGTAACATCTTTTGGTCGTATAATAAATTATGTGGATTAATCATACTAGAGTTGTATAAATCTTTACCATTTTAAATTTATACATGTTATCAAAGTAGTTCCATCATCTGTGACATGTTCGATCACTATTCTATTCCAAGGTGTTGAAAATTTAGAACTTTGATTAGTCATCTATATTTGTCATATCATAATCTCATTAGTATTCATTCATTTTTTCTCAAATTCACAATTCCATAACACATGTAAATTATCCAAATAAAAAAGTACTGCTACAATGCCATATTTCGCTATATTCCCTTATTTATATAAATGGTAATCATCACGTTGAAGATTATTTTGATAGTATCTTTTCTCCTATTAACGAATGTTGGTAGTGAATTATTTTTCTATTGTCCATGGTGATTATACCATTGTGTTCTATTCATATTGATGTTCATTCCACTATTGTCTTTTCTCTCAATGATGATTCATATTATTTATAATTTCTTTTTTCTTTTCCTAGGGGCAATCATTCTTATCAATACAATTAATTATATAGTTTGTATATTTATTTTATTATCAAAACAATTAATTATTTAGACGAAAATCTCTTGATTTAGTTATATTCCACAATAGAATTTAACTTAAAATAACTCATTTAATTGCAGATCAAAAAATTGGATTAGTGTATATAATAATTATTCTAGATTATGATTTTAAATGTTAGGATGTCAATTTGATTACATTGAAGTATGACAATTAAATTTGAAATGAAAGCACAATGAAGAGAATAAAGTATTTCCTCATACGAGTAGATAAGTTATTTCCTCCAACCACTAAAATTGTCACATGTGCACTATTTTTTAATGTTTTAGAAATAGTTTTGTAGAAAAGGATTTAGCAGAATATGTGTCATGATTTTAGCGGGTATCCATAATGATAGATTATGATTGCGAACGAGTTTTATGATACCCGTCTCGCGGATACTCGCAAATTTATAAATTTAGTTTTTAATTAAATATTTATATATATTATAGATTTTATTATTATTTTAAGATTATATATCATATATTTTTTACATATTGATTATTACAATGTATATAAATATATAATTAAAATTAAATACCCGTTGAATACCCACAAATACATGCTACTCACACGGGTACCCGCAAATATTATGGGTTTGATAATGGGAAAACCCTACCCGCGCCTGTTACCATCCCTACTCATGGGTGTTGGGGCTGACAATAATCCGAACCAACTTAGTATTCGTTCGAAACTCGACTCATTATTTAGCTCGATAAACTTGATTCATGAACTAATGAAGTCATAATTGAGTTGGAAATGGAGCTCGTTACATAAATGAGCTAAACTTAAGTTAGATATAGTTCGACTTGTTAGCTTCATGAACTAGCTATATATATATATATATATATATAGTTTGCTAACATGGAGAATGTGTTCTTTTAAGCATTGTGTACCCAAAAAACCCTTCTATGCTCTGTTGGAAGATTTTAATAAAACCTTATATTTTTATTTTTATTTATATATCATATCATATATTTAAATATAGGTCCCGAAAGCAATCTTATTATTTTTTACTGTGCAATTCATGATCATCAATTAGAAAACCTTTCGATTAGCTGCAGTTTTTACTCTAATTAGTTTATTAATAATGAATAAAAACTTTTCCTAACTTTTTAATAAAATGTCATTACTCCTAAAAAATAAAAAAATTCAAAAAAATAACTTTCACACAAGCATGTGAGATGTTTGAAATTGTTTCAGAGAGAGATAAAACAGTGGATTTGGAAAATGTTTTAAAAAGTCAAAGGAACGGAGTTGGTATTTTTTATTGGAGGAGGAAGTGAGAAGAAAAATATCAAAGTAAAAATGAGAACCTATAACTTGTTTCTAAGTATATTGCCAAAATAGTAAGTACCTAACTAAACTAACTAGGCTTATATAAAAGGAAAACTCCCTCACTAACTAGCAACCAGAAAAAGGAAATTGGGCCTAGGAGAGCAACAAGCCCAATAAGAGAAATAAAAATATAGCTAAACAACCCAATAAGCAGAAAACAGAATCCGGTTGATAAGGAATAAGATGAAGAGAACACTGCTTAAATAGCAATGAAGCTATGGTTTATAAGTGGCTTTTTCCCCCTCCCCCCACAAGTTGGGTACTGTAAATCACACAGAACAAACTTGTTATTAAAGGTGTGAAAATGATTTTGGTGAAGAGGTTTTGTAATAGCATATGTGAATTACTCGAATTATGTTAGTAGTTAATTCTTTTTCATTGTCGATCATCCTAATGGTGATTATAACAATGTGTTCTATTTCCATCAATGTTCATTCCATATTATATTTCTTTCGTCCCTTCTCGACAGGTGGGTCTTGCAGTCAAGCTCCTTTCTGCTCTTGCACTCGAGGGCCAATATCCGTCTGGCCCGAGGAAACCATTGCACACCTCCATTGCGCTTTGGGAGACCTATGCCCCATAGAAATTGTCTAGCAGAAACTGTCCCTTCGCCTGTAGGACCTGGCACAAGGTTAGAATTCTATCTCTTCTAGAATGATATCTCATGTCATTGATGATTTATGTTATTAACAATTTATTTTTTCATCAACGATCTTTCTTATCAAAACAATTACTTATCACTACTAGAAAAATGTGAAATAACCACACTTAATTAGGGACATATGTAGGAAGTGTGGTTAAATTGTAAAAAAAATTATTTAATTAATATGTACAGCGGCTCCCACTTTCCCTTTCCCACTTTCCCTTTCTCACTTTCCATTTCTCACTTTCCCTTTCTCATTCTTCTCCTCACTTTCCATTTGTCACTCTTCTCCGAATAGATTCGATCATGTTTCTTCCTAACAGGTTCGAGATCTCGTTTCCATTTTTCTTCTAAGTCTTTGATCTCGTTTTTCTTCTCATGAGTAATCATCGTTAAGCATTGTCGCCATTGTTCAATGTCGCCATTGTTCAATGTTCAGCGTTGTTGCATTAACTAGGTTATAGTTTTGTATTTCATAGAATCCATCAACTTCACAATCATATTTCAGTTTCTTCCTTTTCACAGTTTTCTCTATGCTAAGATTAGGAATTTTAGGGCAGGTTTGTTAGTAGTTTGAAGCTCAAAGTTATCACTGGTAAGTTGAATTTTAAGAATAGATTTTCATTTTCCAATGCTTTAGAACTGAAATTTTGTATTAGCTTGACATTTTTATTGAAGCTCAAAATTCCACCTTGTTACGAATTTTGTATTAACTTGACATTTTGTATTTAGATGTGTGTACGTACTTGAGCAACTTCATTCAGTATCGCAAAATTTGCACTTTTATGTTTTCATGGTCTATTGCTAAGATTGGTAGATAGATAATCGTTGAGTAGTAATTGTCCTCTCCCTGAGCTAGAAATTTTAAAATTTGATTATTTAGTTAACTGGAGAGATCTTTATTTACTTTTGTAGGCAATTTCTAAAGATGCAGTCTTATCAAGTCTGATCTTTATTTACTAATTGATGTTGGTTGTGTATGTTAAATTTTTAGTGGTTGCTTATGTATTTTTTGTTGAATTGGTAATGCAAGAATCAAGTCAAGTATTGGTTATGTCAAGAATTAGCTGCATTTCGTGAGGCATGTGAAAACTTACACATTCATGTTTGCAATCATCCCAATGTGCACATTAGGTATTTCCAATGCATTTTGTTCATGCTTTTGGTTGGTATCAACAAAATAATTGCAATTCCAAAACTAAGCCTGTCAAGCATGACCAATACCAATTTTGTCAGTATATTTTTAAAATTACGGTCAAATACACGATAATTCCATAAAAAGTATGGTCAAGTATGGATATGCTCGGGTTCACATTGGAAAAATGGAAAGTTGCTTGGAAGGGGAACAGATGGACATGTATATTTTGGTTTTAACATCTCTGTATCAAGTGACTGCAATGACCACATAATGCATACACACATATCATTATAGGATCATTGTATTAATGATAGTAGGATTTCAATATCCATGATTTTGAAATTCTGAACCAATCTCATTGTATTTGCATATGCATATGTTTGGATTTCGCTTCACCCTTATATGTTAATGTCAAAACTAGTCGTGATTCTAATAGTGATATTCATCTTTATTCTGATTTTTGTGTGTGTTAATTATCCATTATTTCTCTTGCATTAAGTTCTTCCCATTTTTTAAGCTTGATTTACTTCATCTTCTAATCCGTAGTCAAAGTGGCGAGTTGTGCACAATGAAGGAGGTACCTCTTTTTTACGATGATCCTAAGCCAATGGAAAGTGTTCAACAACTTGAACAAGTAACTTTGCATATTAGGTGAAACAAAATTCTTACATTCCGTTTTATGTGTTGCACTTTTCTTTTGTGAAGTCCAAATTATTAAAACTTTTTACTTGTTGCCATTTTTCTTGTAAGCTGCTTCAACAATCTATAAACTAATTTCGTCCAAATATACTCATATGTAATATTAAATATGAATTTTAAGGTTGAGTGACTTTAACTCAGTACGCATTGCTCTGTGATTTGTAAAGGGTATCTAAATAAATGATATTTAAACCAATGATATTTAATGCATAGATAGGCATCAAAGAATGTGAAAGCAAAGGAGAACCATAGCACCCTTGATATAATTGTGTGAAACATGCTTTATGCTTTATACATGTTGGCCAGACTTTTCATTATTGTCTAACTTTTGTACTTTGCCAGAAAACAACAAAATATTCCTTTAAGAAATTAAATGATACTAATATCCAGGAAAAATGTTTCTTGGAGTAGTATATGATGTATGATTATGTATAATTATATTGAAATGATATTCTTATGCCTAATTAAAAAACCCATACAAAACTTATTGATTTAATAACTTCTGTAGTTTTGTTTGAACAATTTGCCTTCATTTCATTTTAGTATTTAATATGATCCTTAAAAGTATATATACATTATGTTACCATGAATTGAAAGTTTAGCATATACCATAAGTCTATTATAAATTAGCTAGTCCCTTTTTACAAATATCTCTGCCTTCTACTTATATTTATTGACTTGTTTGATAATTTTGGTTTTGGTACTGGTGGAGCATTGGAAATGGCATTCCTCTTGGTGTTGTTGTAACTAATCTAGAGATTGCA
>NC_032012.1:13988559-14003946 GCF_001865875.1 Lupinus angustifolius
TTAATCTCATATATTTTACATTGGACCACAGATCTCAAAACTCCTTCAAGGTGATGCTGAAGTGATCAAGTGGGCAAGACTAGAAGTTCCATGTGATTATGCGTGAAATTTTTACTATAGAAATATAAATGTTCTTTTTAACCAAATTTGAAATGTTTCAACAATTGGTTTGAATGATACATATTATGTGAACTTATTAATGTTGTATTTGTGAATTATTTTAAGATGAAGGTGATGATAATTTGAGATATTGGGTCCAATTTGTTAGTATTAATGCTTATGGAATATAATGATTGTTAGAGAGGATTAGGAGAGGAATATGTGTGAAAATAACTGAATAAATAATTAGCCACGGTTAAATTGTGGTTAAAATAAAGGTATTAATTAGCCACGGGTATGGTTCACATTAGCCACGGCTGAAACCGTGGCTAAAGAAATGTTACCACTCTTCCTCCAGACGTAGCTATATCATAAAACGACTGTGGCTAAATTTTTGCAACGCCAGTAATTGCTAGGGTAGTGGAAACCATGGCTGCTGTATTTTGCCACGGTTTTATGGTAGAGTAGCCACGGTTATAACCGTGGCTAACAGGATATTTTTTTGTAGTGTATATAGTTTGTAAATTAGTTTTTTTATCATCGTAATTAATATTTAGATAAAAATATCCCAAATTAATTATATTCAATAATATAATTTAACATAAAATAACTCATTTAATTTCATATAAAATTTTTGGACTAGTGTATAAAATAATTATGAGTAGCCACGGTTATAACCGTGGCTAACAGGATATTTTTTTGTAGTGTATATAGTTTGTAAATTAGTTTTTTTATCATCGTAATTAATATTTAGATAAAAATATCCCAAATTAATTATATTCAATAATATAATTTAACATAAAATAACTCATTTAATTTCATATAAAATTTTTGGACTAGCGTATAAAATAATTATTCAAGAATATGATTTTAATTGCTAGGACATTACGTAATATGTAATATCTACATAATGGTCTATTGGCTCTTTAGTTGGTTTTTGATCCTCCATATTTTTAGAGGATATTTGCTTTGATCGGTTATTATTTTATTTAAGGTTAAGGTAGTTTTATTTTATTTGAATTTATCTATCTATTTATTGTGTTAGTTATTTTTTTTTTTTATTATTCTATTGTTTGTAGTAACTTTTGGTCGTATAATAAATGATTTGTACTAATTCATATTAGAGTTTGACCAATCTATACTGTCTTAAATTTATACATGGTATCTAAATATTTTCATCATTTGTGACATGTTTGATTACTATTCAACTCCAAGATGTTGAAAATGCGGAACTTCGATTAGCCATATCTCTTTGTCATATCACCATCTTATTAGTATTGACTATTTTTCTCTCTCAAAATCACAATTCCATAATATATGCAAAAAAATAACCAAATAACAAAATAGTTTCCGATATAATAATTCATTTTCTTCCCTTATTTCTATAAATGGTAATCATCACATTGACGATTATTCTAGTTATATCTTATCTTATATTAACGAATTATGTTAGTAGTGAATTCTTTTCCTATTTACGATCATCTTGATGGTGATTATAACAATGGGTTCTATTATCATCAACGTTCACTCCATTATTATCTTTTCTCTCATTGATGATTTATGTTAGTAATGATTTATTTTCTCATCTACGATCTTTGTTATCAACACTATTAATTATATAGTTCATAAATTAGTTTTTGCTATCAAAGTAATTAATAATTTCGATAAAAATATCTCAAATTAGTTATATTCAATAATATAATTTAACTTTAAATAACTCTGAGACAAAAAAGTTGGACTAGTGTATAAAATGATTATTCAAGAATATGATTTTAAATGTTAGGACATTACGTAATATTTAATATCTAAATAATGGTGTATGGATAATTTATTGTTTTTTGACGTCTAAGTTTAAATACATGTATCCTCAATTTTTTTTAGAGGATATTTGGATTGATCGATCATATTTTATTTAAGGTTAAGATAATTTTAATTTATTTGAAATTATCTATATGTTTATCTTTTTAGTTATTATTTGTTTTTATTTTAATATTGTTTGTAACAACTTTTGGTTGTATAATAAATCATTTGGACTAACTCATACTAGAGTTTAACCAATCTATAATATCTTAAATTTATACATGGTATCTAAGCAGTTTCACTATTTCTGACATGTTTGATTACTGTTCCACTCCAAAGTGTTGAAAATTTGGAATTTTGATTAGTCATCTCTCATTTCATTCACCATTTCATTAGTATTCATTAATTTTTTCTCTCCAACTCACAATTTCCTTATTAAATTCAAAAAATATTCGAATAAAAAAATACTTTTCAATTTATTCCCTTATTTTTATAAATGGTAATCATCACATTAACAATTATCGTAGTATTGTCTTTTCTCATATTAACGAATTATGTGAATAGTTAGTCTTTCCCTATTGACAATAACCCCAATGGTGATTATAACATTATGTTCTATTGTCATTGGCGTTCATATCACTATTATATTTTCTCTCATTGATAATTTATGTTAGTAATGATTTAATTTCTCATCAACAATCATTCTTATCAACACAACTAATTATATAGTTTGTAAATTAGTTTTGCTTATCAACATAATTAATCATCTAGATATATGTCCCAAGTTAGTTCAAGTTAATTATATTCAATAATTAATTTAATTTAAAATAACTCATTTAATTTTAGATAAAAATTTGGACTGGTGTATAAAATAATTATAGTAGATTATAATTTTAAATGCCAAGACCTTATGTAATATCTGAGAGTGTAAAGCATCAATGATTGCATTAGCAACGTTTGCCTTTATTTTGATGAAGACAAGGAATTAGTTAAAGTTTGAAGATGGCTCAACAATCAACATGCCAAAGGCTCAAGCTGTGTCTTATTAGACTTATGTTATAATTCTTTAGTATCTTTTTAGAAGTCTAAGATGCTTGCCATAGATATTGAGTCTAGGTTAGGTAAACCTAGGTGTGAGTCTCACAAGACTTAATAAAGTAATTAATCAACTAAAATGAGACATCATCTAGAAATATATCATAAGTAGGTCCATGCATTTGAATACATTGATGCATTAAACATATTATATTTTGGAAATCATGTATTACATGAGCATGTATCATATAGGGAGTTTACCGTACATTAACAAGTGAATTTATACACTGGTTAATCGATTAAGTTAACCCGTTAATCGATTAACGTAAGTGTTTTTCTGCTGTTTTAACAGCATAACTGAAAAACCATTTTTGAGAGCCAAATTTTGTTTTGCATAAACAGCTATGAAGAAAAAGAGAGAAAACACAGGGAAAAGATATAGATCATTATTATTAGAATCTATTAAGAAAGTGTTGAATTAGGAGAAAGTTTAGATCATGCTAAGGCTTTAGATTTCACACTCACATTGCATGTTTCTTTGAAAAGCTTTCTTGCATATTCTTGTGTTTTCTTGAAAGAAAAAGAGATAGATCTTTTTGATTGCATATTTTCATAAACCTCATGTATGAACATTAATATTAGACTAGGATGTCTTGTGAAGTTCTTTCTTAGGTTTTAGGCTTTGGTTTTCATTGTAATATCCGAGTATTAAGTACTCATTCATAACTCAAAGCATTGTAATTCAAGGATTATCAAAATCCTAGCTACGGTTAGGTAAGGTGTTCTTCATAAAGATTTGGAGGTCTTGGGATAAAGAGCGATACCTTGGTTGGGGCCGAATCGCATAAGAAAGGTTTTCTTGGGAGGCGGTTTTGGGAAAGGTCAAACCAAGGGTGCCGAAGTTCTTTGGGTTCGAAGAAGGGAGCGTTCAAGTTTTGTAATTGGAAGCTTGTATGTAAGGAAGTGTGTATGTAACGTACCTTGTGTTTCATAGTGAAGAAGGAAAATCTCCCAAATCAGAGGGGAGGACTGGATGCAGTTTTGTAGTGGACAACAAAACGAATCAGGATAAAATCCATGCGCAATCTTTTCTATCATTTTCTCTTTTATGTTTCAAGTTGTTTTAATTCGAATCTGGGACTAATATTTTGCATACTTGTTCCTTGCAATGTTCTTGTTAATCTTGCACAAAAGTATCTCTTGTATATTTGTTTGTGTGTTTGTTAATAACCGTGCAAGTTGTTGTTTTGATCATTTTGTTTCTGTTACTGGTTAATCGATTAAGACCAGTTGTTAATCGTTTAGCTGGGCATTTTTCAGCAAGTGTGTAAAAACCAAAAAAATGGAAATTGAGTTCTGCTAAACCTATTCAACCCCCCATTTGCTTATCAACATAATTAATCATCTAGATATATGTCCCAAGTTAGTTATATTCAATAATTAATTTAACTTAAAATAACTTATTTAATTTTAGATAAAAAATTTGGACTGGTGTATAAAATAATTATAGTAGATTATAATTTTAAATGCCAGGACCTTACGTAATATCTAATATCTAAATAATGGTGTACTGAACCTTTAGTTGATTTTTGACTTATGAGTTTGAATACATGTATCCTCAATATTTTTGGAGGATATTTGCATTAATCGATCATTATCTTATTTAAGATTAAGGTAGTTTCAATTTATTTGAATTTATCTATATGTTTATATTGTAAGTTATTATTATTTTTTCTTTTTCGGTCGTTTGTAACAACTTTTAGTTATATAATAAATCAATTGGACTAACTCATACCAGAGTTTGACCAATTTGTACTATCTTAAATTTATACATGATGTCTAAGCAGTTTCATCATCTCTAACATGTGCGGTTACTAATATCTCCAAGGTGTTGAAAATTCGATACTTCAAGTAGCAATCTCTATTTGTCATATCACCATCTCATTATCATTCATTAATTTTTTCTCCCAAACTCACAATTCCACATTAAATCTGAAAAATATCCAAATAGAAAAGGTACTTTTCCAATTCAATAATTGACTTTCTTCCCTTATTTCTATAAATGGTAATCATCATATTGATGATTATTTCAGTACTGTCTTCTCTTGATTTTAAAGATAGTGTATATTGATTTCCTGGGAAAAAATGTGGGCTCTGCTAGGGCATGAAATAAGATATTGACAAACTCCAACAATCTTGGAAACATAGTGATGATGAACTCCATCATTCTTGGAAAAACAATGATGAAGAACTCCAACAATCTTGGAACTACAATGATGAAATCTTTAAATCAAAAGACAACCATCCCTTGGTCTTGTTTGGCCAATCTGGATGAATCTGCTGAAGTAGTGGTCACCAAGGCTCCAGTTCCAACAATCTCGGAAGTTCACAAGAACAAATCCTTTGCTCAAGCTCTCAAGGCAATGTGTGACATCTCAATCTCCCAACTGCCTCAACCATGTATCAAGGGAGATGCTATTGCTATTAAGATACCGAAAGAGGAGTATCAAGCGGGTCTTCAAAGGTGTAAAACTCACCTTCATGGTAGGCTCATCTTATCCAAGGGAGACTCGCCCCTTAAATTCACTGAACTGAGAGCAAAGCTTCAATCCCTCTAGAACATGATTGGAACATGGAGCATGATATTGCTGGGTCGAGGGTTCTATGATTTTTCATTCGCATCGGTTGAGGATATGAGGTCAATATGTGCTATTGGGTCTTGGAGTTTGAAACCAGGATTCCTTAGGCTTTCACTCGCAATGTTGGGTCAGGATCTTGGGTTTGCCTCTGGAATATTGGAGTGCTAGGATCTTGTTCTCTATTGTTGGGGTTTGGGTGTTCCAATATCTCTGTATGATGCAACTTCTATAGATCATTTGGGCACTTTGCCAGAATTTTGGTGGATGTTGACCTCAAAGGAGCTCTGCCTAGTCATATATTGGTGGAAAGAGAAGGCTTTGCTTTCTTTGTTCACATTGAGTATGAATATCTCCCTGATTTCTGCTTAGAGAGTCAATCTATTGACCATCTTATCTCAAACTGCAGGAGAAATAAGGAAGCAGGAGTGGATCCTCTAAGGTTCAAGAAAGATCTTTCACTGGGAAAAACTCCTAAGACAATACCAGACAAGGGCCCTGCTTCAAGCACTGGTCATAAAGTAAGCACTCCTATCCATAGAAGTGACTCTGTGCCTGATAAGATGAAGGAGGTGGCAAAGGACACTCAGGAGAATGATCTGGTTATTGAATTGGAGTTTGAGAACAATGTCAATCTTCAGTTAGAGCAAGTTCAAAAGGAGGGTATTTTCCTGAATGACGAGGCAAGTGACCTTGAGAGATCCTCAGATGAAGATACTAGGGACACAAGAGTGGAGGGCTCACTAGAGAATGAGGTCCATTCTAATATTCAACTCATACCAGAGGAAAGTTACATAGTCCAACAACATGGTCAGATGAGCAATGTTTTGGCAGCAAAAGAAACTAGAATTGTTGGAAGACTCTGGGCAGATGAGGAGGAGGACATCACTGAGGAATTGGAGGATAGTAACACAGCTAAAGACACAACTAAGGAGGGGACAGACACAAAAGTTTTGTCAAAGTCTCAAAAGAAAAAATTGAGACAGAAGCAAAGCCTGGAAAAGGTTCATTTTACCCATAGGGGTGGCTACCTAAATGTTTCCAAAGGAAGGTGATTTATTGGAACAGTAGAGGCATGGGAAATCCCAAAACTAGATTAGTTTGTAAAAAGCTTTGCTCTATCAATAAGCCATATGTTGTTTTCATCTCTGAGCCCATGATTTCTTTGAATAAAATCAATCCTTTGTTTTGGCCTGCTTTAAATTTGAAGCCTTTTATTGAGAATGATAGGGGTAGCTTGCTACCTAATATATGGGGTGCTTGTCGTGATGGTATCAATCCTCAAATCATCTCCAACACCTCTCAACAAATCTCCATATCCTTGATGCAGGATAATCATCTGGCTTTCATTTGTGCAGTTTATGCTCACACAAATTACCTGATGAGAAGGGCTCTCTGGACAGACATCTTGTCTCTAGTCTCTGCACACCAGGGGCCTTGGTGTTGCATTGGGGACTTTAACTCTATTCTGGGAGCCAATGAATGTCAAGGTTCTTACTTGCCTAATAGAATTGCTTGTGAGGACTTTCAGAAATTCTCTAAGGATGGCAACTTGCACCCTATTCTGACTAGGGGAGCTGAATTCACTTGGTCAAATAGAATGAGAGCCTTGGCTCATACTGAAAAAAGGTTGGATAGATCAATGTGCAATGATAATTGGATGACTAATTGGCAACAAACTTATTGTTGCACTTTGCCTAGATTTGCTTCTGATCATCACCCTATTATGCTTGGTTTCTCCAATGAAGCTACTAAAATCCAATCTCAGTTTAGGTTCCATAAAATGTGGTTGAAACATGAGAGCCTCAGAGGGGTGATAGAGACTCACTGGGCTAATAGGGTGGTGGGGTGTCCTTTGTATATCCTAGCTAGCAAGCTTAAGGGTCTCAAGGCTATCCTAAAAGTTTGGAACAAAGATGGTTTTGGAAATATTCACATCAGGGTTAAGGAGGCTTTCTCCCAAGTAGAGAGTTTACATCATAGAATTACCAATGAGGGTCAATCTGACACTCTCATGGCTCAAGAGGACCAGGCTAAAAAAGATTTGCTGATTGCTTTAATTGATGAGGAGGAGTTCTGGAAAGAGAAATCTAGAATGAATTGGAAAATTAGTGGTGATAGGAATACAAACTACTTCCATAACATTGCTAAGATCAGGTATACAACCAAATCTATGTGCATTCTTAGACATGGTGAGGAAACTCTGCATGATAGGCAGGATATTAATAATCATGTTCTGGACTACTTCACAAATTTTTATGCCTCTGAAAATGTAACTCAGCCTAGCAATCTCATTGACTCTGTGATTCCTAAGTTGGTTTCTGAGGAGGACAGCACAATGCTTTCTAAGATTCCTTTGGAGGATGAGATCAAGGATGTTGTTTTTGCAATGAATGGGGAGGGTGCTCCTGGCCCTGATGGGTTTGGTGGTTGCTTCTTTCAGGAATTTTGGGACATAGTTGGGCTTGATGTTTGTCAATCTGTGAAGCAGTTTTTCACTCAGGGTTGGATTCTTCCTAACCTCAACTCTAATAACCTTGTTCTAATTCCCAAATTCCCCTCAGCGGATAAAATTGAGGACTTTAGGCTAATTGCTCTAGAAAATTTCCAATTCAAAATAATCAACAACGTCTTGGATGACATGCTTGCTAAAATTGCTCCTAGAATCGTATCTAAGCATCAAAGAGGCTTCATCAAAGATAGGCACATCCATGATTGCATCTGTACAGCTTCGGAGGCAATCAACCTTCTTGATCATAAAACTCTTGGTGGAAATTTAGCAATCAAGCTAGATGTTAAGAAATCCTTTGACACTATTGATTGGAAGTTCCTTATGGATACTCTTAAGGCCTTTGGGTTTGCCAATTCTTTCATTCACTGGATTGAAGTTATCCTAAAGTCTGCTAGACTCTCTATTGCTGTGAATGGTCATTTTGTTGGGTACTTTAGCTGCAAAAGAGGTGTTAGGCAAGGGGATCCCCTATCCCCTATTCTTTTCTGTTTGGCTGAAGAAGTGATCAACAGAAGGCTAACTAAGTTGCTGGATAAGGGGAAATTTAGAACAATTGTTGGGCCTAGGATTGCAACCCCTAGTCATGTTCTCTATTCTGATGACATTCTAGTTTTCTACAGAGGAATCAAGAGAGAGTTGTTAGCCATCAAGGACTTATTCAATGACTATGCCATAATTTCTGGTCAGTGTTTAAATCTCAACAAGTGTAAGTTCTTCTCTACCCAAGCTAATGCTAGAAAAATTGGAAAGTTAACTTCCTGGCTGGGTTTTGGAGCTGGAAGTTTGCCTTTCAACTATCTTGGGGTCCCTGTGTTCAAAGGTAAACCAAAAGCTATTCATTTGCAGCCAATAACAGACAGAATTATCAATAAGTTGGCCAAGTGGAAAGGATGTTGTCTCTCAATTATGGGCAGAGTGGAGCTTGTTAAGTCTATAATTCACAATATGCTAGTTTATAGTTTTCATATATAAAGCTGGCCTGTCAATTTGCTTAAAAGAATGGACTGTTGCATAAGGAATTTCATCTGGTCTGGAGATACTAAGGTCAAGAAGCAAGTCACAGCTGCTTGGCACAAAGTCTGTTGCCCAAGCAAAGAGGGTGGTCTTGGGATAAGATTAATCAAGTTGTTAAATCGGGCAGCAATGTTAAAGTTGGCTTGGGAAATGAACTCCTCTTCGCAGAAATAGGCTAACTACTATAGGAGTAGATTTTGCTGGAATAAGGAGCCTAAGACTTCCTACATAAAATCATCCATATGGCCTGGCATAAAGAAGCATTCGCGTGTCATCTTAGAAAACTCTATTTGGTTGTTGGGAAATGGGAGCAACATAAGGTATTGGGGGGACAATTGTTTGGGTAACACCTTAGTTGACCTCCTTGGCATCCCCAATCAAATATCCTCTACTCTTTTAGCCAAGATTCCTAACTTCATTCATGACTCTGCCTGCATAATCCCATCCTGGTTGAGTAGGATACACCTTGACGTTTGTCATCGTATATTAAGAACCCCCATTCCTGCTTCTCATTTGTCTGATAAGTTGGTCTGGCTTCACACCAATGATGGGATCCTAACTTTGAAAAAGGCTTACAACTTCACCAAACCTGCTCAAGCTCAGGACAATCTGTGCAACATTCTTTGGTCTATCTCTATTCCTCCTTCTAAGTCTTTTGTCACTTTGAGGCTTTATAAAAATAGAATGCCAACTGATGAAAATCTGAAGCTAAGGGGAATGGCTTTGCCTTCTATATGCAATCTGTGTTGGTCCACTGAGGAGTCTTCTACTCATCTCTTCTTCAACTGTAGTTTTGTATGCTGATTTGGAACTGGCTGAGCACTCAATTCGGCTATTACATTGATAATGTTCTCTCAAAAGCATCCTGTCCATTTCCACTCAATGGAGTCCTCAATTGAAGCAGGTGTTACTCTCTGCCATTGTCAACTCAATTGCTATTATCTGGCTCTGCAGAAATAAGTCAAGATTTGATAACATGTCAATCAATTTTGCTCAAGCAATTCAGATGATCAAGTTGAATACTTCTTTCACAGGCAACTTCACCAAATGTTGTGCTAAGCCCTCCCTTTTGGAATTCTCAATCCTAAGAGCTTTCCATGTTAATGGCAAGTATAGCAAGGCTCCTATGATTACTGAGGTCAATTGGGCTCTGCCCTTGATGGGTTGGGTGAAGATCAACATTGATGGTGCGGCTAAGGGATCCCCGGGGCATGCAGGGGGTGGTGCTATTTTTAGGGATGGCAAGGGAAAGTGCTTGGGTTGCTTTGCTTCATACTTTAACATTCAAGACTCTCTATTTGCTGAATTTCTGGCTGCAATTACAGCTGTCCAAATTGCTCACTCTAAAGGTTGGTTTCTAATTTGGTTGGAGTGTGACTCAACTTCGGTGGTGGACATTTTCAAGGGCATTAAACCGGTTCCTTGGAAACTAAGCAACCTTATGAACAAGTGCAACCGGTTAATGATGGATATGCAAGTGCAAGTGTCCCATATATTTAGGGAAGGGAATGCTTGTGCGGATAGATTGGCAAATTTTGGTGTGAATTATAGATTGGACTATTGTTGCACTTTGACTAGATCTGCCTCTGATCATCACCCCCTTCTGCTTGGTTTCTCCAATGAGGCTTCAAAAAACCAATCTCAGTTCAGGTTCCATAAATTGTGGCTGAAGCATGAGGGTCTTAGAGGGTTAATTGAGACTCACTGGGCTAATAAGGTGCTGGGATGTCCTATGTATATTCTAGCTTCCAAGCTTAAGGGTCTCAAGTTCATACTAAAAACTTGGACAAGGAGGTTTTTGGAAATATTCATATCAGGGTTAAGGAGGCTCTCTCCCAAGTTGAGAGGTTACAGTAGAGAATCACCACTGAAGGTCATTCTGACAATCTTATGGCTCAAGAGGACCAGGCTCAAACAGATTTGATGATTGCTTTAGCTGCTGAGGAGGAGTTCTAGAAAGAGAAGTCTAAATTAAATTGGCAAATTAGTGGTGATAGGAACACAAGCTACTTTCATAATATTGCCAAGATTAGGTATGCCACCAAATCTATGTGCATACTTAGACAAGGTGAGGACACTCTGCTTGATAGGCAGGAGATTGATAATCATGTTTTGGACTATTTCACAAATCTGTATGACTCTGAAAATGTAACTCAGCCTAGCAATCTCATTGAATCTGTTATTCCTAAGTTGGTTTTTGAGGAGGACAAAACAATGCTTTCTAAGATTCCTTTGGAGGATGAGATCAAGGATGTTGTTTTTTCTATGAATGGGGAGGGTGCTCCTGGCCCTGATGGGTTTGGTGGTTGCTTCTTTCAGGAATTTTGGGATATAGTTGGGCAAGATGTTTGTCAATCTGTGAAGTAGTGTTTCACACATGGTTGTATTCTTCCTAACCTCAACTCTAATAACCTTGTTCTAATTCATAAATTCCCCTCTGCTGGTAAAATTGAGGACTTTAGGCCAATTGCTCTAGCAAATTTCCAATTCAAAATAATCACCAAAGTGTGGCATGCTTGCTAAAATTGCTCCTAAAATCATATCTAAGCAGCAAAGAGGCTTCATCAAAGATAGGCACATACATGATTTCATCTGTATAGCCTATGAGGCAATCAATCTTCTTGACCATAAAACTCTTGGTGGAAATTTAGTAATCAAGCTTGATGTCAAGAACGCCTTTGACACTATGGATTGGAAGTTCCTTAAGGATACTCTTCATGCCTTTGGGTTTGCTAATTCTTTCATTCACTGGATTGATGTCATCCTAAAGTCTGCTAGACTCTATATCTCTGTGAATGGTCACTCTATTGGGTTCTTTAACTGCAAGAGAGGTGTTAGGCAAGGGGATCCCTTATCCCCTCTTCTGTTCTGTTTGGCTGAAGATGTCATCAGCAAAGGGTTAACTAAGCTGCTGGATAATGGGAAATTTAGATCAATTGATGGGCCTAGAATTGCAACCCCTAGTCATGTTTTGTATGCTGATGATATTCTGCTCTTCTGCAGAGGAATCAAAAGAGAGTTGTCAGCCATCAAGGATTTATTTAATGACTATGCCAAAGTTTCTGGTCAGTGTTTAAACCTTAACAAGTGTAAGTTCTTCTCTACTCAAGCTAATCCTAGGAAAATTAGCAAGTTAAATTCCTGGCTGAGTTTTGGAATTGGGAGTTTTCCTTTCAATTATCTAGGGGTCCCTGTGTTAAAAGGTAAACCAAAAGCTACTCATATACAGCCCATAGCAGATAGAATTATCAATAAGTTGGACAGGTGGAAAGGTTATTGTCTCTGAATTATGGGTAGAGTGGAACTTGTGAAGTCTATAATTCACAGCATGCTAGTTTATAGTTTTCACATCTATAGCTGGCCTGTCAATTTGCTTAAAAAATGGAATGTTGCATAAGGAATTTCATATGGTCTGGAGATACTAAGGTCAAGAAGCTAGTCACAATTGCTTGGCACAAAGTCTGTTGCCCCATCAAAGAGGGTGGGCTTGGGATAAGATCAATCAAGTTGTTAAATCAGGCATCAATGTTAAAGTTGGCTTGGGAAATGAAGTCCTCCTCACAGGAATGGGCTAACTACTATAGAAGTAGATTCTGCAGGAATAAAGAGCCCAAGACTTCCTACATAAAATCTTCAATTTGGCCTGGTATAAAGAAGCATTGGCATGTTTCATTGGAGAACCCAATTTAGTTGTTGGGCAATGGGAGCAGCATAAGATATTGGGGGGACAATTGGTTGGGTAACTCCTTAGTTGACCTCTTAGGCATCCCCAATCAGATATCCTCTGTTCTTTTGGCCCAGATTCCTGACTTCATTATTGACTCTGCTTGGATAATCCCATCCTGGATGAGTAGGATCCACCCTGAAGTTTGTCAGAGAATATTGAGAACCCATATCCTTGCTTCTCACTTGCCTGATAAGTTGGCTTGGCTCCACACCAGTGATGGGATTCTCACTTCGAAAGAGGCTTACAACTTCGCCAAGCCTGCTCAAGTTCAGGACCATCTGTGTAACTCCATTTGGTCTATCTTTATTCCTCCCTCTAAGTCTTTTGTAACTTGGAGGTTATTGAAGAATAGAATGCCAACTGATGATAATTTGAAGATGAGGGGATTGGCTTATGTTAGGTATCAGTGGTTACGATACACCTAGAAGGGGGGGGGGGTTGAATAGGTGTAGCGGTTAGAATATCTGCTTTTCGAAACTCAACACTTAATGTTGAATCACCCCAATTTAATCAATTAAAAGAATGAGGATAATCGATTAACGCACTTGACTTAATCGATTAAAACAGAAACAGTAAGCTTAGGCAGATTCGATTACTTGCACGACAATTAACCGATAATGAAATGAATACACAGAGCTTACAATTTTATCAGAGTATTAACAGTATAGCATAGATACATAATATAGCAATTAATTCTATTATACAAGTTAATCGATTAAATGCAATAGAGAGAGAGAGAGAAAGAAAAATCCTGCAACACGATTTTTATCCTGGTTCGTTTGCTTGTCCACTGCAAACTACATCCAGGCCTCCCGGATGATCTGGGAGATTTTCTTCACTATAATTGAATCAATGTTTTTACAAGCACGTCTTCCAATTACAACACTTAGACATTCACAAGAAAATAAAGAACATTTTTCTATGGTTTGACTCCCTTCCTACACGTAGTCCTAGCCAAAAACCTCTGTTCTATCCTTATCTAGAACTCTAAGCAATATGAAGATACAACACAATCTCTTAGGTGGTACGACACCTCGAGATTCCCAATGTTACAACGATTTTTCACAACAAAACTATAGAGTAAACTTAAGCAATTACAAAGCTCATATATGACAAGTAAGGCTTTACTCTAAACACCAACACAAATCTCATGTAATATGACAATGTATTAGTTGAAAAACAGAATTTACAGAATGTAAAAACTTCACAAAAGCATCAATAAAATGCATGAACATGTGAGATGAAATGATGAGAAATATATCATGAAATGCCACTCAATCCTAAAGCATAGAATTCTCTCCTTTCTAAACTCACAAATGCACTAACAACTAGATGCAACAAATATCATGAAATATGCTCTAACTCTCTATTAAATGCAACATGCAACTTATGAGATCAGTTCTGAAAACGCAGTTTATAAAGAATCAGTTCTGAAGCCCAATTAATCGATTAAATCCTGGTTAATAGATTAACGTTGTTCAAAAACGTAACTGATTCTGTTTTCCAAGTTTTTCAGTTTCAACAACTTTTCAAACAGTTAGGTTAATCGATTAACGTATGCCTTAATCGATTAACAACATATTTTCACATGTATTTTTAAATACAAAAACTCAAATACGTTATGCACTTAATTCATACATGTTTAACACTTAGTTTATGCCTAGAATGCACATATACATGTATTTATGTGATGCATGAACATATTATGAATGACATATCTCAAAGATGAAATGATTTAAAAGATTTATGCATATGAGACATGTATTAGGTGACCTAAGCCTTAGACTCAACTTAAACTAGTTTCTAGTCTAAGCCTAGTACCAATCAAAAGACTTAAGCATGTTGATTTGTTGGTGATCTTCAAGCTCTTATTAGCACAAGTTGTCCTCATCAAAACCATGACATATAAAGAGAGCTTTCCAAAGTGTTCCTCTTGACATGCACACTTTCAAATGCGCATTGCTTCTATGTTTCATAAGCAAAAGTGTGTATGGAAGCTGAATAGAAACAACTTGCAAAGTGCTTTATACAACTTGCAAAATGTATGTAACGCAACAAACAACCTTTCTCCCCCTTTTGACATTATCAAAAAGATAACCCAGGCCAAAAATGAGGCAGAGATATGAGTTAAGCATAAAACAAAGTTAATGAATTAATTTGAGATTTAACAATTAACCTGTTTTATTTTTGGATGAATTGAACAAATGCGTTTGTTTAGACAAAAGAAATAGCCAATAGGAAAAGAGAACGACATACAAGATTTAATCAAAATAGGTAAAGAGAACGACATACAAGATTTAATCAAATCAATTAGCATAGAAAGCAATGTAGTGCAATAAAATCTCATATGATCAAGAACCATTCACATAACCAAATAAGCTATTCGACGTAATTAAAACAAAAATAATGGCATAGTATAAAGAGTCAAAGAAGTCAGCAGCTATTACAAACTATAATATGTCAAGCAAAGACAGATAAGGAAACACAAATAAGTCCTGAAAACATAAACAACAACTGAGTCCATAAAGTGCCATAAAGAAGAAATAAACCTAAAGGTAAGATGA
>NC_032012.1:14004046-14004955 GCF_001865875.1 Lupinus angustifolius
TCTTTCAACCCTTGGAAGTGAAGATCCATACAGTTGTTAAGCCGTTGCTCCATAGCTTCCATTTGAGCTAAACCAAAAGTAGAGTCATGAGGTGTTGTTCCAGAAGGCTCCCCCTGAGTTGTAGCATTCTGATCACCCATGCCACCCAGATTATCTTCATCGGACAATCCCAGATCAAACTCAGTGTAGTCCTCCTGGTATTGCCAAGTAGTACCATACTTGTATATACCCATTTTATGAATGAGGCTTTCACCAACCAAATGATCCTTATTAGTATACTCAATAATGATGGTGTCAGAAACATCAATGTGTAGATAATCCACTATGCGTGAAATTAAAATATTGTAGGGAAACAGCTTGGACTGAGACAGAGACACACTGTTCATAATTTTCAAAATTTCCTCAGGCCAGTTGATCATTACATTATTCTTCACAGCATACATGAAACGCAAATCATTCACAGTAGGTTGTGCGTGATTTGTGTTCCTCTGTACCAAAATGTAAGCAATAACATAATGCAACAGCCTGTTCTCAACAGATAACGACCCAGCTTTGGTCAGTTGACCCTGAATATACAAGTGAGGACCTCGAAGGAATGACTTATAAACCTCAGTAGGATCAAAGTTATCCTTAACCCAGGAGCAATCTCCTATTCCATAACCCGAAGATGACAAACCATTGACATTCATAAACAGTTCATCATTGATCTCAAACAATTTACCAGAAATCATGGACCAGTATTTTCCATCCTTATATCTAAAATTCGCATAAAATTCCCTAACTAGAGCAGGGTAAACTTGTCCCTTTAATTCCAGAAATTGAACGGCTCCCTGAGCCTCCATATCATGCGGGAAACTAAAGTTCTGTTCCGCCAACCAGGTTAAATCGACATACCTTACGTACGTGGGT
>NC_032012.1:14005055-14005658 GCF_001865875.1 Lupinus angustifolius
TGATAAAGTGTGATTTCTTGATGGTTTGGGAGGGTTAGGATGAGGTTTTTCCTACCTTAGTGCACTTGGATTAGTTGACTTACTGATTCAGAGACTCAAAGCATAAGAGAGGTTGAGAAAATGCCGAAAAAAGTGTAAAACCGAGATGTTGTCTGCCTTTAAAATACTGGTTTTAATCGATTAACAGGCAGGTTTAATCGATTAAAATCATGTAAAATTTGATTTTTCAGAAACTGATGCCCAGGTAATCGATTAACACCAAGTGTTTAATCGATTAAACACGGTAAAAAGTGATTTTTAGGCAGCAGAATGGTTTCAACTTTTTAGGACTCATGCATGCATTGTAACGGATTAATCAAAACATTTGTCATCACGAACAGAGTTAATCAAGAGATATAATTTTGTATTTCAACACATATCATTTAATCAAGAAACAAATAGGCATATAGAGGCAAGGCAATAATCCAAACAACTAAATAATTTTTAATCAAGATATTGTTCATCAAGAATTCCAAGTTCTCTCCTTAGAACATAGAAAGTATCCCTGGGAAGGGGCTTGGTGAAAATATCTGCTAACTGTTTAGATGTTTCAACAAATTCAAG
>NC_032012.1:14005758-14006275 GCF_001865875.1 Lupinus angustifolius
AGTGTCACAAATCTCTTTAGTTTTAAAATTTAGTTTTGGTAGCCCCTCAACTAGTTTTTTTGATGATAATTTATCTAGATGTTTTATATGGATATATGCAACGCGTCTGTGCCAAAGCCAGATGTCATCTTCTTTAGAAATAAAGCATTTTGAAAACAATGTAGTCGTTTGATGATAATTTATCTAGATGTTTTATATGGATATATGCAACGCGTCTGTGCCAAAGCCAGATGTCATCTTCTTTAGAAATAAAGCATTTTGAAAATAATGTAGTGACATCATCCAAATTAACCATGTAAATATTATTTATACGATTACCTTTGTCACAGAGTTGGCTTATACTCAAAAGCTTATGTTCTAGTCCTTCAACATAAAGGACATTTTCAATTAGAGTTTGTGATGAGTTACCAACTGTTCCAGTGCCAAGTATCTTTCCCTTGTTGTTGTCTCCATACGTGACGTATCCTTTTCCTTTAAGTGAGAGATCCAGGAAATTTGATTAGTCACCTGTCATATG
>NC_032012.1:14006375-14007136 GCF_001865875.1 Lupinus angustifolius
TTTAATCTAGCGCGCTTGACTTCGCTAGTGCCTTCGTGAGTCACTTGTAAAGTGTCCCACATTTCTTTTGCATTTTGGCACTGCGAGACCCTAAAGAACTCATCATAGGATAGGGCCGATGTGATGATATTTTTGGCGCGCAGGTTATGCTGGACCCTTTTGTTCTCATCATCGGTCCATAGACTTTTAGGCTTGTCTTTAGGTTGATCGTCCACAAGATGTTGTGGATCGAAAGAGCCGTTGACTACGGATTCCCAAATACCCGAGTCTATGGCTTCAATAAAAATTTGCATGCGGACTTTCCAGTAGGCATACCCTTCACCACTGAATATTGGTGGTCGATTAATGGATGACCCATCACCACCAAATGGATTTGAAGAACCCATTCCTTTTCCCTTTAGGATCACGAATACGCGGTTAGGATAGCACTTCGTACTAGCTCTGAACGAATACGCGGTTGAGCTAGCACTTCGTATTAGCTCTGATAACACTTGTTATGTATCAGTGGTTACGATACACCTAGAAGGGGGCGGTTGAATAGGTGTAGCGGTTAGAATATCCGCTTTTCGAAAGTCAACACTTAATGATGAATCACCCCAATTTAATCGATTAAAAGAATGAGGATAATCGATTAACGCACTTGACTTAATCGATTAAAACAGAAATAGTAAGCTTAGGCAGATTCGATTACTTGCACGACAATTAACCGATAATGAAATGAATACACAGAGCTTACAATTTTATCAGAGTATTAACAGTAT
>NC_032012.1:14007236-14083300 GCF_001865875.1 Lupinus angustifolius
TTCCAAGCTTTTCAGTTTCAACAACTTTTCAAACAGTTAGGTTAATCGATTAACGTATGCCTTAATCGATTAACAGCATTTTTCATGTGTATTTTTAAATACAAAACCTCAAATACGTTATGCACTTAGTTCATACATGTTTAACACTTAGTTTATGCCTAGAATGCACATATACATGTATTTATGTGATGCATGAACATATTATGAATGACATATCTCAAAGATGAAATGATTTAAAAGATTTATGCATATGAGATATGTATTAGGTGACCTAAGCCTTAGACTCAACTTAAACTAGTTTCTAGTCTAAGCCTAGTACCAATCAAAAGACTTAAGCATGTTGATTTGTTGGTGATCTTCAAGCTCTTATTAACACAAGTTGTCCTCATAAAAACCATGACATATAAAGTGAGCTTTCCAAAGTGTTCCTCTTGACATGCACACTTTCAGCTTAGCCTTCTATTTGCAATCTCTGTTGGTCCACTGAGGAGTCTTCTACTTTGCTCAAGCAATTCAGATGATCAAGCTGAACACTTCTTTCACGGGTAACTTCACCAAGCTCTGTGTTAAGCCTTCCCTGCTGGAATTCTCCATCCTATGAGAATTCCAAGTTAATGGCAAGTACAGCAAGGTTCCTGCAATTTCTGAGGTTAATTAGGCTATGCCCTTGATGGGTTGGGTGAAGATCAACACTAATGGTGCGGCTAAGGGGTCCTTGGGGCATGCATGGGGGTTGCTATTTTCAGGGATGGCAAGGGGAAGTGCTTGGGATGCTTTGCTTCATACTATAGTATTCAAGACTCTCTTTTTGCTGAAGTTCTTGCTGCAATTACAGCTGTCCAAATTGCTCACTCAAAAGGTTGGTACCTAATTTGGTTGGAGTGTGACTCAACTCGGTGGTGGACATTTTCAAGGGCAACAAACCTGTTGCTTGGAAGCTAAGCAACCTTATGAACAAGTGAAAGCACCTAATGTTGGATATGCAAGTGCAAGTGTCCCATATATTTAGGGAAGGAAATGCTTGTGCGGATAGGTTGGCTAATTTTGGTGTGAATTGTAGATTGGACTATTGGTGGGAATCCCCCCGCTTTCTTCTTGTTGCTTGAATTTCATAGATATTTGTTACTTTTTCCTAACTATAGGTTTAGGGTTATGTAAGGGTTACTTATTCTCTTAATATATTTTCGGGTGGGTTTGCACCCTTGTTTTAAAAAAAATTGCACATAAAAGACCTGGACTAGTTTATAAAATAATTATTGTAGATTATGATTTTATATGCTAGGACATTATGTACTATTTAATAAATAAATAATGGTGTATTGAATCTTTAGTTGCTTTTTGACTTGTCAGTTTGAATACATGTATCCTCAATATTTCCGGATGATATTTGAATTGATCTATCATTATATTATTTAAGGTTAAGGTAGTTTCAATTTATTTAAATTTATCTATATGTTTATTTTATTAGTTATTTCTTGTTTTTGCTATTCTATCGTTTGTAACAACTTTTGGTCGTATAATAAATTATTTGGACTATCTCTTACTAGAGTTTGACACATCTATACTATATTAAGTTTATACATGGTATCTGTGCAAATTCATCATCTCTGACATGTTTGGTCACTATTCCGCTCCATTGTGTTGAAAACTTGGAATTCGATTAGCTATCTCTCTTTGTCATATCACATCTTATTAGTATTCGTTAATTTTTTTTTTCTCAAACTCACAATTTCATATTAAGTTAAATAAATATCCAAATAAAAAAATACTTTTCCAATACAAAAATTCACTTTCTTCCCTTATTAATACAAGTGGTAATCATCACATTGACAATTATTCTGGTATTGTTTTTTCTCATATTAACATGTTAGTAGTTAATTCTATTTCAATTGATAATTATTCAAATGGTGATTATACCTATGTGTTTTACTGCCATCGACATTCATTCCACCATTGTCTTCTCTTATTGACGATTTATTTTAGTAATGATTTATTTTCTTATCGACGATCATTCTTATTAGTAAAATTAATCATATAATTTGCAAATTAGTTTTTCTTATCAACATAATTAATCATTTAGACAAAAATATGCAAATTTAGTTATATTAAATAATATAATTTAACTTTAAATAACTCATTTAATTGCAAATGAAAAAACTTGGACTAGCCTGTAAAATAATTATTCAAGATTATGATTTTAAATGCTATGACTTTACCTAATATATTTAATATCTAATTAATGGAATGACCCCTTTAGTTGCTTTTTGACATCTGGCTTTGAATACATGGATCCTTAATATTTTTAGAGGGTATTTGCATTAATCAATTATTATCTTATTTAAGATTAACTTAGTTTCATTTTGTTTAAATTTACAATATATTTATCTTGTTAGTTATTATTTATGATTATTATTCTATCGTTTGTAACATCTTTTGGTCGTATAATAAATTATGTGTATTAATCATACTAGAGTTTTATAAATCTTTACTATTTTAAATTTATACATGTTATCAAAGTAGTTCCATCATCTTGACATGTTTGATCACTATTCTATTCCAAGGTGTGGAAAATTTAGAACTTCGATTAGTCGTCTATATTTGTCATATTATCATCTCATTAGTATTCATTTATTTTTTTCTCAAACTCACAATTCCATAACACAAGTAAATTATCCAAATAAAAAAAATACTGCTCCAATGCAATATTTCGCTATATTCCCTTATATATATATAAATGGTAAACATCATGTTGAACATTATTTTGATAGTATCTTTTCTCCTATTAACGAATTATGTTGGTAGTGAATTCTTTTCTTATTGGCGATGATCTCCATGGTGATTATACCATTGTGTTCTATTTATATTGATGTTCATTCCACTATTGTCTTTACACTCAATGATGATTCATATTATTAATAATTTCTTTTTTCTTTTCCTAGTGACAATCATTCTTATCGATACAATTAATTATATAGTTTGTATATTTATTTTTATTATCAAAACAATTAATTATTTAGATGAAAAACTCTTGATTTAGTTATATTCAATAATATAATTTAACTTAAAATAACTCATTTAATTGCAGATCAAAAAATTGGATTAGTGTATATAATAATTATTTTATATTATGATTTCAAATGTTAGGATGTCAATTTGATTACATTGAAGGATTACAATTAAATTTGAAATGAAAGCACATTATTAAAATGTAGAGAATAAAGTATTTCTTTTATACGAGGAGATAAGTTATTTTCTCCAACCACTAAAATTATCACGTGTCCACTATTTTTTAATGTTTTAGAAATAGTTTTGTAGAAAAGGAGTTAGCAAAATATATGTCATGATTTTAGCGGGTATTCATAATGATAGATTATAAGTGCGAATGAGTTTTATGATACCTGTCTCGCGGATACTCGCAAATTTATAAATTTAATTTTGAATTAAGTAGTTATATATATTATAGTTTTTATTATTATTTTAAGATTATATATCATATATTTTTTACATTGTTTTTAATTAAATGTTTATATATATTATAGTTTTAATTATTATTTTAAGTAAACACATGCTACTCACACGGGTACCCGCAAATATTATGGGTTTGGTAATGGGAAAACCCTACCCGCGCCTGTTACCATCCCTACTCATGGGTGTTGGGGCTAACAATGAACCGAGCCAACTTAGTATTCGTTCGAAACTCGGCTCATTATTTAGCTCGATAAACTTGATTCATGAACTAAATAAGTTATAATTGAGTTGGAAATGGAGCTCGTTACATAAATGAGCTAACATTAAGTTAGATATAGTTCGACTTGTTAGATTCAAGAACTAGCTCTATATATAAGTGTATAGTTTGCTAATATGGAGAATGTGTTTTTTAAGCATTGTGTACCAAAAAAAACCTTCTATGCTCTGTTGGAAGATTTTTAATATATATTTAAATGTTTTATTTTTATTTTTATTTATATATTATATTATATATTTAAATGAAGGTCCCAAAAGCAATCTTATTATTTTTTACTGTGCAATTCATGATCATCAATTAGAAAACCTTTCGATTAGCTGCAGTTTTTACTCTAATTAGTTTATTAATAATAAATTAAAACTTATCCTTACTTTTTAATAAAATGTCACCAGTCTTACAAATTAAAAAAAATCAAAAAAATAACTTTCACGCAAGCATGTGAGATGTTTCAAATTGTTTCAGAGGGAGAGAAAACAGTGGATTTGGAAAATATTTTAAAAAGTCTAAGGAACGGAGTTGGTATTTTTTATTGGAGGAGGCAGTGAGAAGAAAAATATCAAAGTAAGAATGAATTCTCTTAGTTTGAGAGAACTCTTAGAAGAACAAGAAAGAAACACGACTTTATTAATGGAAGTTCTTGAACTAGAGCTTACACCATAGGGAAGAAGAAGCAGAAGCTATTACTTGTTTCTAAGTATATTGCCAAAATAGTAATTACCTAACTAAACTAACTAGGCTTATATAAAAGGAAAACTCCCTCACTAACTAGCAACCAGGAAAAGGAAATTGGGCCTAGGAGAGCAACAAGCCCAATAAGAGAAATAAAAATATAGCTAAACAACCCAATAAGCAGAAAACAGAATCCATTTGATAAGGTATAAGATGAAGAGAATATTGCTTGAATGGCAATGAAGCTATGGTTTATAAGTGGCTTTTACCCCCTCCCCCCTCAAGTTAGGTAGTGTAAATCACACAGAGCAAACTTGCTATTGAAGGTGTGAAAAGGATTTGGGTGAAGAGGTTTTGTAATAGCATATGTGAATTACTCGAATTATGTTAGTAGTTAATTCTTTTCCATTGTCGATCATCCCGATGGTGATTATAACAATGTGTTCTATTTCCATCAACGTTCATTCCATTATTATATTTCTTTCGTCCCTTCTCGACGGGTGGGTCTTGCAGTCATGCTCCCTTCTGCTCATACACTCGAGGGCCAATTTCCGTCTGGCCCGAGGAAACCATTGCACACCTCCGTTGCCTTTTGGGAGACCTATTCCCCATAGAAATTGTCTACCTGAAACTATCCCTTGGCTCGTAGGTCCTGGCACAAGGTTAGAATTCTAGCTCTTCTAGAATGATATCTCATGTCATTGATGATTTATGTTATTAACAATTTATTTTTTCATCAGCGATCTTTCTTTTCAAAACAATTACTTATATAGTTTGTAAATTAGTTTTTTTATCATTGTAATTAATATTTAGATAAAAATATCCCAAATTAATTATATTCAATAATGTAATTTAACATAAAATAACTCGTTTAATTTCATATAAAAAATTTGGACTAGCGTATAAAATAATTATTTAAGAATATGATTTTAATTGCTAGGACATTACGTAATATGTAATATCTAAATAATGGTATATTGGCTCTTTAGTTGCTTTTTGATCCTCCATATTTTTAGAGGGTATTTGGTTTGATCGGTCATTATTTTATTTAAGGTTAAGGTTGTTTTAGTTTATTTGAATTTATCTATCTATTTATTGTGTTAGTTATTATTATTTTTTATTATTCTATTGTTTGTAGTAACTTTTGGTCGTATAATAAATGATTTGTAGTAATTCATATTAGCGTTTGACCAATCTATATTGTCTTAAATTTATATATGGTATCTAAACATTTTCATCATTTGTGACATGCTTGGGTACTATTCAACTCCAAGATGTTGAAAATTTGGAACTTCGATTAGCCATATCTCTTTGTCATATCACCATCTCATTAGTATTCACTATTTTTTCCTCTCAAAATCACAATTCCATAATAAATGCAAAAAATAACCAATGAACAAAATAGTTTCCGATATAATAATTCATTTTCTTCCGTTATTTCTATAAATGGTAATCATCACATTGACTATTATTGTAGTAGTGTCTTATTTTATATTAACGAATTATGTTAGTAGTTAATTCTTTTCCTATTTACGATCATCCTGATGATGATTATAACAATGTGTTCTATTGTCATCAACGTTCACTTCATTATTGTCTTTTCTCTCATTGATGATTTATGTTAGAACTGATTTATTTTCTCATCGACGATCTTTCTTATCAACACAATTAATTATACAGTTCATAAATTAGTTTTTGCTATCAAAGTAATTAATAATTGGGATAAAAATATCCCAAATTAGGTATATTCAATAATATAATATCTTTAAATAACTCTAAGACAAAAAAGTTGGACTAGTGTATAAAATGATTATTCAAGAATATGATTTTAAATGCTAGGACATTACGTAATATTTAATATCTAAATAATGGTGTATGGATAATTTAGTTGTTTTTTGACGTCTAAGTTTAAATACATGTATCCTCAATTTTTTTAGAGGATATTTGGATTGATCGATCCTTATTTTATTTAAGGTTAAGATAATTTTAACTTATTTGAAATTATCTATATGTTTATCTTATTAGTTATTATTTGTTTTTATTATTCTATTGTTTGTAACAACTTTTGGTTGTATTATAAATCATTTGGACTAACTCATACTAGAGTTTGACCAATCTATATTATCTTAAATTTATACATGGTATCTAAGCAGTTTCACTATTTCTGACATGTTTGATTACTGTTCAACTCCAAAGTGTTGAAAATTCAGAATTTTGATTAGTCATCTCTCAATTCATTCACCATTTCATTAGTATTCATTAATTTTTTTCTCTCCAATTCACAATTTCCTTATTAAATTCAAAAAATATTCGAATAAAAAAAATATTTTTCAATTATAATAATTCAATTTCTTCCCTTATTTTTACTAGCGTGTCGACCGACACTTCATGCCCATCGACCCGCATTCTTATTTTTCTAATATGTATCATTTTTGTTTTACATTCTTTAAATAAAAATAATTTAATATAAGAAATGTTACACAAAAACTCAATAAAAACCAAAGATATAAGAAGATTAATCAAATATAGAGTTGAAGTAGAAAAGATGAAAATAAGAAAATTTGTTGAAGAATAATGATATATTGTGGAAGAATGACGAAGGAAATACAAAAGGGTAACTTTGGAATGTGAAAAATTATGCCATGGTAGTTATTTGTAGTTTTCCCTTTATATATAGTTTAGATAAATGGTAATCATCACATTAACAATTATCGTAGTATTGTCTTTTCTCATGTTAACGAATTATGTGAATAGTTAGTCTTTCCCTATTGACAATAACCCCAATAGTGATTATAACATTATGTTCTATTGTCATTGGCGTTCATATCACTATTATATTTTCTCTCATTGATAATTTATCTTAGTAATGATTTAATTTCTCATCAACAATCATTCTTATCAATGCAACTAATTATATAGTTTGTAAATTAGTTTTGCTTATCAACATAATTAATCATCCAGATATATGTCCCAAGTTAGTTATATTCAATAATTAATTTAACTTAAAATAACTCATTTAATTTCAGATAAAAAATTTGGACTGGTGTATAAAATAATTATAGTAGATTATATTTTAAATGCCACGACCTTACGTAATATCTAATATCTAAATAATGGTGTACTGACTCTTTAGTTGATTTTTGACTTATTAGTTTGAATACATGTATCCTCAATATTTTTGGAGGATATTTGCATTAATCGATCATTATCTTATTTAAGATTAAGGTAGTTTCAATTTATTTGAATTTATCTATATGTTTATATTGTAAGTTATTATTGTTTTTGTTATGTGGTCGTTTGTTACAACTTTGAGTTATATAATAAATCAATTGAACTAACTCAAACTACAGTTTCACCAATTTGTATTATTTTAAATTTATATATGATGTCTAAGCAATTTCATCATCTGTGACATGTTCGGTTACTATTCTGCTCCAAGGTGTTGAAAATTCAAAACGTCAATTAGCAATCTCTATTTGTCATATCACCATCTCATTATTATTCCTTAATTTTTCTCTCTCAAACTCACAATTCCACATTAAGTCTAAAAAATATCCAAATAGAAAAAATACTTTTCCAATTCAATAATTGACTTTCTTCCCTTATTTCTATAAATGGTAATCATCATATTGATTATTATTTCAGTATTGTCTTCTCTTAAATTAACAAATAATGTTATTAGTTAATTCTTTTTCTATTAACAATTATCAAATGGTGATTATAAAATATGTTCAATTGTCATCAACATTTATATCATTATTGTATTTTCTCTCATTGATAATTTACGTTAATAATGATTTAATTTCTCATCGAAATTATTCTTATCAATAATTATATCATTTGTAGATTTGTTTTTCTTATCAACATAATTAATTATTTAGATATATATCTCAAGTTAGTTATATTCAATAATATATTTAACTTAAAATAACTCATTTAATTGCAGATAAAAAACCTGGACTAGTGTATAAAATAATTATTGTAGATTATGATTTTAAATGCTAGGACATTATGTACTATTTAATATATAAATAATGGTGTATTGAATCTTTAGTTGCTTTTTGACTTCTCAGTTTGAATACATGTATCCTCAATATTCCCGGATGATATTTGAATTGATCTATCATTATCTTATTTAAGGTTAAGGTAGTTTCAATTTATTTAAATTTATTTATATGTTTATTTTATTAGTTATTATTTGTTTTTTGTTATTCTATCGTTTGTAACAACTTTTGGTCGTACAATAAAATATTTGGACTATCTCATACTAGAGTTTCACCAATCTATACTATATTAAATTTATACATGGTATCTGTGCAAATTCATCCTCTCGGACATGTTTGACCACTATTCCGCTCCATGGTGTTGAAAACTTGGAATTCGATTAGCTATCTCTCTTTGTCATATCACATCTCATTAGTATTCGTTAATTTTTTTCTCAAACTCACATTTTCATATTAAGTTAAATAAATATCCAAATAAAAAAATAATTTTCCAATACAAAAATTCACTTTCTTCCCTTATTAATACAAGTGGTAATCATCACATTGACAATTATTCTGGTATTGTTTTTTCTCATATTAACCGGTTAGTAGTTAATGGATGGTAATTATACCAATGTGTTCTACTGTCATCGACATTCATTCTATCATTGTCTTCTCTTATTGACGATTTATGTTAGTAATGATTTATTTTCTTATGGACGATCATTCTTATTAGTAAAATTAATCAAATAGTTTGTAAATTAGTTTTTCTGATCAACATAATTAATCATTTAGACAAAAATATGCCAATTTAGTTATATTAAATAATATAATTTAACTTAAAATAACTCATTTAATTGCAAATAAAAAACTTGGACTAGCCTGTAAAATAATTATTCAAGATTATGATTTTAAATGTTATGACTTTACCTAATATATTTAATATCTAATTAATGGATTGACCCCTTTAGTTGCTTTTTGACATCTGTCTCTGAATACATGAATCCTTCATATTTTTAGAGGATATTTGCATTAATCAATTATTATCTTATTTAAGATTAAGTTAGTTTCATTTTATTTAAATTTATCTATATATTTATCTTGTTAGTTATTATTTGTGATTATTTTTCTATCGTTTGTAACATCTTTTGGTCGTATAATAAATTATGTGGATTAATCATACTAGAGTTTTATAAATCTTTACTATTTTAAATTTATACATGTTATCAAAGTAGTTCCATCATCTGTGACATGTTCGATCACTATTCTATTCCAAGGTGTGGAAAATTTAGAACTTCGATTAGTCATCTATCTTTGTCATATCATCATCTCATTAGTATTCATTCATTTTTTCTCAAACTCACAATTCCATAACACATGTAAATCATCCAAATAAAAAAAATACTGCTCCAATGCAATATTTTGCTATATTCCCTTATTTATATAAATGGTAACCATCATGTTGAGGATTATTTTGATAGTATTTTTTCTCGTATTAACGAATTATGTTGGTAGTGAATTCTTTTCCTATTGTCGATGATCTCCATGGTGATTATACCATTGTGTTCTATTCATATCGATGTTCATTCCAATATTGTCTTTTCTCTCAATGATGATTCATATTATTAATAATTTCTTTTTTCTTTTCCTAGCGACAATCATTCTTATCAATACAATTAATTATATAGTTTATATATTTATTTTTATTATCAAAACCATTAATTATTTAGACGAAAAACTCATGATTTAGTTATATTCAATAATATAATTTAACTTAAAATAACTCATTTAATTGCAGATCAAAAAATTGGATTAGTGTATATAATAATTATTTTAGATTATAATTTTAAATGATAGGATGTCAATTTGATTACATTGAAAGATCACAATTAAATTTGAAATGAAAGCACATTATTAAAATGAAGAGAATAAAGTATTTCCTTATATGAGGAGATAAGTTGTTTCCTCCAACCACTAAAATTATCATATGTGCACTATTTTTTAATGTTTTAGAAATAGTTTTGTAGAAAAGGATTTAGCAGAATATATGTCATGACTTTAGCAGGTATCCATAATGAAAGATTATGAGTGCGAACGAGTTTTATGATACCCTTCTCGCGGATACTCGCAAATTTATAAATTTAGTTTTTAATTAAATATTTATATATATTATAGTTTTTATTATTATTTTAAGATTATATATCATATATTTTTTACATATTGATTTGTTTTTAATTAAATGTTTATATATATTATAGTTTTAATTATTATTTTAAGATTATATATCATATATTTTTTACATATTGATTATTACAATGTATATAAATATATAATTAAAATTAAATACCCGTTGAATACCTACAAATACATGCTACTCACACGGTTACCCGCAAATATTATGGATTTGGTAATGGGAAAATCCTACCCGCGCCCGTTACCATCCCTACTCATGGGTATTGGGGCTAACAATGAGCCGAACCAACTTAGTATTCGTTCGAAACTCGACTCATTATTTAGCTCGATAAACTGGATTCATGAACTAAATAAGTCATAATTGAGTTGGAAATGGAGCTCGTTACATAAACGAGCTGGACTTAAGTTAGATATAGTTCGACTTGTTAGTTTTTTATCATCGTAACTAGTGTTTAGATAAAAATATCCCAAATTAATAATATTCAATAATATAATTTAACATAAAATAACTCCTTTAATTTCATATAAAAAATTTGGACTAGCTTATAAAATAATTATTCAAGAATATGATTGTAATTGCTAGGACATTACGTAATATGTAATATCTAAACAATGGTCTATTGGCTCTTTAGTTGCTTTTTGATCCTCCATATTTTTAGAAGATATTTGGTTTGATCCGTCATTATTTTATTTAAGGTTAAGGTAGTTTTAGTTTATTTGAATTTATATATATATTTATCGTGTTAGTTATTATTTGTATTTATTATTCAATTGTTTGAAGTAACTTTTGGTCATATAATAAATGATTTGTACTAATTCATATTAGAGTTTGACCAATCTATACTGTTTTAAAAATTAGACATGGTATCTAAGCATTTTCATCATATGTGACATGTTTGGTTACTATTCAACTCCATGATGTTGAAAATTCAGAACTTCGATTAGCAATATCTCTTTGTCATATCACCATCTTATTAGTATTCACTATTTTTCTCTCAAAATCACAATTCCACAATAAATGCAAAAAACAACCAAATAACAAAATAGTTTCCGACATAATAATTCATTTTCTTCCCTTATTTCTATAAATTGTAATCATCACATTGACGATTATTCTAGTAGTGTCTTATCTCATATTAATGAATTATGTTAGTAGTTAATTCTTTTCCTATTTACGATCATCCCAATGGTGATTATAACATTGTGTTCTATTGTCATCAACGTTCACTCCATTATTGTCTTTTCTCTCATTGATGATTTATGTTTTCTCATCGACGATCTTTCTTATCAACACAATTAATTATACAGTTCATAAATTAGTTTTTGCTATCAAAGTAATTAATAATTGGGATAAAAATATCCCAAATTAGGTATATTCAATAATATAATATCTTTAAATAACTCTAAGACAAAAAAGTTGGACTAGTGTATAAAATGATTATTCAAGAATATGATTTTAAATGCTAGGACATTACGTAATATTTAATATCTAAATAATGGTGTATGGATAATTTAGTTGTTTTTTTGACGTCTAAGTTTAAATACATGTATCCTCAATTTTTTTAAAGGATATTTGGATTTATCGATCATTATTTTATTTAAGGTTAAGATAATTTTAATTTATTTGAAATTATCTATATGTATATCTTATTAGTTATTATTTGTTTTTATTATTCTATTGTTTGTAATAACTTTTGGTTGTATAATAAATCATTTAGACTAACTCATACTAGAGTTTGACCAATCTATACTATCTTAAATTTATACATGGTATCTAAGCAGTTTCACTATTTCTGACATGTTTGATTACTATTCCACTTCAAAGTGTTGAAAATTCGGAATTTTGATTAGTCATCTCTCATTTCATTCACCATTTCATTTGTATTCATTAATTTTTTCTCTCCAACTCACAATTTCCTTATTAAATTCAAAAAATATTCGAATAAAAATAATATTTTTCCATTATAATAATTCAATTTCTTCCCTTATTTTTATAAATGGTAATCATCACATTAACAATTATCATAGTATTGTCTTTTCTCATATTAACGAATTATGTGAATAGTTAGTGTTTCCCTATTGACAATAACCCCAATGGTGATTATAACATTATGTTCTATTGTCATTGGCGTTCATATCACTATTATATTTTCTCTCATTGATAATTTATGTTAGTAATGATTTAATTTCTCATCAACAATCATTCTTATCAACACAACTAATTATATAGTTTGTAAATTAGTTTTGCTTATCAACATAATTAATCATCTAGATATATGTCCCAAGTTAGTTATATTCAATAATTAATTTAACATAAAATAACTCATTTAATTGCAGATATAAAATTTGGACTAGTGTATAAAATAATTATAGTAGATTATAATTTTAAATGCCAGGACCTTACGTAATATCTAATATCTAAATAATGGTGAACTGAATCTTTAGTTGATTTTTTGACTTATGAGTTTGAATACCTGTATATCCTCAATATTTTTGGAGGATACTTGCATTATATTGCAATTTGCCAAGAGAAGAATTCATCTCATTCATTGATTCAATTCAATTACATTGTTTTGTCTATTTATACATTGAGAAAGAAAGAAAAGCTATAGCAGAAGCAATTTTCTTGTTTAGCAAGAAAGTAGAATGTATCTAATCTAAGCTAGATTCATTAATGATTGAGGAAGCTAAAATGTATCCAGGTGCATTCAGCATGAATTGGAGAAGTAAAAGCAAACTCGATTCATTTGTTGATGAGTAGCTTAGGAAGCAAGTTACTTGTGGATAGTTTGCCTTCCTTTGATATTTCGTTGTAAACTAAATACATCAATAGCCCCCCTCAAGCTGGAGAATATAGATTGATGATTCCCAGCTTGCCAAGAAGATAGTGAAAAGGAGATGGATCCAAGGGTTTTGTGAGGATGTCACCCAACTATTCAGCAGAAGGAATAGGTAGAAGATGGAAGAGTTTAGCCTGCAATCGTTCTCTAACAACATGACAATCAATGTCAATGTGTTTGGTTCTCTCATGGAACACTAAACTAGCAGCAATGTGTCTTGCAGAATCATTATCACAATACAAAACAGTAGGGCCAGAGAAGGAGATGTAGAAATTGGGAAATAGATAAGTGAGCCATTGGAACTCACAAGCAGTGGCAGCCAAAGCCCTGTATTCAGCCTCTGATGAAGAACGAGCAACAGTGGTTTGTTTCTTAGTTCTCCATGAAATTAGAGATTGACTAAGGAACACACAATAACCAGAAATTGATTTCCTTGAATCAAGACATGCACCCCAATCTGAGTCACTGAAAGCCTTAAGTTGAAGAGAAGATTTGGAGGAGTAGAAAAGCCCTTGACTAGGGGATCCTTTAATATATGTCAATACTCGAGTGAGAGCTTGATGATGCAGGGTTGTAGGATTAGTCAAAAATTGACTCAATTGTTGCACAGAATAAGATAAATCTGGTCGTGTATTTGTCAAGTATAGCAGCCTACCAACCATTCTTCTATAGGAGACTGGATCAACCAATGTGTTTGAAGGATCCTGATGAAGCTTTTTGGTTTTAACCATAGGAGTGGAGACTGGTTTTGAGGCAAGAAAACCAGTATCAGATAGTATGTCAAGAGCATATTTCCTTTGACAAAGAGTAATCCCAGCATGAGATCTAGCAACCTCCAATCCAAGGAAGTACCTCAATGCTCCTAAGTCCTTTATTTTGAACTCAGAATCAAGGTGATGTTTCAAAAATGAGATTTATGTATGTGGGATCATTGCCTCCTAGGATCAAATCATGAACATGTACAAGCAAGGCAATGAATTTTGAATTGTTCTTCTTAGTGAATAATGAGTGATCATGAGTGGATTGTTTATAGCCAACAGAGATCAGAGAAGAGGACAATTTGGTATACCATTGCGTACTTGCTTGTTTGAGTTCATAAAGAGACTTATGCAATTTGCAGACCTGATTTGGTGTTGTAGTAAGGACACCATCAGGAATTGCCATATATACATCATCTTCTAAGTTACCATGAAAAAATGCATTGTTCACATCAAGTTGATAAAGCAACCAATTTTGAGATGTTGCAATGGATAACAATAATCTCACAATTGTAAGTTTGATGACTGGTGCAAACGTATCAAAGAAATCAATCCCTTCGGTTTGATTATAACCCTTGGCAACAAGTCTGGCTTTGTATCTCTCTATGCTGCCATCTGACTTGTATTTGATTCTATAAACCCATATGGAACCAATGGGAACCTTGTCACTAGGCAAGTCAACCAAACTCCAAGTGTTGTTTAATTTTAGTGCATTTAATTATGTTTGCATAGCCTTGACCCAATCAGGAAATTTGACAGCTTGACTATAGTGTTTAGGTTCAATATTGGTGGTTATAGACAAAATATGACTGAGACATGGTTGTGTGATGGATGTGTATGATAAAATAGAGGATAAAGGATGAAAAATACCTTTTTGTGATGATGGAGGAGATGAAGTGACAATATTGTAGTGAAACTCTCTAAGGTATGTGGGAGGATGTCTTAGTCTATCTGATTTTCTGGTGTGTGGTGATAATGGAGAAGTACTAGGCGCATTCGTTGTTGGAATATTGAAGGAAGCTGGCATGGATTGGTAGGAAGGTGAAAGAGAATGGATTTGTTGATGAGATTCAGTTGGTGATGAATGTCTACTATGTGTAGGCGAGGTCTGTATGATAGTTTGGTGCATAGTTGTTCTATTAGTGTTTGGATGATTAGGTGGGTTAATATCCAGGAAAGAAAAATTATTGGGCTTGTTAGGTCACAAAGAGTGGATGAAGGTAGTGTATCATGATTAAATTCTGTATGCACAATGTAAGGAAAAATGTTTCCATGAAATATAATATTTCTAGACACAAAAATTTGTCTACTATACAAGTCTAGAAGAATAAAACCTTTTGTGCCTAACTTATACCCCAGAAACACACACTTCCTTGACCTTGCCTCTAGTTTTGATCTGTTATGAGGACTTGTGGGGGAAAATGCTGAACATCCAAAGACTCTAATATCAGATAGGTTAGGACTTGTTTGATGCAAAAGTTCATAAGGACATTTGTTTTTAAGAATTTTGCTTGGTAATCTATTTATGAGAAAAGTAGCATGTTGTAAAGCATAGGACCAATAATGCTGAGACAAATTTGATTGAAACAGCAAAGCCCTAGTAACATTAAGAAGATGTCTATGCTTTCTCTCAACCACTGAATTCTGTTGAGGAGTTTCAGTGCATGAGGTTTGATGAATGATGCCCAAGTTACAAAAAAATTGTGAATCATTAAACTCAATTCCATTGTTAGTTCTTAAGATTTTTACTGTTTTATTGTATTGGTTCTTAACAAAGGTTATAAAATTTTGCATCAAAGTCTTGTTTCAGCTTTTGATTTCATGAAAAAAGTCCATGTGTTTCTGCTATGATCATCAACCACTGTAAGAAAGTATTTATGTGCATGTATTGAACTAATAGAAAGAGGACCCCATATAAACATATGAACAATTGCAAAAAAATCACGACTTCTATGTTTTTGACTCAAGAAAGGCAACCTAGATTGTTTTGCCAAGTAACAATGATCACAAACTATCTTGCTATCAGAATTTACATATGAAAATCTTTTACATACATTGTGCAACACAGATATTGATGGATGCCCTAGTCTGAAGTGCCAGAAATCAAACTGAGGCTTATTATGTTTGGCTTGAAAAACAGAGTTCACATTGTGTTTTTGGAGCTTAGATTTGGGCTGGAAAACAGTAGTACTAATCACATATAGAGCATTTCTCACTGCAACAATTCCAATCATCTTCAATGTAATCATATCCTGGATTACACATTTTGAATCATAAAAAGTTAGTTGACAATTCAGAGACTCGCTTAACTTGCTAATTGATATGAGATTGAACTTAAAACTAGGAATGAACAAGACATCATATAGTATTAGTGAATCAGAAAATTTCACAGATCCAGAGTAGTTTGTGTGTATGATAGTTCCATTAGGCAATTTAACATGAATAGGTTTAATAGAATGATAGGACATGAACAATAAAGTATTGTGACATATATGACCTGTGGCACCAGAATCTAAGATCCAATTTTCTGATTTACTTGAACATTCACCTTTGTGGATTTGCAACTCACTATCACGAACATGACTTATCTGATTGACATTATGAGTGGTAGTGTTTGACACAATGAAGTTTTTGAGTAAGGCTACAAGTTCATTACATTGTTCAACACTAAAATTAAGGATGGGTAAGAGTTTGTGATTACCAAGTGGCAATGAATCCATTTGTTCTTCTGGTTCTGAATCAATCTTTACAGCACTATTGACATCACCAGTGCTTTGTTTTCCTCTGCTGCTTTGGAAATGTGGTGGAAAGCCATGTTTGAGATAACATGTTTCAATTGTGTGCCTTTCTTTTCCACAATAAGTGCACACTTTGGTTGAGATTCCTCTTCCATAACCTCTACCATTGTATCTTCCTCGGTTTTGCACAAAACCTCTTCAAAATCCACCTCTATTCCCTGATATAAAATTAGATCTTTCAACAGCATTGATCATTGATTTTGGAGCAATGAGATTCATTCCAATTAATTGCCTCTCTTGCTGAACTAACAGAGAAAAAGTCTTGTTTATCAAAGGCAAAGGCTCCATCAACAAAATATGTGCCTTAGTAGTATTAAACTCATCATTTAATCATTTCAAGAAACACACCACATACTCAATGTGTCTTTGCTTTTTCACAGTTTTCATCCTATCACATTTGCATTTCACAATGCACACACATGACGGTAATGATCTCAATGATTCTAATTCTTCCAATAGAATTTTTAAATCTGTGAAATAATTAGAAATGCTCCTATCACCTTGTTTGATTAAATGAAGTTCTTGAAGATCATCTGACATTCTAAAGTAATCTCCCTTAGAAAACCTATCTTTTAGATCTAACCATAACTCTTCTGCATTTTCAATTTATACCACACTTTGTGCTATGTTTGGAGATAAACAACGAGTAATCCCTGAAACCACCATGTTATTACATCGTTCCCATACATCAAACTCATGATCTATTGAATTAGGCATCGCAATTGTTCCATCAACGAACTTATACTTATTCTTAGAAAGTAAAGCTCATTTCATACCTCTGCACCAGGAATGATAATTCACACCATCAAGAGGAGGTGTGACCAGGACTGCTCTTAGATTTTCACCTGGATGCAAGTAGAAGGGACTCTGGACATCACTGTTATTGAGAAATGAAGAAGTTTCTCGATCTGATTCAAAACTCATCTGATTCGTCATAGTTGAGTTGCAAAAAATTGCAGAAGATCACAAAGGAATTTTCAGAAAACTTGCACCAGAATTTGAGAGATTTAGGTAAGGGATTCGTGATATATTTGCACAGCTTTGGTAATCAGAGACTAGCTCTGATACCATATTGCAATTTTCCAAGAGAAGAATTCATCTCATTCATTGATTCAATTCAATTATATTGTTGTCTATTTATACATTGAGAAAGAAAGAAAAGCTATAACAGAAGCAGTTTTCTTGTTTAGCAAGAAAGTAGAATGTATCTAATCTAAGCTAGATTCATTAATGAATGATGAAGCTAAAATGTATCCAGGTGCATTCAGCATGAATTGGAGAAGTAAAAGCAAACTAGATTCATTTGTTGATGAGTAGCTTAGGAAGTAAGTTACTTGTGGATAGTTTGCCTTCCTTTGATATGTTGATGTAAACTAAATACATCAATACATTAATCGATCATTATCTTATTTAGGATTAAGGTAGTTTTAATTTATTTGAATTTATCTATATGTTTATATTGTAAGTTATTATTATTTTTTCTTTTTCGGTCGTTTGTAACAACTTTTAGTTATATAATAAATCAATTGGACTAACTCATACCAGAGTTTGACCAATTTGTACTATCTTAAATTTATACATGATGCCTAAGCAGTTTCATCATCTGTGACATGTGCGATTACTATTATCTCCAAGGTGTTGAAAATTCGATACTTCAAGTAGCAATCTCTATTTGTCATATCACCATCTCATTATTATTCATTAATTTTTTTCTCTCAAACTCACAATTCCACATTAAATCTGAAAAATATCCAAATAAAAAAAAGTACTTTTCCAATTCAATAATTGACTTTCTTCCCTTATTTCTATAAATGGTAATCATCATATTGATGATTATTTCAGTATTGTCTTCTCTTATATTAACAAATAATGTTATTAGTTAATTCTTTTCCTATTGACAATTATCCAATGGTGATTATAAAATATGTTCAATTGTCATCGACGTTCATATCACTATTGTCTTTTCTCTCATTGAAAATTTATGTTAATAATGATTTAATTTCTCATCGAAAATCATTCTTATCAATAATTATATCATTTGTAGATTTGTTTTTCTTATCAACATAATTAATTATTTAGATATATGTCTCAAGTTAGTTATATTCAATAATATATTTAACTTAAAATAACTCATTTAATTGTAGATAAAAAACCTAGACTAGTGTATAAAATAATTATTGTAGATTATGATTTTATATGCTAGACATTATGTACTATTTAATATATAAATTATGGTGTATTGAATCTTTAGTTGCTTTTTGATTTCTCAGTTTGAATACATGTCCTCAATATTTCCGGATGATATTTGAATTGATCTATCATTATCTTATTTAAGGTTAAGGTAGTTTCAATTTATTTAAATTTATCTATATGTTTATAGTATTAGTTATTACTTGTTTTTGTTATTCTTTCGTTTGTAACAACTTTTGGTCATATAATAAATTATTTGGACTATCTCATACTAGAGTTTGACCAATCTATACTATATTAAATTTATACATGGTATCTATGCAAATTCATCATCTCTGACATGTTTGGTCACTATTCCGCTCCATGGTGCTGAAAACTTGGAATTCGATTAGCTATCTCTCTTTGTCATATCACATCTCATTAGTATTCGTTAATTTTTTTCTTCTCAAACTCACAATTTCATATTATGTTAAATAAATATCCAAATACAAAAATAATTTTCCAATACAAAAATTCACTTTCTTCCCTTATTAATACAAGTGGTAATCATCACATTGACAATTATTCTGGTATTGCTTTTTCTGAAAGTGCAAAGTGTCAAGAATAGCACTAGCATATCTTAGCCTATGTTTTGATGAATACAAGGTTCTAACAAAGCTTGAAGATGGCTCAACAATCAACATGATTTATGCTCATTTGGTCATATCTAGACTAGGAGATAAATTGAGTCTATAACCTAAGTAGTCTGAGATGTGTGTCATAGTATGTGAGTATAGGTTAGGTGAACCTAGATGCTAGTCTCTTAAGCCATCATAATTGAACTACCATATACATGAGATACATCATCTAGTTGATCTTATGTTCATGCATATATCATACATGTTATTTCTGCATATTAGACATAATATAAATGGTAAAACATGTATACATATTGCACATAACATATGAGAAGTTTGTCTTGTAAAACATATGCATAAATGCTCCAGTTAATCGATTAAGGTGGTAGCTTAATCGATTAACATAACTGATTTTCTGTTGAATATGTGTTCTTTGTTTTAACTGTTTTGGATGTCATTTTGTAAGTCCGTTAATCGATTAAATGGTAGTCTTAATCGATTAACGTGTATGTTTTGTATTATAACTGAAATCTGTTTTTTCTGTTGTAACTACATAACTATTTAACTGTTTTTGCAACAACTTAAACCACTTATTTACCGTGCTATAAATATGAGGCTTCACTCAGAACTCATTAGCATACATTCTATTTGTTTAGGGCTGTATTAGAGAGCATTTGCGTTCGTAATTTCACTATTATTTTGCTTGAGAGTTGCATGTATGAGAGGAGAGATTATGCTATTTTTCTGTAACATGGTTTATGTTTCTACATAATTTGATATTTATTTGATATTGCTCATATGATCATGCATTAGATTCTGATTGAAAGAAACTTGTTGGATACTGTATTCTGATTAACTCACTTTTATATTGATGGCTTAACTGATTAGGATAAGGGTTAATCGTTAGTCTTTACATTGTAATATCTTAGGCTTTATGTGCTTAGAATACCTTGATTTTAACGTGTGTTGTGTAGTCTGGATTTGTCTCTTGGTGTGAAATCACCATAGAGATTGAAGTTCTTCACCAAGGCAGGGAGGTCTTGATTTGAGGATAAGATTCTTGGCTGGGGCTTGTTCACGAGAAAGGTTTTCTCAATATGCGAAAGGGTAGAAGTCAAACCAGGTTTTAGAGATCCTAGATTTCAAGAATGGAGCATCCCTTGTGCTTGTAAATTGAATTGGTAACTGTATCTTAATTCAATATTGTGAAGAAAGAAAATCTCCCTGATCCAGAAGGGGAGGCCTGGATGTAGTTTGCAGTGGACCGCAAATGAACCAAGATAAAAATCCTTTTGCACTGTTCTTTCTTTCTTTATCTTGTTTTTGTTTCTTGCATTGATACACTGAATATATACTTGAGAATTTGGATATATGTTTAATGTTATATAGTTAACACTTGTATGCAATAATATCTGAAATATATATGTTTAAAGTGTATCCTATTTGTCGTGCAATTTGCTTGTTCTGTTAATCTGTTCTGTAACTATGTTAATCGATTAAACTCTTCCGTTAATCGATTAACTGGACAGTTTTTCCATTAGTTGGGTTGTTGTTAAAAAACGGTGATTTTTAACTACCACACCTATTCAACCCCCCACTTCTAGGTATTCCTAGACCACTGATACCTAACAAGTGGTATCAGAGCTAGTACGACGTGCTAGCTCAACCACATCCTCGTGATCCTAAGGGAATTAAATGTGTTCCACCAATTTGCACTATTTTTTTAATGTTATAGAAATAGTTTTGTAGAAAAGGATTTAGCAGAATATATGTCATGATTTTAGCGAGTATCCATAATGATAGATTATGAGTGCGAACGAGTTTTATGATACCTGTCTCGCGGATACTGGCAAATTTATAAATTTAGTTTTTAATTAAATATTTATATATATTATATTTTTATTATTATTTTAAGATTATATATCATATATTTTTTACATATTGATTATTACAATGTATATAAATATATAATTAAAATTAAATACCCGTTGAATACCCACAAATACATGCTACTCACACGGGTACCCGCAAATATTATGGGTTTGATAATGGGAAAACCCTACCCGCGCCTGCCCTACCCGCGCCTATTACCATCCCTACCCATGGATGTTGGGGCTAACAATGAATCGAACCAACTTAGTATTCGTTCTAAAATCGGCTCATTATTTAGCTCGATAAACTTGATTCATGAACTAAATAAGTCATAATTGAGTTGGAAATGGAGCTCGTTACATAAATGAACTAAGCTTAAGTTAGATATAGTTCGACTTGTTAAGTTCATAAACTAGCTCTATATATATGTGTATAGTTTGCTAATATGAAGAATGTGTTTTTGTAAGCATTGTGTACCAAAAAAAACCTTCTATGCTTTGTTGGAAGATTTTTAATAAAACCTTATATTTTTATTTTTATTTATATATTATATTATATATTTAAATATAGGTCCCGAAAGCAATCTTATTATTTTTTACTGTGCAATTCATGATCATCAATTAGAAAACCTTTCGATTAGCTGCAGTTTTTACTCTAATTAGTTTATTAATAATAAATTAAAACTTTTCCTTACTTTTTAATAAAATGTCATTAGTCTTATAAAATAAAAAAATTCAAAAAAAGAACTTTCACGCAAGCATGTGACATGTTTGAAATTGTTTCAGAGGGAGAGAAAACAGATTTGGAAAAATTTTAAAAAGTCTAAGGAACGGAGTTGGTATTTTTTATTGGAGGAGGAAGTGAGAAGGAAAATATCAAAGTAAGAATGACTTCTCTTAGTTTGAGAGAACTCATAGAAGAACAAGAAAGAAACACGACTTTATTAATGGAAGTTCTTGAACTAGAGCTTACACCGTAGGGAAGAAGAAGGAGAAGCTATAACTTGTTTCTAAGTATATTGCCAAAATAGTAAGTACCTAACTAAACTAACTAGGCTTATATAAAAGGAAAACTCCCTCACTAACTAGCAACCAGAAAAAGGAAATTGGGCCTAGGAGAGCAACAAGCCCAATAAGAGAAATAAAAATATAGCTAAACAACACAATAAGCAAAAAACAGAATGATTGATAAGGTATAAGATGAAGAGAACATTGCTTGAATGGCAACGAAGCTATGGTTTATAAGTGGCTTTTACCCCCTCCCCCTTCAAGTTGGTTAGTGTAAATCACACAGAACAAACTTGCTATTGAAGGTGTGAAAAGGATTTGGGTGAAGAGGTTTTGTAATACCATATGTGAATTACTCGAATTATGTTAATAGTTAATTCTTTTCCATTGTCGATCATCCTGATGGTGATTATAACAATGTGTTCTATTTCCATCAACGTTCATTTCATTATTATATTTCTTTCGTCCCTTCTCGACGGGTGGGTCTTGCAGTCATGCACCCTTCTGCTCTTGCACTCGAGGGCCAATTTCCGTCTGCCCGAGGAAACCATTGCACACCTCCGTTGTCTTTTGGGAGACCTATGCCTAATAGAAATTGTCTACCTGAAACTGTCCCTTGGCCCGTAGGTCTTGACACAAGGTTAGAATTCTAACTCTTCTAGAATGATATCTCATGTCATTGATGATTTATGTTATTAACAATTTATTTTTTCATCAGCGATCTTTCTTATCAAAACAATTACTTATATAGTTTGTAAATTAGTTTCTTTATCATCGTAATTAATATTTAGATAAAAATATCCCAAATTAATTATATTCAATAATATAATTTAACATAAAATAACTTATTTAATTTCATATAAAAAATTTGGAATAGCATATAAAATAATTATTCAAGAATATGATTTTAATTGGTAGGACATTACGTAATATGTAATATCTAAATAATGGTCTATTGGCTCTTTAGTTGCTTTTTGATCCTCCATATTTTTAGAGGATATTTGGTTTGATCGGTCATTATTTTATTTAAGGTAGGTTTAGTTTATTTGAATTTATCTATCTATTTATTGTGTTAGTTATTATTATTTTTTATTATTCTATTATTTGTAGTAACGTTTGGTCGTATAATAAATGATTTGTACTAATTCATATTAGAGTTTGACCAATCTATATTGTCTTAAATTTATACATGGTATCTAAACATTTTCATCATTTGTGACATGTTTGGATACTATTACTCCAAGATGTTGAAAATTCGGAACTTCAATTAGCCATATCTCTTTGTCATATCACCATCTCATTAATATTCACTATTTTTTCCTCTCAAAATCACAATTCCATAATAAATGCAAAAAATAACCCAATAACAAAATAGTTTCCGATATAATAATTCATTTTCTTCCCTTATTTCTATAAATGGTAATCATCACATTGACGATTATTCTAGTAGTGTCTTATCTTATATTAACGAATTATGTTAGTAGTTAATTCTTTTCCTATTTACAATCATCCTGATGGTGATTATAACAATGTGTTCTATTGTCATCGACGTTCACTTCATTATTGTCTTTTCTCTCATTGATGATTTATGTTAGTAATGATTTATTTTCTCATCGACGATCTTTCTTATCAACACAACTAATTATACAGCTCATAAATTAGTTTTTGCTATCAAAGTAATTAATAATTTACATAAAAATATCCCAAATTAGGTATATTCAATAATATAATATCTTTAAATAACTCTGAGACAAAAAAGTTGGACTAGTGTATAAAATGATTATTCAAGAATATGATTTTAAATGCTAGGACATTACGTAATATTTAATATCTAAATAATGGTGTATGGATAATTTAGTTGTTTTTTGACGTCTAAGTTTAAATACATGTATCCTCAATTTTTTTAGAGGATATTTGGATTGATCGATCATTATTTTATTTAAGGTTAAGATAATTTTAATTTATTTGAATTTATCTATATGTTTATCTTATTAATTAACAAATAATGTTATTAGTTAATTCTTTTCCTATTGACAATTATCCAATGGTGATTATAAAATATGTTCAATTGTTATCGACGTTCATATCACTATTGTCTTTTCTCTCTTTTATAATTTATGTTAATAATAATTTAATTTATCATCGAAAATCATTCTTATCAATAATTATATCATTTGTAGATTTGTTTTTCTTATCAACATAATTAATTATTTAGATATATGTCTCAAGTTAGTTATATTCAATAATATATTTAACTTAAAATAATTATTGTAGATTATGATTTTAAATGCTAGGAGATTATGTACTATTTTATATATAAATAATGGTGTCTCTCCAATTCACAATTTCCTTATTAAATTCAATAAATATTCGAATATAAAAAATATTTTTCAATTATAATAATTCAATTTCTTCCCTTATTTTTACTAGCGTGTCGATCGACATTTCATGCCCATCGACCCGCATTCTTATTTTTCTAATATGTATCATTTTTGTTTTACATTCTTTAAATAAAAATAATTTAATATAAGAAATGTTACACAAAAACTCAATAAAAACCAAAGATATAAGAAGATTAATCAAATATAGAATTGAAGAAGAAAAGATGAAAATAAGAAAATTTGTTGAAGAATAATGATATATTGTGGAAGAATGACGAAGGAAATACAAAAGGGTAACTTTGGAATGTGAAAAATTATGCCATGGTAGTTATTTGTAGTTTTCCCTTTATATATAGTTTAGATTAGATAAATGGTAATCATCACATTAACAATTATCGTAGTATTGTCTTTTCTCATGTTAACGAATTATGTGAATAGTTAGTCTTTCCCTATTGACAATAACCCCAATAGTGATTATAACATTATGTTCTATTGTCATTGGCGTTCATATCACTATTATATTTTCTCTCATTGATAATTTATCTTAGTAATGATTTAATTTCTCATCAACAATCATTCTTATCAATGCAACTAATTATATAGTTTGTAAATTAGTTTTGCTTATCAACATAATTAATCATCTAGATATATGTCCCAAGTTAGTTATATTCAATAATTAATTTAACTTAAAATAACTCATTTAATTTCAAATAAAAAAATTTGGACTGGTGTATAAAATAATTATAGTAGATTATATTTTAAATGCCAGGACCTTACGTAATATCTAATATCTAAAGAACGGTGTACTGAATCTTTAGTTGATTTTTGACTTATTAGTTTGAATACATGTATCCTCAATATTTTTGGAGGATATTTGCATTAATCGATCATTATCTTATTTAAGATTAAGGTAGTTTCAATTTATTTGAATTTATCTATATGTTTATATTGTAAGTTATTATTGTTTTTGGAGGATATTCTCATATTAACGAATTATGTGAATAGTTAGTCTTTCCCTATTGACAATAACCCCAATGGTGATTATAACATTATGCTCTATTGTCATTGGCGTTCATATCACTATTATATTTTCTCTCATTGATAATTTATGTTTGTAATGATTCCTTCAAGTGTCTCTATTTATAGAGAAGTTCATATTACTTGAGGGAGAGAAGTACATTTAAGAGTTCTGTACGCGTTAACAAAAGGTTATGTAGTGTAACGGTTCAATAAAATCCAAACAGGTGTGATAGCCTAGCGGTAGCTACAATGCTTGTGCCTTGATTCGAATCCTAGTGGGTGTGACCTTTCATTTTATTTACGCATTGTAAAAAACATGAACAAAAAAATATCTTTCACAATCCCCCACCATTTCAAAATATAAGAAATCTCATAAATCTAAAAATATCATCATTTCAGATAACGGTATCTTACGATTTGAACCATTACTTAGTGAGTTATGGGTTCCACTTATTCCGAACAGAAATTGGTAGACAAGCTTTGAATCGACTATTCATTAGAATAAACGTGCACAACTACGGTATCTTACGATTTGAACCATTACTTAGTGAGTTATGGGTTCCACTTATTCCGAACAGAAATTGGTAGACAAGCTTTGAATCGACTATTCATTAGAATAAACGTGCACAACTAACACATGAAATCTCGGTACTATTGAAGATTTATAAATATGACACATTTGATAAGGCCTTCTGTCACGTACCATTTTCATGAGAGAATTTAAGAGTCAAGCCCTTTAACTGTATGAAGCGGCCCAAATTCATTCTCATATAGGTAGACTATATCAGAAATGCACCCTTAATATGCATTGCATCAAATTCTTGCTACATGTCCATTAAGAGTAAAACTCAACCTTCCAACTTTTTACTTATGGTCTAAGTACTTTTATCACTTGGGATGTGTCTATAGTCAAGTACTTGCAATCACTCTAATAGTGTTTTCCACCATTGAACTCGGGACTTGATGCTACTCAAGTGTGAGTTGAGTTAACACTATTAGTGATCAATTAGACATGGGCTTGAGTCTCATCCTCAATGATGTTTTCAACGCCATATCTTTTGTCAGACCTTTCGTCAAAGGATCTACAAGATTCTTTTCAGTTCTTACGAACACTATCGAGATTACTCCATTTGCAATTAATTCTTTTACATAGTTATGTCTTAAACCAATATGTCTGAATTTTCCATTATACACTTGGTTGTATGCTTTTCATAGCATAGACTGACTATCACAATATATAGATACCGGTGTCATTGGCTTTGTCCAAATAGGTATCTCATACAATAAGTTTCTTAGTCATTTAGCCTTTTTACTACCTGCAACCAAAGCAATAAATTACGCAGTCGTGGTGGAGTCGGCTATGCAAGTTTGTTTCTTTGAACTCCAAGAAATGCACTTCTACCAAGGTTGAAGATCCATCCACTTGTGGAAGCATAATCTTCAACATAAGTTACCCAACTAGTATATGTATATCCTTCCAAAACTGAAGGATATCCATTATAGGTTAAATTATAGTTAATTTTTCCTTTAAAGTATTTCAATACTCTATTAACAGCATGTTAGTGTTCTTTACTCGGATTATTTGTATACCTACTTAATCTACCAACAGCATAAGCTATATTAGGTCTAGTACAAGTCATGGCATCTGATTATCTTTGAATATTATAGTTGTGCCATTGGACAACCTTTATGTGGTTGTAAGCTAACATTTTGATCAAATGGGGTAGAAACACTTTTGCAATCAAAATGATCAAATTTCTTTAGAACTTTCTCAATGTAGTGAGATTGGGACAAACCAATATTCTCACTATCTCTTATGATTTTAATACCTAAAATCACATACGCTTCACCTAAATCTTTCCTATTAAAACTTTTGGATAAGAAAGTTTTAGTCTTTTCTACCTCATTTAAATCAGTACCAAATATTAACATATCATCCACATATAAACAAATCATAACACCTTTTCCATTTTGGAATTTACTATAAACACACCTGTCAGATTCATTTAATTTATATTCATTGACAAGCACAACTTTGTCAAATTTTTGGTGTCATTGTTTGGGTGCTTGTTTTAATCCATATAAAGACTTATTCAATTTACACACATTGTGTTCTTGTCCTTTGACAACAAACCCTTCAGGTTGTTTCATGTACACCTCTTCATCTAATTCTCCATTGAGAAAAGCAGTTTTAACATCCAATTGATGGATTACTAACTTATAGATGGAAGCTAGTGGTAAAAACACTCTAATGAATGCAATTCTTGCAACAGGTGCGTAGGTATCAAAATAGTCAATACTTTCTTTTTGTGTAAATCCCTTTGCAACAAGTGTAGCCTTAAATTTATCAATGTGTTAAGATAATTTGTAACGGCAAGCGCACCGTATCGTACAAGTAATAAAATCCGGTAAAGTACCGGGATATCGTCCTCTGGGAGCATAGTGGATTCACACTAATTCTAATACGAGTAAATTGAGCAACTAAATCAAATAAGAGAGTTTGGTTTTGTTTTCTAAACTACTGAGTTGTAATAAAAAAATTTCACTAAGTTAAAAGAGTTGGGATCGAAACTCATCATTATTTCCTATTTGACATCCAGATTCAATTCTAAGCACTTATGAAGTTACTGATTTTGATGTACATTTTTCTGTAAATCATTTACATCAATTCCTTAAATGTAAAATCCATAGATAATTGCTCAAATACCAATTACTTAAATATTTGACCAATTATCTAGCATTAAGTGAATGTAAAAGCAATTCATGCATCATTATCTATTCATGAGACAATGATACACAAAGGAAGATAATCCAGATCCGATATCAAATTTAACTTCTCAATTAAACTTAACCTATGAAAAAAAATTTAGTAGCTAATTAAAATCAAGTAATAACACGGGATAAACTTCCCAAAATTAAATAACATATGCATTAAAATTGAATCCAGGAGTACAAAAGGTTAGAAGATTACATTTCGAAACCCAACAGGTAAGTATCAATCACACATCCTCGCTATACAGTATCCACTCATGAAATTATACAAGAAATTAGATATAAAATCGTTCCCACGACTTCAATCGTCCTTCCCAGTGTTTCTCTCCTGCGTTTCGTGTAGGATTTTTCTTTAGAATGAATGAATTCCCCCTTCTGAATTCTGAAACCGCTATTTCTAATTCCAACTTCCATGCTCTCGCCCAAGCTAGAGATTTTCGCTTGGACGAGGAGCCAAGAGACTCCCAGGCCTGAGCACCTCGCTTGGGCAAGGTGTCCCTCGCTTGGGCGAGGATCCTTCGCTTGAGCGAGGATCAAACATAAGCAATGGTGATTTGTCGCCCAGTTCCTCGCTTGGGCGAGTATCCCTTGCTTGGGTGAGGATACTTCGCTTGAGCGAGGGGCATTAGGTATTTTGGTGCTTTTTCTCCTATTTGTCGCTTGAGCGACCCTTTCCTCGCTTGAGTGAGGCTTGCAAATCTTCAACCTTCTTCTTTTTCTCCTCTTTTCTTTATTTATTGACCTGAAACAACAAAAACACAATAAATTCCTAAACAGAGCAAGATTAACTAAGTTATCAGGATTTGTACACAATTATAACATAAATGCATACTAAGTGCCCCACAAATCATATACAATTTTATTACAATTTGGCACTTAAAAAACTCCCCCCAACCTAGAATCTTTCTTGTCCTCAAGCAAAGTAATAAAGTGTAATTCAGTTCAAGGTATCTGATTTTTCAAATTTAATCACTCATCCAATTGTAGCAGGCTAGAATCATTCATTCACTATTTATAAAGACCTATTAATGATCAATCATAGTGAACCAAGTCTATTGAGACGAAATATTCATGCAATTCAATTCCAAACTGAATAGAAAGAATAACTACTCAGTTTGATCAAAGGAATTCTCTCATGCTCACAGGTTAAATGTTTCGCTCAATTCTTTGCTGGATCCATTTAATTTAACTTTGCCTTTCATTTCAGTCAAGCCATGTACACAGGTTCAACCATGGATCTTAAGGACTTAACATAGGGTTGTAATGAGACCGGGCTATAAAGAACTTGTTTTTTCTTGAATACAAAGAGAGGGGAAAATCATTAGTGCATACAAATAGTTCCTTCTATTGTTCACTTTTAATTTCATTTTCAAAATTTCTGTACCACCCCACACTTTTACTATCAACCATTGTGATTCTCCTTCTTCAATTGACTCTTATATTTTGTGTTTTCACTTTTTGTTTTTGGCAAGATTAACATTTTGTTGCCTCATGTTCATATGATTGAAGAAGGAGTCACATTCCAACTTAGATGTACATCCATATTGTATACCCAACATTACACTTAAAAACCATATGTACTAATGATCTGTCTCCAAAGGTATGGAAATTGATGTATGTCATTAAGGTTTAGGTGCATGATTCTCAAACAAAATTTCCATTTCAACTCAAGGGGCTACACAAATGGGTTCATGATTAATACGGGTTGGCTTTCTAGCTGTAGCTTAACTATCCTAAACTAGGCCTTAGTCATCTCCATGATATTCCCTACTTAATGACAACCAAAAATCAGGCAAAGCTAATTAATGCAATTCCAGCAAAGTCACTCATCTGTGTATAGATATATTCTCTCACCAAGTTTTAGGTCATATTTCTTTGACTAACTGCTCATTATTCAACCTATTCGGTTTGTGTCTGGGTCAACATTCACATCCCGAAACAATTGAATTCAGAACTCTAATCAATCACAATCACAGAGTCACAACTTTTCTTAACATGTTTCTAGCAAGCATACTTGGATAGCATAAACACATTTAACAAGATATTGTTTTCATTCACTACACTTGTTACCCAGCTTGAGCCACACATACACAACACATGGTACACAAACACAAAATAAGCATACTACTACCTACATCCTAAACATACAACCTAAACATTGATCCTAAACATGCAACCTAAACAGAACATAAACACGTAAACGTAAACACGTAAACAACTAAAAGTACAAAAGAACCAGGTCTTTGATTTGTTTGTTTTTTTTTTCGGGCAGTTTAATGCTCATGAGGCCATAAAATCATCATTATCATTGTTATCTCCATATCCATCTCCGTCATTATCCTTCGCCTCGCCAGCATTATCAACATCAACTCCAGCATATCCCGAAGCTCCTGCCCCCTCCGAAAAGTTAGGCATGACCCCAGGCCAAGGAAATTGTTGAGTGAAAGTGTCCGTGGAACCCCAGAATTGGTTCCCCGCACTCAAGAACTGAAATGCAGAAAACAATCCTTGTTGCTGAAATACTTGTCCTTGTCTCAACATCTCGTTTTGAATTGCGAGATGCTCATTTTGCAGGCTTAGATGCTTATTCTGCAAGCTTAAATGATGAAGGTGCTCCTGAATTGAGAGTTCTAGAGGTGGTGCTGAAGATGGAATAACTGGTGACTGTGGGCGGATGGATGCAGGTGGAGGAGGTGGTGGTTTTGGATTGGAACCTTGACCCTGCTGGAGACCAGAATCCTCTGTGCCGTTTTGAGAAATGTAGTGCATGGTGATTGGGGGCTTAATTTTTTCAATTCGATTCACCTGAACCCCTTGTTGGGCGCAGAGTTCAGTGATCAAGGATGGATAACCCAAAGTGCTTTTCTTGCCCGCACAGACCACGGTGCGGAACATCTCTTGTGCTATGACCTCAGCCACATCAATCATCATGCCCCGCAAGATAGCAAAAACCAGATAACACACAACCATGGGCAGAGAGGAAACGTGGCTGTTAGGTTGAATAATGTGCAATACAAAAATCATCCAAGCCGGAGCTAGCTAGGTCATATGCTTTCTGTAGATACGGAGAGGTTGTCCATCACTATTGCAGCTATATGATCACCCGAGCACACATAATAAAGCAACAGTGTTGCCGGGAGTGAACTCCTGGTCAGCAAGGGCTTTGTAGAAGTCACACATCAACACCTCTCGAGCCTCAAACGGGTTATTCAGCAGGTCGTTGATTGTGTCCTGATCAAAGAGGATAGTCTTCCCCCTCACCCAAGATTTGTGAACAAACTCCTCCCCCTCCAATGGGTAGGCATTAGCATAGAATTCTCGCACCACCTCAGGGTCGAACTTGTCATGTGGGCTTGCCAATGCACCTCATTTCAGCACATTCAGGGGTGTCATGAAAGCAGGATATTTGTTTGTTTCCATTTGTACTTGTCTTTCAGGAACGAAAACCTAATTGAGGAGTAGGTTATATCGTTCCTGTTTTCCTTTCTTCCTAAATTTAGTGCGATCGAACTCAATTGGAGGTTGTGAGCTCGATGCACCTCTTGGTTTCTTTGGGGGAGGGGGGTTCTTGTTAGCAATTGTTTTCTTTCTCCTGCAATACATCAAAAGCATGTACATAATCAGTAATCTACAACCACAGCATGCATGCACTATCTAATACACTATGTCATCATTTTAGTGTGAACACATCAACACACATGGAAGCATTTCGGAATGGAAGTTCCGAAGTATCAAAGGTTCCCACTTAGAAATCCACGACATTTGTAATGACATGTATGGTTTCACAACACCAATGCAATGCAAAATACAGCAACGTAGCATCATGAGCCTCTAAACTATCCTAAATGTGCCTAGAACAGAGAAGATTAACCAGAATGCATAACTGAGAGGAATGTGGAATCAAAAAGTGAGAAAAATGGACTTACAGTTGTCCGCTCATGATGCTAGTAGTGAATGTGTGCTCTAAGATGATGATGATGGTGATATGCGACACGAAATTTGCTCCTTCGTTTTTGAATAATGGGGGTGTGAGATAATGAACCCTAACCCCCTCTTTTTTTTTAAGAACAAACTCGTGCCCTTCGCCCGGGCGAGGTATTCTCGCCTAGGCGAGAAAATTCAAAGATGACTCTTTGGTTCTCGCCTGAGCGAAAATTTCAGATTTTCCCACCTGTTCTCCTTGCCTGGGCGAGGGAGAAACAGTAGCTACCACATGTCTGTCGCCTGGGCGAGACTGGATCGCTTAAGCGAGGGAATCAGGTCTTTAAATTGGGCATTTGTCCCATGGGCGAGATCCACCTCGCCTGAGCGAGGAGACCTGTTTTCTGACTCTTTTTTATTTTTGACACAACTAAATATGCAAACTACAATAAAAGTTAAAACGAAAAATGAACTGGATTGCCTTCCAGGTACCGCTTCTTTAACGTCACTAGCTTGACGCCTGTTTCATTACGCTTCAAATAAGTTGATGACTGTGGTGAGCCGCTCGACATTACCACCTAAGTAAGGTTTCAGTCGTTGACCATTAACTGTCCAACTTCACTGGGAGGCTGGATCTTGGAGCTCGATCGCAGCATGTGATTTGATTTGCTTGATTAGGAAAGGTCCGGACCATTTGGATTTAAACTTTCCCGGAAAGAGTTTCATCCGGGAATTGAACAGCAAGACAGTTTGACCCACCCAGAAGTCTTTTTTTCTGATCTTCCGGTCATGATACAACTTGATCTTTTCCTTATACAATTTGGAAGACTCATAAGCACTGAGTCTCATCTCTTCCAATTGTTGAAGTTGCAACTTCCTATGATCACTTGCTGCCTTTGCATCCAGATTGAAGAACTTTAGAGCCCAGAATGCCTTGTGCTCAAGCTCAACAGGCAAATGACAAGTCTTCCCATACACCAGCTGAAACGAGAATAGTCCAATGGGGGCTTTAAAAGCGGTGCGGTAAGCCCAGAGTGCATCATCCAACTTGAGAGACCAATCCTTTCTTGTGGTTGACACATTTTTCTCGAGTATTCTCTTGATCTCTCTATTGAATACCTTCGCTTGCCCATTGGTCTGCGGATGGTAAGGAGATGCCACCTTGTGTCGGACTCCATAATGCTGAAGGACCTTCTCTAGTTGAGAATTGCAGAAATGGGATCCTCCGTCACTAATTAGAACCCGAGGTGTGCCAAACCGACTGAATATATTTCTTTTCAGGAACTGCACTGTAATTTTGGCATCATCCTTCGGTGCAGCTACTGCTTCTACCCATTTAGACACATAATCCACTGAAACTAAAATATAGACATGTGAGCATGATGGTGGAAATGGTCCCATGAAATCTATTCCCCAGCAATCAAACACTTCAATCTCTTGGATGTTAGTCAAGGGCATCTTGTTCTTCTTGGAGATCCTGCCTGATCTCTGGCAATTGTCACACTGCTGAGCATACTGATGTGCATCTTTAAAAACAGAAGGCTAGTAGAAACCAGCTTGGAGGACTTTTGCAGCTGTCCTCTCTCCATTGAAGTGTCCTCCATATGGCGAACTGTGATAATGCCATAGGATGCTCTTGGCCTCTTCTACAGATACACACCACCTCAATAGTCCATCCGACCCAGTCTTAAAAAGATGAGGGTCGTCCCATACATATTGACGGGAATCTCGCATGAACTTCCTCTTTTGATGTCAGATCAACTCTTCAGGAATGACCCCTGCAGCCTTAAAATTGGCCATGTTAGCAAACCACGGCCTTTCCTGAATCAAGAGGAGCTTCTCATCTAGGAACTCCTCTACCACCTCTGATTCCCGCACTGTGACCTCTTGATTTACCAACCGCCAAAGGTGATGAGCTACACAGTTTTCACTTCCTTTTTTGTCCTTGATCACTAAGTCGAATTCTTCCAATAATAACACCCAACGCAACAATCTCGGCTTGGAATCCAATTTTGTTAGCAAATATTTAATAGCAGTATGGTCAGTATAAATTATCACTTTCGAACCAATCAAGTATGATCTAAATTTTTCCAATGCATATACTATGGCTAGTAGTTCCTTTTCGGTGGTGGCATAGTTAATTTGTGCCTCATTCAATACCTTACTAGCATAGTATATAGCATGGAAAACTTTAGATTTTCGTTGTCCTAGTACCGCCCCGACAGTATAATCACTAGCATCGCACATGAGTTCAAAATCAAGATGCCAATCGGGTGCTACTATAACAGGAGCAGAAATCAGTTTTTCTTTTAAGGTTTCAAAAGCTTTTGCACACTTAGCATCAAAATGAAAAACAATATCTTTATTAAGAAGATTACTGAGTGGTTTAGCAATTTTTGAAATTTTTTTAATAAACCTTCTGTAGAAACCTCCATGTCCAAGGAAACTCTGAATTCCCTTGACATTAAGTGGTGGTGGGAGGTCCTTTATGACCTCGATCTTTACCTTGTCAACTTCGATGCCTCGGGAAGAGATCTTATGTCCCAGGACCACTCCCTCAGTCACCATGAAGTGACACTTCTCCCAATTCAGTACCAGATTTGTCTCCACACATTGTTGCAGAACGATGTCCAGGTTTGCTAAACAACTCTCAAATGACGACCCGAAGACCGAGAAGTCATCCATGAAAACTTCAATGCACTGCTCCACAAGATCAGAAAAATAGCTAACATGCACCTTTGAAATGTTGCTGGTGCATTGCACAGTCCAAATGGCATCTTCCTGTATGCAAAGACACCAAAAGGACATTTGAAAGCTGTATTTTCTTGATCTTGAGGATCCACCATGATCTGATTATAGCCTGAGTACCCATCCAAGAAGTAGTAAAATGCTTGTCCAGCCAATCTTTCAATCATCTGATCCATGAATGGAAGAGGGAAGTGATCTTTCCTAGTAGCCAGGTTCAGTTTCCGATAGTCAATGCACATACGCCATCCAATGACTGTTCTGGTTGGAATCAATTCATCCTTTCCGTTCCTAACCACAGTCATACCCCCTTTCTTTGGGACTACTGAACCGGACTCACCCACTTGCTATCAGATATGGGATAAATCATCCCAGCATCCAATAGTTTCATCACTTCCTTTTTCACAACTTCCTTCATAGTGGATTAAGACGCCTCTGAGGTTGTGCCACTGGTTTGTAATCCTCTTCCATATGAATCTTATGCATGCAATAGGATGGATTGATTCCATGTAAATCAGCCAATGTCCACCCTATCGCCCCTGCATGTTTCTTCAGCACCCCAATCACTTGTTGTTATTCATCACATGATAGGGTGCTACTGATGATTATCGGTTTCTGCCCTCCGTCTTCTAAAAATACATACTTTAAATGTGAAGGAAGTAGTTTTAGCTCCATCTTTGGAACATCAGATATCTTCTCTTTACCCAACTCCTCAATATGATTCTGATTAGATGCAACCTTGTTGGGTGCATCCAACTCTGCCAAACATGTTTTGATCAATTTATCCTCCTCCATATTGCTCCCGTCTAGATCTCCCCTCAACACCTTCTCCAAGGGACTACTTCTATGCAAGTGAATGTCATCAAGCATGAATAAGTCCTCAATGATATCCACCCGAAAGCAGTGTTGCTTATCCCTCGGATGTTGCATAGCTTCAAACACATTGAAATTGACCTCTTAGTCTTCCACTCTCACCTTCAACTTGCCATCATCAACATCAATAATGACCCTTGCAGTTTTCATAAAGGGTCTGCCCAAAATAAGAGGAACTTCCTTGTCCTCCTCAATATCCATGATAACAAAGTCTATGGGAAAGACTGACCCATCTACCTTCACCAAAACATCCTCTGCAACTCCATATGGATACTTGACAGATCGATCTGCAAGTTGCAAGGTCATTCTGGTAGGCCTGATCTCTAAATCCCCAATCCTCTTCAGCATAGAAAGGGGCATAAGATTAATGCTAGCACCCAGATCAAGCAGCGCCTTTCCCACTGATATTTCACCAATAGTGACCGGAATAGTGAAGCTGCCCGGATCTTTAGTCTTCTCAGGTAGAGACTTCTGAATTATTGCACTGCACCCAACTTCTAAGGTCAATATCTCTTCTGACAACTTTCTTTTCTCTGTCAACAAATCTTTCATGAATTTAGCATAGACAGACATTTGTTCCATTGCCTCCATAAAAGGAATGTTGATCTAGAGATTCTTGAATAAATCCAAGAACCTAGCATATTGTCGCTTTGTCTTTCTTGGAAGGTCTCTTTGGATAAGGGAGATCCTTCAGTTGAGGTAGGTCACCCTTCCTCTTATCATTGTTCTCCCTAATAACATCTTTAGTAGTAATCCATTCCTCATCTTGTACCAAACCACCCTTGTGTGCATCTCTGATTACCTTCTCTTATAGCTCAACTTTAGTTTCTTTAAGCACGTCTTCCTCAACAGCTAAGTTCTCGCCAATACCCTTACCAATGACTTTACCACTTCTGGTGGTAATAGATTTACAGTGTTATTTCGGGTTGGTCTGAGTGTTGGCGGAGAATTGTTGTCTATCTGAGTTTTGCTCTGCCATTTGCTTGGCCAACTGACCCACTTGAGTCTCCAAATTCCTGATAGATGCATCGGTATTTTTCTGATTGGAGATAGATACTTGCATGAATTTTTCTAATGTCTCTTCTAGCTTTGTTTGCCTCTCACGCAGTGGTGGATGTTGACCTTGTTGATATAAGGATTGATATGGTGGTTGTCTGTTAGATGGCCCAGCTTCTTGTCTCCACCCAAAATTCTGATTCTGGTTTCCCCTCCAACCCTGTGAGAACTGATTGTTGAATGGAGGGTTGTTAGGGAAATTACCCTGACGAGGTGGATTATTGACATACTGAACTTCCTCTTCTGGTATGTTGATAGGCATAGAACAATGACCAGTGACATGATCACCACCACAAAACTCGTAGCATAGCACCTATTGATGGACAGGAGGAGTCTGAACCACATTAAGCTGTTGAGGCAACTTAGACATTTGCTTAGTTAGTGCCTCAATCTGTTGAGTCAAAATCTTGTTCTGAGCCAGAATGGTATCTGAAGTACTCAAATCTAATACTCCTATCTTCTGCACTGTTCCTCTGTTATGTTGAGCTTGCCTATTTGTAGCAGATAAGGCAGTGATAATTCTTGTGGCTTGCTCAGCGTCTACTGACATCATAGTGCCACCAGCTGCGACATCTAGTATCATCTTAGTCTCCGGTTTCAACCCATTACAAAAGATATTGAGTTGATCAATATCCTCGAACCCATGATTGGGGCATTTCCTCAGCAGCAACTGGAAACGCTCCCAAGACTCATAAAAAGCTTCCTCGACACTTTGTCTGAATGTAGAGATTTCAAACTTGGCCTGCACATACCTCGCCGGAGGGAAAAATCGGGTCAAGAACTTGCTTTCCAAATCGCTCCACTTGGTTAAGCTTTGGGTAGGGTGAGATTTGAGCCATTCCTTAGCTTCACCAACCAGAGAAACAGCATCATATATGCAGCTTCCCTCTCAGTTTCTGAATATCCCATCGTAGCCACCAGCTCATAAAATTGTGAAGGTGAGCATATGGATCTTCATAATCCTTTCCCGTAAACTGGTGGGCACTGACGAGATTCAGGTATGCAGGCTTGATTTCCACTGTCCTTGCGGTGTGTGGAATCACAATGCTAGAATAGTGCCTAGGACCTTGATACATTACATAGTCACCCAACATCCTCCTCGGAGGGTTAGGTCCTGGGTTGTTCATATTGGCATTATGAGCATTCTCCATCTTATCCAACTGAGGTTCTGAACTTGTATCCGATTCAGAACTACACTGTGCTTCTTGAGTACCTTGTTGTCTCTTCTCTTTTGCTTTTTTCCGCTTACTCTTAGCAGACTTCTCAATATCTGGATTGCATTGTAGTTGCTCTTCTGTAGATTTACCTCGCTAAAGCATAAATAAGCAGACTACAGCAAAGGTTAGCACAAGGGTTAATTATACTAAACAAAATTAAAGACGAACTATGTACAAGACTCAATAAACTCTATATATAACTAATGTAAATCGCTCATAACTCCTCGGCAGCAGTGCCAAAAACTTGTTAAGCTAATTTGTAACGGCAAGCGCACCGTATCGTACAAGTAATAAAATCCGGTAAAGTACCGGGATATCGTCCTCTGGGAGCAGAGTGGATTCACACTAATTCTAATACGAGTAAATTGAGCAACTAAATCAAATAAGTGAGTTTGGTTTTGTTTTGTAAACTACTGAGTTGTAATAAAAAAATTTCACTAAGTTAAAAGAGTTGGGATCGAAACTCATCATTCTTTCCTATTTGACATCCAGATTCAATTCTAAGCACTTATGAAGTTACTGATTTTGATGCACATTTTTCTGTAAATCATTTACATCAATTCCTTAAATGTAAAATCCTTAGATAATTGCTCAAATACCAATTCCTTAAATATTTGACCAATTATCTAACATTAAGTGAATGTAAAAGCAATTCATGCATCATTATCTATTCCTGAGACAATGATACACAAAGGAAGATAATCCAGATCCGATATCAAATTTAACTTCCCAATTAAACTTAACCTATGAACAAGATTTTAGTAGCTAATTAAAATCAAGTAATAACACGGGATAAACTTCCCAAATTCAAATAACATATGCATTAAAATTGAATCCAAGAGTACAAAATGTTAGAAGATTACATTTCGAATCCCAATAGGTAAGTATCAATCACTCATCTTCGCTATACAGTATCCACTCATGAAATTATACAAGAAATTAGACATAAAATCGTTCCCGCCACTTCAATCGTCCTTCCCAGTGTTTCTCTCCTGAGTTTCGTGTAGGATTTTTCTTTAGAATGAATGATTTCCCCCTTCTGAATTCTGAAACCGCTATTTCTAATTCCAACTTCCATGCTCTCGCCCAAGCTAGAGATTCTCGCTTGCGCGAGGAGCCAAGAGACTCCCAGGCCTGAGCACCTCGCTTGGGCAAGGTGTCCCTCGCTTGGGCGAGGATACTTCGCTTGAGCCAGGGGCATCAGGTATTTTGGTGTTTTTTCTCCTATTTGTCGCTTGAGCGACCCTTTCCTCGCTTGAGCGAGGCTTGCAGTATTCAGAATCTTCAACCTTCTTCTTTTTCTCCTCTTTTCTTTATTTATTGTTTTGAAACAACAAAAACACAATAAATTCCTAAACATAGCAAGATTAACTAAGTTATCAAGAATTGTACACAATTATAACATAAATGCATACTAAGTGCCCCACAAATCATATACAATTTTATTACAATTTGGCACTTAACACAATGTTACCATCAACTTTCATTTTCTTCTTAAAGATCTATTTATAACCTATTGGTTTGGATCCTAGTGGAAGATCAACTAGTTTCCAAGTTTTATTTTCCATAATTGATTTTATTTCCTCTTGGATAGTTTCTTTCCAAAAGGCATAATCTTGAGACTTTATTGCCTCATCATATGTTTCTGGATCACTTTCTAAATTATAGCAAATTGGTCCATAACTATTAATGAAATCGTTTATTCCTTCAAAGAGGAACACAAAGAAGTCATGTCCATAATTTTTCTCTTTTCGGATTCTTTTACTTCTTCTAGTTTCTGAACTTTCCAATGTACCATTATTGGATACATTGTTTTCTAGACTTTTCATATTATAATAAATAATGTCTTTGAGATTTTGAATTGAGGTAAATCAATTTTCTTGAAAAATTGCATCTCTTGACTCAATCACTGTGTTAATAGGATATGAGTCATTCGATTCCATAACCATGAATCTATATGCTTTGCTATTTTCAGCATAACCCAGAAATACACATTCAATTCCTCTTTCACCCAATTTCTTTCTCTTTTGTTCAGAAACTTTTACAATTGCTCTACAACCCCAAACTTTTAAATAGTTTAAATTGGGCTTTCTTTTCTTCCAGATTTCATATGGGGTTACCTTGTTCCTTTTATTAGGAACTCTATTTAATATATAACATGCAGTTAACATGGCTTCACCCCAATAACCTTTTGACAAACCAGAATATGATAACATGACATTTACCATTTCTTCTAAAACTCTATTTTTTCTTTCTGCTATTCCATTCTGTTGTGGGAAGTAGGGTGCAGTTGTTTGATGCATAATACCAGTAGACTCAAAATAATTATGATGATAAAACGCTCATCCCCTATCACTTCTAAAACATTTAATAAAAGTTTCATGTTGAAGTTCTAGTTGTGTTTTAAAAAAATTTAATTTATCTAAAACTTCATCGTTAGAGTGCATTAGATAAACATAACAGAATCTAGTATAATTAACAATGAATATAACAAAATACTTTTTGCCACCATTAGTGGGCCAACCATGTAAATCACATACATCAGAATGAATTAAATCTAGTACCTTAGAACTTCTTTCTATTCTTTTAAAAGGTTGTCTTGTGATTTTAGTTAACATGCAAGTAGTACATGAATTTAAATTTTTGCCAAGAGTAGGAATTAATTTTTATTTCATCATATCATTCAATTTTCTAAAATTAACATATCCTAGTCACATATACCACAAAAACAAGACTCGACAATATAAGCAGATAACATATCATCATTATTATTAACAACATTACTCTTGAAATTATCATGAGACTTATTAAAATCTCGGTTTCTTTTCTTGGAAATTTTACTATCACATGGACCTTTCATTAGCATTTTGAATTTTAGTATCATCTTGTTTTTGTTACTCTTCTTCTAAACGAAGGTGATTACCCAATTGCACAAGAGATAAGTCCTCTTTCTTATGCTTCATGGATCTTTTGAAATCATTCTAAGAAGGAGGGAGTTTGTCTATTATGGAGGATACAATAATGATCTCATCCATATGCATGTTATGTTGTTTATAATTATTAAGAATACGTTTAATTTCATGCATTTGTTCCATAACATATCTATTGTCTACCATTTTATAATTATTGAAATGAGAAATAAGAAACTTCTTACTTGTTGCGTCCTCTTGCATGTATCTTGATTCTAATTTCTCTCATAGATCATTTGCAGGATGACAACTTTGATAAATATCGAACAATGAGTCTGACATATCATTGAGGATGTGCCACATGCATATATAGTCATCATTGACCCATTTTTGTCTCTCTCATGTTTCTGCAATTGTTTCATCTTCCTTCTCTAATGGTCTTGTGGTGTTAAGAACATACCACTTTTAAAGTAGTAAGAATGAATTTCATCTTCTTTTGCCAACGGATAAAATTGCCTCCATCAAATTTTTCCAATTTCACAAAATCAGAAGTCATTTCTTTGAGTGATGCAGCCATTAATACAGAATCGAACCTAAAGATTGTGAGAAAACTTAAATTGTTAGGAATATGGTGCAACACTTGAACAAAGAACTGGTTGATGGATACGCACATAAAACTTCCAAAGCGTGTGTTACCACACTAACCTTTAGGTTCGATTCGCTCCCACCAATTTACGTATATTGGATGCAAATGCGATGAACAACGATTCCTCTTCAGGATACTTTGGAAAACCTTGATATGTTTTGCACAAACACAACAAGCGTATCTTTCCATAATAGTTTACAAACTTATGTTTCCTATACGTCTCTCATGCATTAGAGAAATGGAGGATGATTTCTTAGATAAAATTCGGATGAATGATTATGCCTTCAAGTGTCTCTATTTATAGAGAAGTTCATATCACTTGAGGGAGAGAAGTACCTTTAAGAGTTATGTACGCGTTAACGAAAGGTTATATAGTGTAACAGTTTAGTAAATAACCAAACATGTGTAATAGCTTAGAAGTAGCTACAATGCTCGCTAATTATCGTACCCTGGTTCGAATCCCAACGGGTGTGATCTTTCATTTTTATTTATACGCATTGTAAAAAACATGAACAAAAAATCACGAAACATGGGATCAAACACCTAACCACGAACCCATTGCCCACACACACAACCGTTACACCAAACAACACTTTATTTCATAAATCATCAACAACTTCTATGTACTTAACCATGAATTATGATATTTTTTAAATATCTTTCTCACAGTTACCCTTATTCGCATCACAACAGTTAGTTTTCACCTTATGTGCCAATTATGTGTATGTAATATTTATGCATCATAGTATAAAGATTTATATATACTCGATATATCATCCATCATTCTTTTGTATTACTTTGTTTGAAGAGTCAATAATGATTAAATATAAATAGTGAATAATGTAGTGATAGTGTACAAAACTCGTACACTATGAGTGCATACATTTTTTTCTTCTGAAATCATAATACAACATTTCCCTGTTTCCTTTATTTTAAACATGTTTTGTTGTTTGGAAATATATATGTAGGTGTTATGCATACCTCTATTACAATGTTACCATTTCATGACAATGTTGTCAGGCTTCAGGCTATACATAGTGATAAATATTGCTTCTATTATGCATAATCTTATGTTTGTAAATACACCTATTTCTTTATAAATTGAATCATTAGTGATAGAAGCACGGCCGGCCTTACCGGTTTGTGGCAAGTGCGTAACACATGCCCATAATTAACGAGGGGCCCAAAAACAAATATGTCATTGTTTTTATTCTTTTTAAAATTTGTTAGGTTGTCAACTATTATTATTTTGTGTATCAATTTGTTTAATATTTTATTGGTTGTGATGATCATTGTCTTATAATATTATATGGTTGATGTGTAGTTGAAACAAGGATCTTAGTTGGAGTAAGAAAAGTATGTGTTAAAAACAAGTGAGCAATCAAATAGTAAAAGACTAGAGATAAAAGAATAACACAAGGAATTTGGTAACGAGGTTCAGGCTTACGTCCTTAGGAGCGTTAAGAGACTACCACTATGTATTAGAGAATTAGGATTTCTGTTTGTTTGTTTCTCTTTGTAACATTAGGTTTACATAACATAAATATATAGCCATTTACCACAATCCATTTACATCAGTTCAAACTCGTAACTTGTATTGCTATTATTTAGAGAATATGAGTTATTGCACAATAATCTCCACCTTGGTTAATATCATCAATCTCCATCTTCTGCCATTGGGTTGGAGGTGCTCCATAGTCTAGCATCAGTGAATGTTCAACAAGCCCAGGCAATGCCTGAACTTATCCACGATAACTGGCTTGGTTAACATATCAGCTGCATTTTCAGATGTGTGAACCTTCTAAAATAGTATCTTCCCACAAGCTACCAACTCTCTGAACTTGTGAAATCTCACATCAATGTGTTGGGTCCTAGCATGATAGACCTGGTTCTTTGTGAAGAAGATAGCACCCTGATTGTCACAATATAGCGAAACTCCACTTTGCTCAATTCTAAATTCATTTACCAGCCTCATAAGCCATAGGGCTTTCTTAGAAGCTTCACCATCTGTCATGTACTCTGCATTAGTTGTAGACATAGCAACAACAGACTGAACTGATGATCTTCACATAACTGGTCCATCTGCAAGGGTGAAGACAAACCTCATCGTGGACCTTCTATCTTCCAAGTCACCTGCATAGTCTGAATCAACATAACCCATAACTGAAGGCTTACTCTGTTGACTGCCAACCATGATATCGAGACTTATAGTCCTCTTCAAATATATGAAAATCCATTTTAGTGCTTCACAATGTTGCTTCACTGGTTTAGATAAGTACTTGCATACTTGACTAACTGCTTGTGCCAAGTCCAGTCAAGTACAACCCATATATACATTAAGTAACTCAATGTACTGGCCTATGCAACCTTTGACATGTACTTCTTCTCTTTATAAGTAACTCAATAGAGTGCTCACTACTTTAGCATTGCTCATATCAAATCTCTCTAACATATTTTCAACATAGTTTTGATGGGAGAACCATAATTTTCTAGCTCCCCTATTCTTGTGAATCTTCCTCCCAAGAATCTTTCTAGCAATCAATATATCATCAACATAAAGTAGCAGAAAAATAAAAGAACAATCATTAAGGCTTCTCATATAAACACAATAATCATACTCACAACGCTTGTAACTAAGCTTCAGCATATAAGTGTCAAACTATTTGTACCACTGCCTAGGAGATTGCTTCAACTCATATAGCGACTTCTTCAACTTGCAAACCACTTGACTCTATCCAGCTGCACTGAGCCCTTCTGATTGTGTCATGTAAATTTTCTCCTCTAATTCACCATGGAGAAAGGCAGTCTTCACATCCATATGTTCTAAGTGCATATCTCGGCTGGCTATCAAGGCAAGTACTATCCTAGTAGAAGTGTATCTCACCGCTAGAGAGAAAATCTCATTGTAGTCGATCCCCTTCTATTGTGAATACTCTTTTTCTACAGGACGAGCCTTGAAATTTTCCCCTTCTTTTTCTGATACTGTTAGCTTCCTCTTGTACATCCATTTTCACCTAACTAAACGTTTGTCTAGGGGCAATGGGATAAGCTCCCAATTTGGTTGTTGTGTAAAGACTTCATTCCTCCATTGTGGCACCCATTTATTGTTTTTTCTCCTAGTTGTTTATTGCCTCTTGAAAGTTATATGGATATACTGAACTAATATGGAGAACAACTGAAACCATATCCTCAAAGCCATAACTCCCTAGAGGATTCATAGGACGTATATCCATGTCTTTGGAAAGTAGATACTCCTACACACCTGAACTATCCGCTTAAGAATCATCATGTTCTTGACTTGAACTAGTGCATGGTTCCTTGCCTTTATTCACTTGAACCATTTGATTACTCACTGGAATCATATTTGATCCCAAAGTCTCTCCATTTAGCTTGGGCACCTCTGTCAAAATTGATTGTTTCAGCATGAAATCTTCATCAACCACTGTATCTCTACTCAACACCAATTTTCTGGAAATTGGATCCCAAAACTTTAACCTCTTCACACCTTTGGTATTTCTAATAAAGATACACCTCTTTGACTTGAGATCAAGTTTAGGTCATTCATCACTAGGTACATGTACATAAGTAGGACAACTAAATATGTGTAGCATATTATAATTGGTTGGGTTACTTGTCCATACTTCTTCTGCAACTTTACCATCAAATGAAGCTCTTGGTGATCTATTGATGACAAAATATGTCATACTAAGTGCCGCTTCCCAAAATCCTTTAGAAAGTCCAGTATTCACTCTCATACATCTTACTCTCTCTAGAAGAGTTCTATTCATCCTCTCTACAATATCATTATGATGAGGAGTCTTTTTCACTGAAAAGTGCCTCTGAATGCCATGTTCCTCACAAAATTTCTAAAACTGTAAGTTTTTGTACTCCATATGAAAAATGGTAAGCCATGAATGAAGAATAAGAGAAGAAAGAATAAGAAGATGCTCATAAGGTTAACAATGAATAACCTCACCAGAACCCTTTATTGAATGACTAATATTTTTTTACACAGAAAAAGATGATATGAAAAACTAAATTATTTACAACTAAACTAGAGTAAACTTATACTACCAGAAGTGCCAAGAAGCGAAGAAAAGAAAAGAATGAAAAACAAAAAAGTTTCCATATATGAACTTTCAACAAATAAAATAGAAATAGAAATAAATAGTTTTAACTAAACTATGAGAGAAATCATTTGGGCCTTTTGTGCTTGACTTTGTGTTGGGCTTTGGTCATGTTGGAATGTTCAATGTCATCTATTTTAACACTTTATACCATTGTCTAACCTTCAATATTTGATTTTTCTATCAGTCTGGTTTTCTACTTCTACCTTCTGAACCCTGAATTTGGCAAAGACTTCTGACTTATGGTTCAGAAAATATACCTAGACCTTGCGAGAAAAGTTATCAACAAAGGTAACAAAATAGCTAGAACCTCCTAGAGATGGTTCCTGAGTGGGTTCCATATATCAGTATGGATATAGTCTAGAATGCCCTGAGTCTTGTGTTGGTCAGCCTTGAAACTAACTCGTGTCTGTTTCCCAAGTACACAATACTTGCACAAATCTAACTTACATTTGCTGACTCCCCTCAACAATCCTATTTTGCATAGTTATGTCATCTCATACACTAATATGTCCAAACGCATGTGCCGTAATTTTGTAGCATAATGGTTTGAATATATTGAAATCCCTTCAGCCACTTCAGCAACTCCACCTACCATTGTTCTCCCTAACAGCTTGTAAGTGTTCCCAACAGTCCTCTTACCCTTCATCACAATCAGAGCACTTTTGCATACTCGGATAATATCACTATCTCCATCATCTCTATAGCTAAACTCTTTTGTTTGCGATATCCCCAAAAGAAATCAAATTTTTCTTCAAATCTGGTATGTATCTAACCTTACATAATGTCTTCACTACACCAATATTCATCACAATTCTGATTTCTTCCATGCAAATAATTACACATGCTTTATTATTTACGAGATATATGAAACCAAAATTGCCTACCTGTATGTGGTGAATCATTCTTTGTTTGGCGTCATATAGTATGAACAATCAGTATCAAGTATTCACTCACCTGCACTATGATTTGATGATACATATAGTAGATCACCTTTACTGTTGTAACCAGTGTTATCTTTCTATGCAAAATTTGCAGATGTAGATACTCTATCTTTCTCCACCAGCTTGCTAGGACTCCATTAATTGGGACAATCATTTTTGTAATGCACAGTCTATTTGCATTTAAAGTACTTTACTGGTGTTCTGCTGCTGAAATTTGTTCTTTCCCTTTGGCATGACCTCCTCCGCCTTGTCTCCTCTCATGCTTGGCTCCCTTTCACATACACGCCATCACCCTAAGACTCTTCCCCTACATTTTGTCTTCTTTGAGCGTGAAACAGAAGTGCGGATGTGATTTCATCTAGTTTGATTGAATCTTTCTCGTACATCAATGTTGTCACCAAGTGTTCGTAGGAATTTGGCAAAGAACATACTAATATTATTGTTTTGTCATCATCATCAAACTTCACATCAAGTTTCTGCAAATCATTGATCAATTGATTAAAATTGTTGAGATCTTGTCGCAAATCAATAGCCTCCTGCATCTTCAAGCCATAGATCTCTATTTCAAATACAACTTATTTATTAGAAACTTGAACATGAACTATTTCTCTAATGTCTCTCAACTCTTTTCAATCTAGCTAGTCCATATCATCTTGTTTATTCTCACGCAGTGCCTTTATAGTCCTTGTTGAGTCAACACATCCTTAACCCTCCTTTGCCATAATCTGAAATTACCAGTTTCATCGAACTTCCCATCTCGAATTTGGCATCTAGGTTAAGAGTCATCTGATACCAATTGTTGGGAACAAGCGAACAATCAAATAATAAAAGAGTGGAGTAAGAGAATAACACAAGGAATTTGGTAACGAGGTTCGGCAAAGTATGCCCATGTCTCTGGGAGCATTAAGATACTACCACTATGTATTAGAGAAATATGATTTGTGTTTGATCGTTTTTCCTTGTTGCATTAGATTTACATAACATAAATAAATAGCACTCTACCCCAACTCATATACATCAACTCAATCTCATAATTTGTATTATTGTTATCTAGAAAATATGAATAATTGCACAATCATATAAGATGGAGATCGTTTAACGCTTATTAAAAAGATGATCCCATAAAAATATATTGGACTTAAGTCTCCAATAAGTAACAATAATAAAGACAAAAGAAAATATATTACATTCTCAAAATTTGTACTAGACATCTTTTATTTAAAATTTATTTTAAAGTATTAAATAATTAAATTATTTGATATATAGTAAGTAATCATTTTTATTTAGCCATCACAATTTTTTTTGGTTTCCCACAGGTATCCTCGCACTGGAGGCAATCCTGTCCAAGCCGGGCACATCCACAGGTAAGTGGGGCTAACTCTCCCAACGGACATTTTTTCATCCACAAGACTCGAACCTGGGTTCTTGCTTAAGGGGAATCAAGCATGTACCACTTGAACCAACGCCCGTTGGTAGCCATCACAATTTGTTTTAACTTCTGATGATATTTAAGCATTGTATAGTTAAAGTAGGAGAAATTTTTTGTCACCCCTGGGCCTACAAAAGGCCAGGACCAGTACTATATGGAGGTTGTATTTAGTGGAATTTCCTCCATTAAACCTTGAAAGATTTGTTCACTCTATTGGAAAAGGGATATTTCATCACAAAGTTTTCTGATTATTCTGTTTGCTGGAGTAGGAGACAATTGTGACTTGCTTGTTCCTTCTACAAAATAGAGCAGTGGTAAAATTTTGGTTTTGTTCATTAGCTCATACATTTTCCTAAAGTTGGAAATTTTTTATACAATTGTAGCTTATATGCCATGTTTATTTGGAAAACAGGAACAACATCAAAGGGGAGCAGCTAATGGATTGACTCTTACTGCTATGTCAGCATTCAAAGCAATTGGTCCAGCTTGAGGTGGTGCATTGTGAGTGTCCCTCTAATTTCTTTAGCTGCTGTTTAAGACATTGTAAAAAACATGTCATTATCTATCTCCATATTCAGAGGGAGGGCTTCAGCTTAACGGTAGAGTTGTTTGTCTTGTAACCTGAATTTTATGGTTTCAAAATATGCATAAAGTCTCTTCAATTACGAGAATAAGTCTTTGCAGGTCTACCCTCTTCAAATTCCACTAGGTAAGTCTCGTGCACTGGGCTGCCTTTTTCTTGTTGCTAAAAACATGCATGGTACATGTTTAACATATGATTATGAATCAATGTTCTGTTAAGTAGAGTAATATAAATTCTTTTGCATATGAAAGTTCATATTAAGTTCCTGTGTAACATGGGAATGGTCCTGTCATTTATGCATGTGTTCAAGCTTAGTAAATTCAAACTTTCAGACTTTCTGAGGATTCAATGAGAGGAATAGATATCATAGGCACATTATCAACAAATTCAATGACTTACGAATGTAATGGTGTTGAACAACTCCCAAATATGTAGGCAAACAAGTGGAACTGACTGAACCTTCAACAAGAACAATAAACAACTATGTATAGGAGAATATATTCTTCATTGAAAGTGATTGAAAGATGCAGCTATCTTATTTCTTGTCACTGTATAGTGTATACTTTGAGCCTTATTGGGTATAACAGACAAGAGTAACGGAGATCAATTTCTCCATTTTTTGATCTAATGCAGTTGACAAATATTTCATTCATTATTGTTGCAATTGTGATTGAGGTTACTCTGATTGTATTGTGGTTGTTGCAATGCAGATTGTGGCTATTGCAGTGTGAACTATTTTGTGATTCAAAAATATTTTTGAATTTGATACAGTCCAATGTGGTCTAATGCGATCCGATGCGCCCAAATGCAGTTCGATGAGGTTGCGCTGCAGCCCAATGTGGGCATCATTGTGATTCAGTGTCATACTGCAATTGTTGTGTGATGCAGTCCACAATATTACAACTATGTCACGTGATGCAGTCCGCAATGTTGCGACCATATCACGTGATGTAATCTGCAATTTAAATCACTGATTTTTCTTTACTAAAGCATTTTTTATAGGGTATGCCATAAATCACATTGATCAATAATACCTTCTGATGATAATGGTATCTTGAAAATTATATCAGTTTTCTTAAGCTCTTGTTGGTCAAATTTAGATTAACTTGGTCACAAAAGCGGACAAATGCTTCTTTCCTCCCAGGTATGATGCTCAATAGTTTGTTTAAGCTGATTATATTACATGTATTGAATATGAAAATCCTTAATCTAGTTGTTAATGTTTTTTCACTTATGACATGTGCTATAAACATAGGAAACAATTTTAAAAGCTTTATTTTAAGGCATGGAGATTTTGCCTTGACTGAACCAATGCAAAGAAAGAAAATGCAAATTTATAATGACAAGTAAAGTGTGTGGGTCTTAAGGACAGGGTGGTGGTGATTAATAAAGTATAAACTATTATTTTCCTATACTTTGATGTAACTATAGTATTAGGATATTAGGAACATGTTTCCTTGTGGTAGCTGTATTATTGGAAACTCACCATTGTGCATTTAACTGCAGGCTCGCATGTAGTCTTCTTTATCCTGAATGTTGTTGAAGGGCTTGGAGTGCTCTTGATGTTCAGACCATTCCTTAGTGTAAAAATGAAAATGCCCTCGGAGCAGTTATATTGATAAAAAAGATGGCTCAATGCACGGGACTCCCACCTAGTGGAGTCTTAGAACAGTAAATATACATAGTCTTACATTCTTGTAATTATATTAGTAAGTTTTACATAAGGGGTCTAGTGTCTCAAGGTTATCTGTGAGAATTAGTTTTAGTATCATGTTGTTGGAAAGCTTGTTGCTAAAAGATGAATACAAAATAAAATATGTAATGCCCGCTAAACACGTCATACCATATAATTACATGCTATGTGTTACCTGTTTTAGTGTGTAGTATTAGTTCTATGCAATTCGTCGATTTTAAAATTATTATTATAAGATTTCCTTTATGATAAATAGGAAACGTGGTATGCAATATGTAGGCAATATGAGGGAACTATGTAACTATTTGTGAGACCAACCATTTAACTGCACAAATAATGCTAGTTAGGCTATTATATTAGGCCATATAAAGCCAAGTATCTTAGACCAATCCTTTTAACATGCTGGTCATAAGTAGTATTTTCCCATTTCTATTTCCTGGATTTTTTGTTTTTCTTATTCCAATCTTGTATTTGGCAAGCCTTCTTGGGGAACTTCATGTACAAAGATGTAGAAGGAATAGAGACATGTATTCTTGGTTGTTGTTCAATCTTTGAATTGAATATTGAACAAGAAGCATGACATGGGTAGCAATCCTTATCCTCCACCATTGCTCCTTATTTGCAGCCTCATGTCTTAAATAGAAGACTTACTTCCTAACATACTATTCATTTTTGCTGCACTAGCATCAATCTCATCATAGTTATCAGAACAGAGGCAAGGCACTCAGACAATGAACCACAATCTAAAGATTGTTGTGAAGGCAAACATTCTCTAAAATATATTTTCTAAATAGTTACACCGTTTCCTCGTCTAGCCTATCTATTGCGTACAAAATTTGACTGAAGTGTCACAAATGCATATGAAGGATTATTGCGTACAGTATTCATAATACTACGTATCAGTTTAACATACCGCGTATTGGGTTTGTCATAAATAATATCTCATAAAAAGTAATGTAAGAAGTGATAAACCATATACCCAAATAAATTACTTATCCATACCGTGTACCAGGTAACTATGGTTCAAGCATCCTAAAGTGAGTGCTAGAGATGGCACATTTTTGACAGATATGCATTGCCTTCCCTTTGTTGAACTCTACCACTTTGAGGAAAATTGTGAGTTGAGTTGTGAGTTGTGACTATATGCATCTTTCAGAAGGGGCATGTCACATGCTGCACTGCAATGCAAGTTAATTCAACTATTTCCATATCTGCTGTCTCGCAAAGTGTATCACTTCATATGTCACTTTTGTGATTGTTGAAAAATGTATATAAATTCAAAATTTAATAATTAAATATTTTTCTGACTAATCACAAATAATAAAACATAGAATGATACATTTTTTTGGGAAGTATCTTCCGCATATCAGGGTAGCACTCAAACCTTGGTGAGAACTCAGATTATGAATTTTCAACTTCATAGGAGATTGTAATAACAAAGCCTTGTATAAATCCATCTCCATTCCATCACAACTAGAGAATCACTTGGCTAAGTCACATGACAGAATTGAAACACCAGAGTTATCTATCTTTCCTGATTTGATTATCTGCAGAGATACAAGAACTTCATTCATTGAGGAAAATGATAGAATTTTCTTGCCTTATTAAAGAATAATCACATAGAGCAGACTCGTCTAGTTGTTTCCTTTTCCTTATAACAAACATCAATAGACATTTGTTGTAGCTATTGTTGGTCTTGTTCTTTGTATGAATGTTGATTAGAGAAGGGGCGTTTTGTTGGAAGGGGAAATTGGAAATATAAATTATTAGTAAGATAAAATATAAATATAGAATAGAAGATTCAGGATATGAAATTACTTGTAAACATTGTTATTGTGCTTAAATTTAGCCTTTCTCCATAGAGAATTTTAGCATAATTAAAGAAGCCTATACTAATAAGACGTTTTTAGTGGTATAAGGCTTAATTGAATTTTTAGATAAGCCAAAATATTAAAATGTCTAAAATATCATAGCAAAAAGGGTTATCACACGGCCCTGAATAGGATTAATTAGTTATTCTTAAGCTGGGAAATATCCTTTGTTATAATAAAAAACTAAACTAAAAAAACCCATTTTTATAAGCAAACAAAGCAGCCTTTAGACATTATTAGTCTATAGATGATTAATGATGATTAAACAATAAACAAATAAAATCTGAAAGCTTATCTCCATGACTATCAATTTATTCATGAATTTGGTCACTTCAAACCCTTCATCTGGTTTTAAAAGCTGCTTATTGCCATTGCAAAAATGACATACCCAAAATCCCAGAAAATTGATATTATTTGCTATTGCCTTAGACTGGGGTAGATTAGTTGAAATGTTTAACAATTTTGGGTACTGTGGCACTTTAGATATGATGTGAAAATAGTTAATACATTTGTTAATATGTAATTAGGCCACATTGAATTTCAAGTTTTTTCCAACTTCAAGTGTACCATAGCATTCACCCAAAGCAAAAAATAAGACTAAGTTGAAACAGGTTGTCTAAAACAATTGTTTCAATCTTTTTAATTACCTTAAAAAAATCTTTGTTGCATACTAAAAAATCTATATAGAAACACTGTCATTTGTTGCATGGTTGTGCCTGGCGTGTGACTTTATTCATTGAAAACATATATTGATTTCTGAAAGTGTTATATCAAAAACCTCGGACATGCATCATGACCACCATTTTAATTCCACAGTGGCCCTTCCCAGCTCGAACCTGGGATCTGGTGGTCAAAATTTTCATTCTAGATACACCAGCTGAGTTATTCGTTTGAGTTAGTGGAAAATACATTTGTTGTCGGAAAAAAGTGTTACTTCATTCATCACCAATCACGATTAATAATATATTGAGTGACACTTTATGAGATATCATATGTACTCCAAAGTTAGTGACCCTTCCCGGGGTTCCAACTAGTGATTTAATGGTCAATTTTCCGCTCTAGATCTACCAACTGTCAGCTGAGGTATAGGTTCGGGTTATAAATCAACTCCATGCTTCATGAGGATATTAAACATATATTGATGATAAATAAACTAATTTGATCTAGTGTTGTAACGCCCCACTAGATCATCTAGATAGATGACCAAAATGTCACAGACTTGATTTTTAGGAGCGATACTTTTTGAGAGGGCAATCACGTACCCCAAAAGGAATTAGTTTTTTTACCCAAAAATGTGAAATAATACACTTGGTAGTACCAAAAAAATAAACTAATAAAAAAGTGAAGGCTCTTCCACCTTGCTTCATGAGTGTATTAGACAAAAGCCAATTTCACAATCTCATGGAGTGACACAAATACCACAATAGTTTTGACCCATCTCATGAATCCACAAACATAACCATACACCATAGTGTCTTCACTGGCTAATGGAAACCCTCTCAAACTCACAATTATCCACTACCACTACAGTCTTAATTTACCTGATTTTGGGACGCAACAGAATTCTGTGGTCACATCATCACAATTAGGGTGGTAAAATTATCAATAATCCAAAATCCATATGTTAGAATTAATGGAATATAATTCAATGGATAACGTTGATAATGGATGGATTCAAATCCATCCATTATATCAAATGGATATCTATGGGTATATCCATTTGGATGGATACCCAATTCATCCAAAAAATAAAAATAAAAACAAATTTTTTTCCAATTAATTCAATATTAATATAAAAAATCTCTCTCACCTTTCTAAGCATAATTCCACACATTTTACAAAAGTAGAAAATTGCAATTGTGATTTTAAAAGTGCTTATCAAAAAGTATAAACGATTTCGGCCTTAGTGCTTTACCTCAACATCTTAATGCAAAGTATAAATGTATCATTTTTGTTATTGAGTAATGTGATAATATAATAACAAAATAAAATATTTCAGGATGATGGACTATTACACATAACTTATGGAAGTCCAAATTATTAATGTTCTGGTTTAAACCTGAAACCGATGAAACTGAATCATAAAATGTGGTTCGGTTCAGCTCCGCGGTTCGATTTCGCGGTTCGGTTCAATTATTTATTTAGAACCATTTAAGTTTGGTTCGGTTCACGATTTTATAAATTTTGGAACTGTTAGAACCGAAACGCATATTAAAAAAGTAATTTTATTTTATATTTGAATAGTTTAACTTTAAAGTTGGGAGATAAAATATAATTAAGAATTTAGAATTATTAATACATATATGCTATAAATAAGACGCAAATAGAAAAAATTAATTAGTAAACAAACCTAATATCTATTATCTCTATTATCTATTGAGAAGATATAAAGAAAACTAAAAAACTAGTATACATTTTATCAATATTCAGAGATAAAATTAATTAAATAAAGAAATTAAGGAACTAAAAGAAAATAAAGGAAAAACTTGAGGACATTACTAATGATATGGAGTATTAGGTCTTACTGTTGGACTAAAATATTGGTACCAAGTTTGTCATTCTTAAATTTTGTTGGACATTGTCAAAAATTTTGTGGACTAAAATTTTAAGTTTGTAATGCGCTGAGATGTTGAATTATTATTGTTTTACTAGAAAGAGTATTAAATACTTTAATATTGATGTATTTAGTATTCATTTAGTTGACTCTGTACCTTGCAAATTTTGTTCATCTATTTCTTAAAGGATTTTCTTTAAATAAGTTAAAAAACCGAACCGTTAATGAAGGGTTCAGTTTAGTGTCTAAATAAAATTTGCGGTTAATCGAGTAGAACTGAACTTTATCTTTGTGTTAGGTTCGGTCACTAAATTACGTCAAAAACTGAACCGAACTTTTACATCACTGACAATTATATTGCACCAGAGATTCTTGCCAATAAAAGTGCTTATAAAAAGCTTTACAAATTCACCTTTTTAAAAGTGCTTATCAAAAAACCAATTTTTAAAAGTGTTTGTTAAAAAAATTATTTTCTAAAATGTGTTTTTAAAAAAAAAATCACTTTTTAAGAATAATTTTTTAAAAAAACACTTTTTAAATTTTTAAAAAAATGATATTTAAAAATGATTTATTAAATAATAAATTTTAAAAGAATTTTTTTCTTCAAATTGCTTTATTAAAATTGTATTATTCAAATTAAAAAAAGTGGGTTGGATATCCATCCATCCAATAAAATGGATATATGGATAGAATGGATAAATTAGAATCCATTGGATATGGATGGATTGTATAATTTAAAAATGTAATGTAAAGATTTATATGGATTAGTAAATAGTTTTCCATCCAATTGTCACCCCTAATCACAATACACCTAGGGTGTCTTCATTACAAGATTTGTCACAAAACTAATTCCTGAAAATGTAACCTTGAAAATAGAGTAAATTACATTAACAACCCCTGAGTTTTAGTGAAATTACACAAACCACCCTCATTTTTATACTTTCATTACACTGATCACCCCTTCATGAGAAATAAGTGTAATTTTGTGAACAAAAAATGTTATAAAAGCAATTAAGTTGAACAAAACATGATATATTGTGGAGACAGACCCAAATAATATATGGGTTGATACCTCTTTATTATTTTTGGTTCGTTATGATATAGTATAAGAGCGATTTAAACAATATCTTTTTAGAATTGTTGATGCATTTTGTAACAAAAAATAATAAAGATATATTAATTTGTATATTATTTGGATTTTTCCTCACAATATACCATGTTTTGTTTAACTTAGTTGTATTTATCATATTTTTTGTTTAAAAGATTACATTTATTTCTCATGCCGGGCTTGATCAGTGTAATGAAAATATAAAAACTAGGGGAGGTTTGTGTACGGGTAGAAAAGTAAGGGGTGATTTGTATAATTTCACTAAAACTAAGTGGGTGTCAGTATAATTAACTCTTGAAAATAAGACACTCTTACATTTAGCTCTAAAGCAGTTCATCACTTTTTTCCCTTTCTTGTTTCTAGTATTGTTACATAGACTCAATGGTTTTGGCAAGGGTCCGTTTGGAAGTTAGACTTTGGAGGGGAAGGAAGGAAAATAGAAGGATTTAGAGCCATGAAATACAGTTGTGAAATGACTCTGAAGTCTTCCATTTCCCTTCCTTTCACTTTAAAACCCAACTCCTAAATCGACCCTAAGTGAATACATGATCTCCTAGTCCTTAGGGTCTGTTTGCGAGTTGATTTTTAGAGTACGATATAGGAAAATAAAAGAGTTCGAAGCTACGAAAATATTTTCCATCTACCCTTCATTCCTCACAAACATACCCATATGACCAGATTTGTAAGCAAGGCTAGATGTTATTAAAGAGTAACAAAATTTCTCCTAATCTACCCACCTAACTAGCCAAAACACAAGAATCCATACATTGGAATGGAGATTCCAAATACCATTCAGCAGTAATCAGTCCACATGGAAAAATCTCATAATAAATAAAACTCAGTTCACTCCACCATGAGTCATGAAAGGTCCCTGGAAAATACAATTAGCATAGAATATGATCCATACCTTAGTTTCACAAGTTGGCTTCTACAATCCCAAATATGAAGAGAAAAAGTTACAGACTTCTGAGCAACATAATTACACCACAAAATATTCAAGTCAAGAGGACAAAGTAGAGATAAACATGTGGATGCATATGTCTAGTTATAAGCTTGTCTAGTGTATCATGGTCATACAACTTCACTAACTATTTATCATAAAGATGGAACCAAAACGGGGGCCATAGCCGAAAACAGACAATGATATTTTGAAGCATGCATCAACTAAACTGGATCTAGGTCTTGAAGTAGAATGTCATCATCCATCTGTGAAATGATTCAAGCATTATCACTTGCTTACATGGGCAAGATAATTGAAGCATTACCATTTGATAACAAATATGTAAGTTCAGTAGAACATCCTGCATACTTTTAAGCCATGTCGAAAAATTTGGTGAGCTTGCTAACCAAAGTTGAAAGTTTTAGATAAAGCAGATGTGTAAACTTCAATTAGCATACAATCAGAAATGTGCATGAAAATAAATTTAAAAAAAAAACTGTGAACTTATGCATACAATATCATAATAATGAACAGGGATAGCATCTTAAGTGAATTTGGGGAATCATTATGAAATTTTTGTATGCCTGGTTGAAGGGAAGTTAATCACGAAATGTTAACATACAAATATCGTAGGAGAAGCAGTATAAGAAAATGAATTAAAATGTGAACATACAAAATATCCTGATTAACACAATTTTATGACTTCTGATTTGTTTGATGTGCTGTTGAAATGAGTACTTATACAATACTTTCGGAAAATGGTAGAAATAAAAGGTAGCAATGAAACATGATGCATGCATTCATACAATACTAAATTTCTTCTGGCTTTATGTTTCTGCTCCTCAGCTTAAGTGTGTGGGTAAAATGTAATGCTAACAGATATAATCCATGTCACATGAATTTGATGGAAGAAACCATAAATATCAAACTTGTAATCAACTTTCATAAAACATAAAAAAGAAACACAAAAGTAAATTGGAAAATGAAAAGGTTTTTTCGGAGAGAAGGTGCATTAATTACAATGATTAGATCTGAATAACTAATAAATTATGAAGAAGAAAGAGATCATGGTACCTTCATAGCCAATACTGCATATGCCTGCCTATGAGCAATTGTATGAAAATGTCAACCAAAAGAACCACGACATTTTGGTGATCCACAAAAGCATTTCTTTCTCCCCCCTTTCTGCGCACTGCTACCCTCAGCACCGGAAATTCCATAATCATATTTGAACTCTGTCAACGGGGGAATGTGCCTGAGTGCAAAAAATGCAACATGTAGGAAGGATTGGTTGTTTTCTTCATATAAGACAGGTTGCCAGAAAACATTTGGGGAGCAACTATGATTTATGAATCTAGCCACATTTCCGACGCTCTTAGCATTTACAATTAGAGGATACGGTAGAGCATAGTCCTCACTTGAGTCGTTTGTACTCACTTCTTCTAGTATCCTAGGCTCATAATTCCACTTGAATGTATCAAAAATTCGGGTTGTGTCGAAAACATAGTCATCATCTCTTTCCCTCACAAGTTGACTTAACTTGACCCTGTCAATAACTTCTCCTGCATACTCACAAATAAAAGATCCGGCACGAATAGGATCCAGTGATCGAAGACCCCAACCTCTATCCGTTGTTTTGAACACTTCCATGTGGTACTTCAAACCAGACTGTGATGCTCGATTTTTGCAGTTAGGAGAACACTGACATGCGGGGCCACATTCATGAACCAATTGCTTCCGACTCACAAGAATGCCATTGCCAATATATGGAAAATCACCATCAGTTTTTCTAATGCAAGAGCAGTTCAAATCACCAGGGGCACATGCTTTAGCACAGTTGCAGCTGTGCGAAGGCTGCATTAAATTGAATGATTTTGGATGTCTAAGAGTTTGGAAATAAGTGAAATAAGCAGGTGCCTTTTCATTATCAACATCGTTGACAAGTGATACAGGAATACTCTCAGCTCCTGAGGAGAGGTCAGCAAGAATGAGTCCAGTCCTTGAAGGGAAGCCAGACTTCCACTTCCGAATTGATTTCCAAACGGAAAAGCCACTAGGTTGTCCAGGAATTCTCACCAACTTATATTTAAATACACCACCGCCGCCGCTTTTTGCTCTATCCACCCATGAATCTTCGATTTTATACAAACCATCATAGACATAGATTTTTGAAGTTTGATTCACACCCTCTTTTATACCTCGGATGACTCTTACCTCATTATGTTGTCGCGAACTTCTATCCAAAGCAAGATTACCCCTTTGAAGCTTCTGATCTGTCAGGTGCTTGTCTTTCTTGTTGAAGTTCTCACCTTGACCAGTATAAATTAAAACATCATTATCCTCCGCCTCATCATCATATTCTCCGGATGAAACAATGCTTATTGCCAGAGTTTCCTCCTCAAACTCACCTCTGATATGCAAGGAGTCAATTCCACCCATGGATTGAGCATGCAAACCGACAATACATAATTCCATTCGGAAGAAGAAAATGTCCCCAACCTCAACCCCAGGCACTACTCCTACTCTCTTCCTCTGGTTTGTCCGAATCCCTTTGCTCATCAAAGTATTGCAAGCTTTTAAATCCGCGCGCTTGATTATACCAGTGCTCAATTGCTTGGCATCTTCAAGTTGGCAGAGCCTTCTACGAAGTGCATCAAATGTCATGAGTATAAGATTAACCACATCACGATTACCGTCTTCTCTCAGAGGTGGGGTAATGCCAACTAAAAAACCCATATCAGTATATACCACCGGAGTTCTATCAACATACTTCTTTTTGGATGATTTTGAATATGATGCTCCATGTTTCTTGGTACCCGAACTGCCGAAACCAGAGGTTTCTCCAGCCCTATAAGCTCGTAATGGAGCTGGTGTGGCAGCAACCCTTGGTGGTGCTGGCTGAGGTCCACCAAATGGGAAAAATGGATTGAACCCTGAAGGGTACTCACCAGAGATTGGAGCTTGAGGAGACATTGAGAAAACCGGTATCATACTACGCATAGGTTTAACATCCAGAATCTTATACTTATCAATGGAACCTGCAGGAGGAACTGAATTTTGGCCTACCCTTTCTTCCATTGCAAAAGAAAACCCTTTTCAACCAAGCTCACAGAGAATCAACCTTCACAAAATCACAAGCTGGAAAGTTACAACCCCTTCACTCAAAACAAAAAATCACCCCAAAACTCTTACTGAAATACCACTTTTTCACTCCAGACAAAATAATCAAATTCACAACTTCATTTCAAAAATCTCATCATTTTCTGAAGAAAATCACAAAAGGGTCATGCAATCTTGAAGATGGTTTCATAAAACAATGATTTTTAGTAAAAACCCTAGGAGAAAATGAGATCAAGCATGGATTTTTACAGAAAATAGATGGACCCCACAATTTGTTTAGCTCTAACCAAGCTTGAGAGATCAATACAAGTACACACATGAAGAAAAAAATTAGAAGGGGGTAACTTTACATTGAGAAAAATACTCTACGAGTGTTACCTTGTAAGAGTCCTTTGATTGATGAAGATTTGTGCTAGGTCATGGATGAATCTGCTATACAAGACAGAGAAAATAATGGGGTACGAACTACGAAGTACCAAACAGTGATTTCGAACTTGTTATGAGGGAAATATAGAGACATATAAATATCATATTTAGATATAACTATATTTATATGTTTGTTATGTTATTATTTATAATTAAATTTTAATTTGGATTAAAATTTTAATATACTATCAAGATTTTATTAGTACAATTCTAAATTATTCTATAAATAATTATGAAGAAAATGACATATGTTTGGTTGTAAAAGGTAGAAGTGATAATGAACCGAATCAATTTGGTATTTATTTGAAACTCGATTTATTATTTAGTTTGAGAAACTTAGTTTATGAACCAAATGAGTTGAATTTGAGCTAGAAATTAATCTCGTTATATAAATGAGTCGAACTTCAGTTGAATACAGTTCAACTCGTTAGATTCATGAGCTGATTCGATATAAATATATAAATTAATTTTTATGTTTATTATGATTCATGCATTATTTTTATATTTATTGTTATTATATATAAACATTATTATATTTATAAATATATAAATAATATTTCTTTAAAAAGAAATAATTATTTAAGTTAATGAGTTAATTCGAATCGAGTTGATCAGTTCACAAATTTAACTGAATCAAACAATTTGCATACTTTAACTGAATTAAACTTAAGTTAAAAAAACAACTCTAGTTGAGTTTTGTGCTATACCAAGCTAAATTTTAATTTGGCTCATTTCCACCCCTAGAAAAAGATATTACTTTTGATATATACTTTTTTTTCTCGTGATAAATAAATTTATAAGATGATTTATTAAAATTATATATTTTTTTAATACAATTATGTTTTGTTCAGTGTCCGACTATGGAAACACGTGCTGTAATAAAGATTCAAAGTGAGTGTCCTTTGACACGTGAAAAGAAAGAATAATTTCAACCACGCTTACTTTTAATTTTATCCCATTTTAATCGTTAATTATTTTATTTTAATTTACTTATATTTTAATTATTTTCGCTAACTAATAAAAAATACTTTAATTATCCTTATATTCTATATATTTTTCTTTATCACCAAACTTTTTCGAAATCAATGATCCTTTTAAAATCGGATAAACTGATGTTAATCTTCCAAAGAAATTAAACATTGAATCCCAAAAATAAAATGGTATTATATTATTTCTTAAGTCGAACTCATTCATTATCAAGGACTAACATAGTGATCATTTAATCTTTTTGAGATTTAGTTAATCATCAATTTCTTGTTCAATTCATTAATTTGTGTATTTATCTTCTTTCACATATTCACTATTTTTACATGATTATAAATATTTGCATTCTTTGTTGTTATGGTCTTTTTTTATATTTATTTTCTAAAGATATTGGTTATATTCTAAGTTCATTCATTTCTTTTATAAATGTACTTATTTATTTTATTCTGATTTGGAGTTCTTAATGTATGCTTAGGAGTAAAGTTTTGTAAATTGGAATGCATATCTGAATTGTAAAATAGAATTAAACTATGTAAATAGATGTTAGAGCCAAATTCTTTCACCCTTTTCCCAACTTTTTTATTTGCATTGTGAACTATTTTCTATGTGAACGATCAGTTCAAATCACCTAAATATTCATTTTAACTCCGTTATGTTTTTTTTATCATATCACTTTTGTGTTTAAAAAATTAAACATCGAAAATGGTTTTCAAATAACTAATTTGACTTATATTTAAAAAATTTGGGATAATTTTAAGGTTTTTAATTTTAAGGACTAAATTAGTAAGTCTAAAAACAAGAAAAAATGAAATGAGTATTAGTATATATATGTTTCAAATTGCTTATGTAACAATTTTTTATATGCTGATATACCTCTTACTAATCCACCTACCTATAAGAAAATAATATGCCACAAAGTGATATTTTATTTATTAATGATTGATTTAAAAATAATATATATCACTTTGTTGTTGATAAGAAGATTTAGTAGGAGAATATACTATTGTTTTTTTCAACATGATGATATCTCTATGATATCATCATCTCTATTCAATGATTAATTAGAGTGTAATATCTATGCATAGTTAGTATAAAGAGTTATATATAATTAGTATATCATCTATCATTTAGTTGTATTACTTTTTTTCAAAGAGTCAATGATAATAAAACATAAATTTTAAACGATACAATAATAATATATAAAGCTCATATACTATCCCTACATACATTTTTTAATGTTTCAATAAAAATAGGTGGAAAGTTTGTACGTCAATGGAGGACTACTGCTCAGCACATTTTGATAACAATGATTTTAGTTATACACTCTCTTTGCCTTTCCTTTTCTTGGTCAAAACCAATGATTCATCATTCCCTATACAAGATTATGTAAACAAATTTTGATGACTATGATCCTACATCTTAATAAATTATATCATTGTGTTGAAGCAACACTTTTCAGAATTATAACACAAAATACAAGCACTTTTTGCTATTAAAAAATTCAGACAAGATTATGAGTTAACAATGTAGAAGGTGATTTAGTAATTCTGCCAGTGACTTCAACAAATGCAGTTTCAGTCAATGAAGTCTGAGAATAAGAAAGGAAAAGCTAGTGTATAACTATAAACAACTTATGTTGTTTTCCTTTAATTAAAGGCTACATAAATGACCAAATATTCTTTAAATTTCACTTTCACAATATAGAGTGTATTCATCATGTTACTTCTTTCCTAGTTTATTAGACAAGTACATTTAAGTTACAATAATGCAAGGAAGATCTTAGCATAGTTGTTCTTATGCACCAAGTAGAAGCAACATAAAAAGGTGGAAACAAAAAATATACAGTTGTGTAAATGAGGATCTGCTGCAGAAAATCTCAGACAAAGGCAAATAAATACTACAGTGCCAGAAATGCCTGAAATATCAATACTTTGAAATCTCTTCTGCCTCTATCAGGGGTGTCTCCATGCTTATTTTGCAAACTTGGCCCGTCCCATATGGAAACATTTATTCCAAATTGGGATTTTCGGTGGAAAACCGACTCTGCGACTATACTTATATCAGAGTGTTGGCTCAGCATGTTCTTGTTTATCTGCAAGTTGGTTTCTAAGGAACTCTAGCACTGATTGCCGCTATAGAAGGGATAGAAAATGAAATCAAGTCTAGGATCTAATATGCAAATACAGCACATAACCTAGTGATACTAATATGAATGATACTTTCATTTGGCTATAACTTGTGACAAAGTAGGTAAACCTTATCCGTTGCTCCAGAGCCTACAGGCTTCTGAGTTTAATGTCATTGATTCAAATAATTCTATGGCGTTTTGAAATCCAGAAGTAGCCAACTTTTCGTCCCCAAGATTTCTGTCTGTGTCTGCGACTTTTGCAAGAGAAACAGCAACATCTAGGACCTGAATTATTGGAAACAAGTAAAAAGGTTAATTACAGTAACAGCCATTCCTTAGACTCAATGATTTAATGGGGGAAAACCCAAAACTATTCCATTTGTAGTATTGTGATGGGAATATGAGAAATGGAAACAGCAACCTTATCATTTAGGATTTTCTGAAGAGACAGGATTTCTACTCTTTCAACATATGGTCTACAATGTTGCGGTGTTATTGCTGACCGCTTTAATGAATGTTGGTAGTGCCATAAGTCATTGATCATCACATCGGATTAGAGAGGTGGGGCAAGTGTTGTGATGGAGGATCAAATGTCTGACATAAGATAACTAAATAGTACGGTTTCTTAGGCTTAATATGTCTTTTGGATGGCCTAAGGTCTAGTCTGTTCAACTAAATAGGCTCTTTATAGACGGTCTGACTTGTTTCCACCCCTAATCATTACACCTAAGTCTCGAAGACATGAACCAATGCCAATTAAACTAGAAGCCTCTTGCCATCCTTGATCCAATTATTGAGGACTAGCTTTCAAGTATTTGGTATAATCAAAGAAACTAAATTCTTTATGAAAATGTGCAATCCACATTATGAATTGTGGCATTTGGATAGAGTGTAATGCTCATAGTCATGTTTAAGGTTTCTTTGGCTCACCACCTGATTTTGGAATTAGATTGGTCAGAGGAAGAAGTACTCCATGTGTGATTCATAGGTGTAGAAATCAATCACATTTTTCAGAAATAATCAGCCATATTGTTATCAACTATCAAACAGGATTGGTATAAATTACATCCATGTAGCATATACCAATATTTGGTATGGGTACGTAGTATACGGTAGTTACCCTCTCAAATACTGGTATGCTAGGAGTAATATTAAGTAGGTTTTTTTATAGCTTTTTGTACAATCATTTTTAGTGCTGCTTCTTGTAGGTTTGAATCAACTTTTATTTTACCGTAGGAGAAATACCCAAGGATAAAATTCTTTCTTGTTTGAGTGTACATTACCAATTACTCTTCTTTTCATTTACTTAAACTATAGCTAAAAAATACGGTTCATTCCTTAAAGGGAACCAATTCACAAAAAAACATGAATTGGTACGAGAGAACCAATTCGCAATTCTCTGCTAAAATGAGAGAGTTGTGTTTCAATGTAAGAGACAAGAATATCTGTAACAAGTAAAAAAAATATGGGGATAGTAGTAACCAACCTAGGATGGAACATTTGGGGTATGCTTGAAAACATCACGCCGGACATTCAAAGATTGATAATAGTAAGATCTTGCAGCTTGAAGGTCTCCATCATAATATTTAAGGTCTCCAATTTTATCAAGTGAAACAGATAGTGTGTGTGCAATCTGTAGTACAAGAAGTTTAGAACAATGAATTGACCACAAAAGAAGGCAGTGTGGTCATGTAATTTATAACTTTTCAATCCATAAAAGCAAGAGTGTAATGAAATAACCTCCAAATCATCTTTTGGCAACTTTGACAGAAGTTCAACACTTTCTTCAAAATAAGCAATTGCAGAACTAGCATTATCCATTCGGCTGCAGAAAAATCATGTTAGCATCCACATCAAAATTTGCCTCCATTAAACATGTTGTGGAACAAAATTCTTCTTTCATTTTGTGATACAAGAAACATAGCTATAGAAGAAATGCAGTAGACAAAAGCAAAAGATATGATAATCCACAAAAGTAAACAAAAAGCACGAAAAACAACATCAACCATGCCTTACTCCCACTACTTGGAGTGAGCTACATAGATTGAAAACACCATAATATTCACCTGATATCATGTCCATTAGCAAAGCATTGACCTTTAAATTTTTCCTAATTATTTCGCTTATTGTTATTCTTAGCTTTCCTCTGTCTCTAGAAATTGGACTAACCTCCATTTGTTCTACTCTTCTTACTGGGGCTTCTAATAGTCTCCTCCACCACCTAAGGAGCAATTCTACCATCTTTTCTCTAATAGGCATTACTCTAATTTTCTCTCAAATGCATTCATTCTTAATTATATCTTATCTATTATGTTCATTCATCCAACCAACATTCTCACCTCTGCTGCATTGAGTTTATTCTCTTGTTGACATTTTACCATCCAACATTCAGTCTCATATAACTAAATGTAATTCATTTCTAATTCCTTTTGCCTATGTGTTTGATGCTATATATAATCGGTCCTAAACTTGGACACAAGGTGAATGTTGTATTAGGCGGTCGACAGACAACGTAAAACTTTTAGAATAATATGATATTGATCAAGAAAAAGCACAAAAAAAACCATGGCTAAAAAAGACATATCAACTAAAAGATAAAAAAAATTATTTAAAAATGTCCACCACCGAAACCCCTCCTCCAAGGTCACAATTAGCTAAGCACCATAAAGAGACCAAAAGGGGCACTGCATCCCATGAAAGAAAGAAGAAGAACTTAAATATTGAACAAAACTCATCACAATTACTACTAGATCATAATCAATTCCACACCCATATGAGCTTCAACTTAGTTATCTAAGATGTCAACTAGAACTATTGAGTAAGGGTAAATTTAATGTTGAGTGTCTTGGTGAACACAATGTTAAAGTATTCTTTTAATAATTAAACATTTGATATAAGCCCTACTTTTCTTATCTAAGGTCTAGGCAATTTAGCTTGGCAAGAAAATCTTTAGAAAGATAAGTTCTCTTTGGAATGGAATATTCCCACTGAAATTAATTTAGGCAGCTACACAATTCATGTACCAGACTACAAAAATATACCTCTTAAAACACACATATAAAGGGGTGCTCTTGATTGCATGTTCAACATATCCTATAAAACTACATGAGTAAATATGAAACTTAGTCCTTAGAATTATCTTTCGCTAGTCAGATCACTAGATTTTATTTGTGTATGAGTTGGTACATAAATTTTCAAAACTCGTGTCAAGGTAATCCTTCTTAGGGAATAAAGTACCATACAAGAGACACTGATGTGATACAAGTTCTAAGAGAGAAGGGGCGCAAATGATTAAAGAAGAGAGAAGCAACATAAGAAGCATTAATTGCTGGTTGGAAATAAGAGAACCCAAAAAAACATATATGTACTGTTAGATTTATCTTGAATCAGTATAATTGATATAATTTAACTCAAGTATAAATTGATATCTCTTCATATATGACAGTGCGATTATGTGGTGGATTTCAGTGGTAGCAATTGGTGTGAGGAGGTTATGATGGTGAAGAAGTTTTTGGTATTTTTGGATGAGTAGGTTAATGTGCGAGGAGAAAAAAGTTAGGGAGAGGGATAGATTTTTTTTTTAAATGAAAATTATAAAACTACCCTTAATACTAATATTATTACAATTAAAATATGAGGATTAAGTGATTAACTTTGTCCAAAACTTTTGGTGTATAATGTTAACTTCCTCCAATCAAATATAGAGAAAAATAAAAAGAATGAGAAAACGCACCAGCAGTCACCAAGCATGCCCAAAACTGCTCCAAGCTGTGAACATAACTCTGAAGTACTACCCGTCTTTTCTAACTGACCGCGAATGTCTTCTGCACAGATGACGAGTCTTGATTCACACTTTCTAAATTCTAAGCACAGAATGTGTTGGAATAGAGTAGAATAACTAATGTTATATATTGGACTCAGGTCTACACCAGATATAAGCACCTAATAGAAACACCCTATGGGCAGGTGGGCTCATGGGTGTGCTAGAGTTTGTAATCCTTATTCTCTAATAATATCTTGGCAGCCGCTCAACGCTTCCGGAGACGTGGGCACAATTGGCTGAACCTCGTTAACAAATTCCATTGTTTCTTCTATTCTATTTACTCGTATGTCCTTTACTTGATTGCTTGTGACCAACGCTGCGCAACATTGCTTCCGCTGCATCAATAGAATGGATGTTTATGCATTGCATATTTGCATTTGCATATGGCAAGTTCTCATTATCAAACAGTAGAATACTGTATCAAAGGAACTTAATGAAACAAAAAGCAGGAGCTTCAGCAGGGCAATAGTCCCCATAAAAAATGCCACTTCCAGATAAAGATATTTTCCAATACTCATCCAATCATACATACAGCTCGGAATGAACCAAGAGTTATTGAAATCAATGTCATGTAACACTATTATTGATAATGGTAATAATTAATCAGAAAAATTCAAGGACTCTTCTCTTTTCAAGGACTCTTCACATTTTAGCAGCAAGCCCCATCATAGTTAAGAGAGAGTTGCATTCTTTAAGCATAATGTAAAAGGTGCGGGTTCATGAGTTGGGGTTCTTTGATATGTCTGAAGTTTATGTTTTTCGCGGTTCCAAGGAGATTCCAAAGGAACAGGTTTTGGAGCAATTGGAGCTCAGTGGTGTTGGTGCTTCAAGGAGGAGACTTTGATGTTAAGAATTATAACAATTGGTCCCAAGGAAAAATAAGGAGTCCACATTTTGGAGGAGTTCCACTGGGTTGCAAAGTTACTTTGCACTGAGATGAGCATGTACATGATGGTTCTACACCTATGTATCATTTGTTTGGAGGAAAATATTATCAACTTGCCTTCTTAATCTTGGATTGTTAAAAGATGGAAATTAAGGCGAATGAGCACCATGGCCAACAACACTTATTGCCTCATGGACCCATGAAAGTTTATGCTAAATAAAAGTTGTTTCCACTATTATTTTTTACGAGAATCTTATATCCCATAATTTTCTTGTCTTTCGTATCACTAACTAATCAAACTTTATAAAATAATATTAAAATATTTATTTTTATTTTATATTTTTCCTTTTAATTGAATGAAATTTTCTAATTAATTTAGGACACAAAGTTAGACATAAATAATATATCCAAAGTAGAATAAGTGCAAACGCATCAAATAGGGCCATGCCCCCCAACCACGTCGAGAAAGGTCTTTTGCAGATAATATATACTTTTTACTTTCTTATTTCTTTTATTATATAAAAAATTATATTATAATTAGTTTTTTAAACTAATAATAAATACTTTTATAATAAAATTGTTTTAATTTATTAACCGAGTGATAATCCGTTCTATATCCCGTGTCATTTCATCATTTCTGCCTTAAAGTAGAAAGTCACTCTATGATTAGTGGTATTTTTTTGCTATTAATCTCATATTCCTAAAATGATGTTTTTAATCATCCTTTAAAAGGTTAAATATCTTTAAATGGAGTTTGAATAGTTCAGTCTGCATTTGTGTCATCTCTTCCTTTCTACTCTAAGAATGGAAAGTCGGTCTACGATCAGTATTGTCTCTTTGGTATTAATTTCACTTTTTATAAAAATCAATCATTTTAAACATCTCTTCAAGCTTTGGTCCGATACAACCATTAGTTTCTCTTGCTTTACCTTTTTGTATAAATAATGGACCATTTATTATTTATAAATTTCAAACCAGATCTATGTAGGCTTTTCCTATTACATCTAAGGATATGTAGGAGCAAGATGAACTTTTGTCAGACACAAAAATAACAAATAAAATATTTTTTTAATAAATAAATTTATTTAAGGGTATAAAGTCCATCTTATTAGTGAGGATATCGTTTTAATACAGACAGACATAGTGCTAGCATCTTCCATAATTCATAATCGACTCCCGAGCTCAAAATCTAGTATGAGTTAGTCCAACCAATTTATTATATGGGAGAATTTGTTACAAAGGATGAGATAATAAATGTAACACCGTGATTTTTTGTGCGCGTTTTATTAATTATTTAATTGACAAACGATTAATTTTAGAAATTGATCGACATTGATTTAGGCTAAACTTCAGTTTAGTTTTAGTCTTGTATTGTGATTTCCTAATTTATGGTAAATTTTCATAATTTTCTGACACAGAAAATCTTCAGGCCTCTTTCGGGCCCAAATTCACCCTAAATTCGGCCCAAATGTAATTTTTAAGTTCCGTAACTCATAATCGAATTCCGATTGCGCCATTAGCTTTGAAATATTATTTCGAGTCAAAATAGACACCACGTTTGTCCATAACTCATCTCTAGATATTATTTTGAAATCCAAGTTTCGACGTTCTTAACGTAACCCTAAATCGAGAGATTTTTAATCTATGGCCGAGTTTTAACCGACAATACACGAGCATGAGTTTTATCATATTTGTCACATCACCCATTCATGAGTCAAGCTTACTTGTTGAATAAGCAAAAGTACAATCACGTACATAATACATTGAAATACATAATCCAGAATACTATGATAGCTAATGGTGTATGTGAGAGAGATGAAAGTGATTGAGTCCATGATAGGTTAAAAGATGTCTTTACGTAAGGGTTATCATGCAAGAATTTTAACTGACAAACCTACTAATTTGTTCTTGTGTTTATTTTTTAAGCTTCCAAAGTTGGGTAGCATACTCGTTTCACATTTCTCATTAAGAGAACCACTCGCACGACACTCTAAGGTGAGGGGGAATATATCGTGACACTGTGGTGTCAGGATATGACATTTGGACCTCCTAAAATACCTCAAAAGTTTGAAGTTATCTTGAGTATTAAGAAATCTCGTACTTAATCAGTTGTTTGTCTGTTAGGATTAAGTACGGATGATCTCTTATGTCATATCGTTTAAGTTATGTCTATATGTGGACTAATATTGTGGTTATCCATGGATGAACATTACTCGAATATCTGTAACTAGGAAGGATCGACTATCCCTTGAGATATTCGATTTTCCATATTCTAAAACCCCTTGTGTGATGGTCATAATCGATTACCATGGTTGATAATCGATTATCGATATAAAAAATTAGAATCTTGTAGCTACTGTAACTAGGAGTAATTGATTAACCCTTTTACATAATTGATTATCGATATCAAAAATCAAAATCTTGTAGCTACTGTAATTAGGAATAATCGATTAACATGTAACATAATCAATTATCAATATTCTAAAATCTCCTTGTCTGATGGACATAATCGATTACCTGGTCTGGTAATCGATTATCGATATCATAAGTTATAATTATTTTAGTTACTGTAACTAGGAATAATTGATTAACCTTTGGCATAATCGATTATCAGTGTTATAAAATGGTCTGAATGACGGAAAGTATGAGAATGCGAGTAATACAAAATAAAATACTTTAAAAAGGACCGATGTCCCAAAGATGAAACAAATACCTATCACTAGAGCATAAGTAAACATTATCTACCGGTAATATAGGCTGCTGGTGGTAACGGGATTACTTAGGTCCCTCCTGGCAAGGTCGTCGATTGTTATATTGTTAAGGGCGAGGCCCAAAAGGTCATGTTTACCACGCAACGAGATCGTCTGACCGTAAGTGGCTTGGCCATTGGGCCATCCAGGGTGACGATGGTTCGTAGTGGTGAGAATATTATTCCTCTTTTATGTTATGACGTAATATCGGGCCCCAAAAGAAGCATTCCTTTGGGAGATATCTTAGGCTGGGCCGATCATGTAAAAATAAATAATGATTTAAAGATTTAATCGGCTAACCTCGGTTAGTGTGCAATCTCATTATGAACAATGAAGTAGTGGAGAGGAAAGTTACAGGAGATGAATGAGCCCTGAGATGTTGAGAGGGACAGGATGGCGATGATGTGTCAGCAAAAGCCTTAAGGGAAAGTCTAGGTGAGACAAGTTCCCTGTACACCTGGATGAGGTATTATGTTGGATCGAACAGTTCTCACAATGCACACTAGACAATCTCTGACAACCCCTTTTTGTAACCAGGATTGATGAAAGGGATGCCCAGAAAGTGTTTGATACGACACCGTCCTGAAATGGACAATTATACTGGAACAGATCCATCATATATCCTTATGAGGAATAAGTTGATGAATTCAAATCGGTTTGTTATGGGACCTGTACTCTTGGTTATTTCCAAATAGTTTACTGAGAGGATATTGGTGTAAGGATGGATGAACTAAACATATCATTCATATATTGAACTCATGGATATTGACCCCCATATCTTGAGTTACAAACATCATTCATCATCTGCATTTATGTATGTGATAACATAGTATGTAATTATGTGTGTTTTATGGACGTGATATTCTGTAAAATTTCACGCCGTTAATGAAAAATATTCATGAGATGTCTTACTCATTTTTTTTTTCTGCTTGTATTTCGGTACACGTCCTTGTCCAGATGGACAAGTCAGCGCGAAATTAGAGCTATTGATTTTCGATATCCCGGGAGGGGGCATAGAGAATTAATGGGGAACCACTATACCTACACAAGCCCTTGTGGCATAGAGCTGGAGATGGTGTGTGACGACACCACTATGCGCTTTCCATCTCACCATGCAGTCATGGAGACTACTTTAACTCTACTAGGACGGAGGCCGATACCTACTATGTCATCCACCCAATCTTCGGCTCCTTGTGGACCAGTTGTTGCAGGACCGTCAATGAGGCGAATGAGTTGGAATAATGTGACCCGTTCTATACTGCCAAGGAGAGCCGCTCGACGTACAGTGCCAGAATCGCAGGCGTTTGCTAGGACAGGGATTAGGTCACGGGGTTCTGCCTATGATATCATGGAGGAGATGGAATCTGAAGAGGACGATTGTGTGGTATTGGTCTGCATAAAGGACTATATCGAGGTGATAGATCTCTCTTTGGACTCCGAGCTAGAGGAGGACCCGAGTGAGGGTTCTAGTCCCCGTTAGAGTTGGAGCTAATCGTTAGGAGCTATTTCCTTTTCCTTTTTGATTTTTGGGGTTAAAATATCTTTGTAGAGTACTTTTATAGTGCTGAAGAATTCATCCTATTTTGTATAACTTCAGTTGGGCGATGATTAGATTACGCCTTATATTCTCTACTGACATTTTAGTTGACCAAGCAACATATCGTTATACGCGTTGTAGGGTCAAGTCTAATTATTAATGAAGAAGTATTCGGGAAAGTATTATATCATTTTTAGTTACCGTTAGGTAACTGTAATTGATTTTCCACAGTTTATGTTACGAAGAATGTGATGTCTCGAAAAAGAAATTAATATAAGTAAATCAATTTTTAATGATATATTTAAAAAACAAATTCCCATTTTAATAACAATATTAATAAGGTAATCTTCGGAAAGTTACAACATGGTATCAAAGTTATTCTTTCCTATCCGGCCTCAGGCATGACCTTACATGCTTTCTTGTGTGACTTTGCTTGTTTAAGTGTTTGGTAGTAATATTCGAGCGAAAATACAAACCATGGGTAATTTCGGTAGAAGAAGTATCTCATACTCGTGTGATGTTCACAGATATACGATGGCTGGACGTGGAGTTGCTAACCTCGACTTCATGACTGCAATGACAACATCAATTCAAAATGTGAATGCTAACTTGAATCAACTAAATCAATAACAACAACAACCAACTCGAGGACCGGCTTATTCTAGAGGTTTGGATAAGTTCTATAGTCACCAACCGCTAAAGTGTGAAGGAGGTTTTGCACCTGATGCTACAAACGACTAGATGTAGGAGTTGGAAAGAATATTCTAGGCACTAATGTGCATTGAGGAACAAAAGGTCACCTATGCGACCTATATGTTGACAAAGGAGGCTGAAAACTAGTTGGAGTTTACCAGACACCAGATGACGCATGAACAACAAGTTGTCAACTGGACAACTTTCAAGGAAATATTTCTACAAAAATACTTTCCTGCAGACATGAGGGTAAAGAAAGAGATGAAGTTCTTGCGTCTAAATAGTGGAGCACGACTGTTGGGAAATATGCTGCCAAATTTGAAGATTTGACAAGATATGCCCCACACTATAATTAAGTGGGGGGGGGGGACGAAAGGTCCAAGTGTACCAAGTTTGAGGATAGACTCAAACAAGACTTGAAAGTGATGTTCGTACATCAACAAATACCAGATTTCCCAACTCTGGTCAACAAGTGTAGACTCTATGAAAAGAGTGTAAAGGTAAGGAATGTGGCACTGAAGAGTGTCATTCCACCCATAAATTCCTATGGATCCCAAAGGAATTTTGGTCTAGGGCATGGAAGGGGAAATCCCTTCAACCGTAACTAGAAGCCATATGCATCGCCATCGAGGAACCAATAGAGGAACTTCAAGCCTTTTAACAATAGAGGCTTCCGACCGGGAAATAACAACAACAACAACAAAATGAGTTCATTAGTTGGGAACTCTAATAACAATACACCACCTTGGTGCTTAAAGTGCAAGGGGAAGCATTTCAGTGTCAACTTCCCCGTATGCTATCATTGTAACCAGCCTGGACATATCAAGCCTATGTGCCTAAGCTGAAAAGAGAAGAAGTGAATATTGTTCAAGTGGCCATACCTAAGGCCAAAAGAAGGGTGTTCACCATGAGCGGAGCTGAGATTGAGGACGATGAGGACCTCATACAAGGTACATATTGTATGAATGAGATTTCCTTATCAGTGTTGTTTGATTCGGGAGCGACCCATTCTTTCATATCTAATGATGTTGTAAACCGATTAGAATTACATATAGTGTCCTTACCCTATGACCTAATTTTATCAACACCCACCAACGAACCCGTCATAGTGTCAACTATGTGCTCCGAAGTCCCATAATACTAGATAACCAAACCTTTGTAGCAGACCTAGTATGTCTACCCTTATCACAATTAGATATCATCTTAGGAATGGACTGTGTTGAAAGCGTTATTCGGTGTTTATTTTAGTTGGGAGTTTTCTTCTCTCAACAAATCATCCTGACAATAGTATCAATTTGTTGAAAGATTTATACTCTCATTTTCGTTATGTTCCTTTTGTAAGTAAGAGAACTCAGTTTTATTCTTTGTTCGCCATCTCGACTTTTTTGAAATAAATTCCAACGCCGGTATAATGGTTTCAAGAATATTCCACTTACAACTTACTTTCTTAATAATCATGTGAATAAGTCATTCCTTCTTTGCCGCATCTCGGCTTTGTTAGAATAAATTCTAACGCCAGTATAATGGTATCGAAACAATTACCTATTACATAATTATTAAGTACCTTTGAATACCATCTCAATTTTGTGGAATAAATTCCAACATCGGTTTAATGGTATTCTAATATATAAAAGTAATGAATAGTTAGTTGTTAGATACAAATAAATAACAAAAGAATAATAAATTTAGTGACTTTTTATTTATTTACTCCCTTTCAGGTTCATTTTCAAGTTCATTTTATTAACAAACCAAACTTCTTCCTTAAGGAAGATTGGTATTAAAGAAAAAAATGCGGAAAGTAAATAATAATAAATAAAAGTTAGTAAGTTAGTTTCATCACTTTTGTATATTAAAAGGTGTTTTCAACAAATAAATTTATTGATAACACTTTACTATTTTACAATTTACACCTTTTTCAAGATTCAATTGTAGTATAGTATAGTGTTATGTCGAACCACATGGAATTGCCTAATAAAATAACTCATATAAACATGTCAAATCACAAATAATGGTTTAAACATATTTTGGTGATTTTTTCGGTTTGATTTGCACATAAATAAATCAACAAGAAAAATAAACTAAGCATTCACAAATTCTTGAGGAGACAAAATATTTTTGAATATGGAAAATAAATTTCTCAACTTCTTGTGAGTTTGAACTACTTAGACAAGTTCTTATGTTTTACTTTGGTTAACCCCAAACACCAAGGTCTGAAATCCTCCTTTTAGTGTATATCCTAAAATGGTAGAATCATAA
>NC_032012.1:14083400-14094469 GCF_001865875.1 Lupinus angustifolius
TGGTGACTCTAATATTGAATGAGTGATGAATGTAAGATCTTAAGAAAAGCATGCTTAACTTGGCAAATAAACTAAGTAGTACAACTACTCCAAAGTTTATTTGTTAAGTGTTTGAAATAAGTAGTTTTATTGACTTGAAATCATTTTTTAGGTGATCAATCTAAAAATAGCATTAAGTACTTTTTAAACAAATAATATTAACCAAAGCACCAACTTGCATGATTAAAATCCAAACTTTTGTAAATTAAGAATTGTTCAAAAGAAAATGTTTAGGAGCATGAGCTATCCATCCAAGGATTGGATGCTTTTGAGTTCCAAATGAGAGTACAAAATTGATTTTTGTATCTCATTTGCCTTCTCCTTTTCTCCTGTTGAATTCTAACTTAAAATTACACAAACTTACTTGAAAATGAAAATTCTAAACTAAGAAATGAAGAAAGAATTCCTAAATGAGAGAATTCTGGCCTTCAAGTATTTTTGAGAGAATTTTATGAAGAAATGATGTGTTCCAATCTGTTTTGCTCGAAGGAATTGGCCTCCTATTTATATGTCTCATGCCCGACCACTGAGCTGCTGAGCTGGACCGCTCAGCAACTGACCAAACCATTCAGCATGGGTTTGGTCCCTTGGCCAAGTAGCTTAGTCACCTCCTTGTGCATGACTCATCAAAGCTAGTTGTGGGCCTATGGTGGGCTACTTGAGGTGAGGTCATGGATGACTTCATGGTTTGCTTGATGGTTAAGTCAACTCTGGTAAGCACCGCCCAGTGCACCTACTTCACCGCTGAGTTGCTTGTTTAGCAGCTTCTGACCCTGTTGACTGGGACGTGGCTTGGTGCTTGCTGATCTGGCCAGGAGTCTAGTTCTCCGCTGAGCAGCTTGGTTGGACCGCTGAGTAGCTTGTTCAGCAGCTTGGTCTTGCACCAAGCTCGTGTGTGACCGTGTCAAGCATATTTCTGTCCGTGCCATGCCTAGTCTGATGCTAGGTTTAGCAGCTAAGCAGGTCCACTCAACTGCCTGGTTGAGCAGTTTGGTCCAGGTCAGGCAGGTGGTCAGGTCAGCGGGGCTTGTTCCATGCTCAGCTGCCTGGTTGAGCACCTTGATTTTCTTGACCTTTGTTGCTTTTTGACCATGAATCTTTTCTCTTATTTTCTTCATTTTATTTGCTACAAAATATATAAAAAAAGCAATACGAACACAAATATACCAAATTGTGATATTTTATACAAAAAATATTGTTTTAAGTTGGTTTTTTCTCAATTATGCTTAGGTGTGTTTGACACTTATCAACTGGTTATCCAACAACCATGTTCTCTTGAATTGCTTTAACAAAACAGTAATCTGCAGCGATCCTAAAAACCTCATCGAATCCTATTATGAAACAAAAAGCACCACTGCCAATCAAATGAAGAAACTCAAGTATGGAGCTCAAGTATTTATGTTGCTAGCATCATTGGAGAAGAAAGGTGGAGAAGGGATTAAGAGGCTACCCATAGTTAGGGATTTCTCTGAAGTCTTTCTAGACAATATTCCTAGTTTACCCCTAGTGCGGGGGATAGAGTTTTCTATCGATCTGGTTCCTGGAACTGGACCAATCTCTATAACTCCCTATAGGATGACATCGTTGGATTTAACGGGGTTGAAGAAGCCATTAGAAGACTTACTACAGAAATAGTTCGTCAGACCTAGTGTTTCTCCAAGGGGTGCTCTAGAGTTATTTGTGAAGAAGAATGATGGCAGTATGCGGCTGTGTACTGACTATCGACAATTGAAAAAAGTCATCATCAAGAATAGGTACCCATTTCCAAGAACTGATGACTTGATGGATCAATTGAGAAGAGCTACCGTGTTTTCAAAAATCGATCTTCAATCAGAGTACCACCAAATACGCATGAAGTTTGGAGATATTCCGAAAACATATTTTCAGACGTATTATGGCCATTACGAATACCTCGTGATGCCATTTGGTGTAACCAATGATCCTGTAGTGTTCATGGATTACATGAATAGAATTTTTCACCCATACCTTGACACATTGGTAGTCATGTTTATTGATAATATCCTGATTTAATCGAACAAACAAGATGAACATGTGAAGCATCTAAGAACAGTGTTGGAGATTTTGAAGGACAATCAACTCTATGCCAAACTTTCAAAATGCGAATTTTGACTGGAATTGGTGAATTTTCTCGGGCATGTGATATCAAGCAAAGGAGTTGTTGTGGACCCTGGTAAAGTGGAAACAATGATGAAATGGAATTCCCTGAAATTAGTGACGGAGATTAGAAGATTCCTCGATGTAGCAGGATATTATTAGAAGTTCATTGAAGGATTTTCAAAGTTGGCTTTGCCATTGACTATGCTAATAAGGAAAGACAAAGCCTTCGTTTAGACGGCAAAGTGTGAAGAAAATTTTCAGGAGCTGAAGAAGAGATTGACTACAACGCCTATATTGGTTTTGCTAGACCCGAATGAGAGCTGTAATGTGTACTATGACGCGTCGAAGCAAGGCCTGGGTTGTGTGTTGATGCAACAGAAAAAGGTGGTGGCTTATGGTTGAAGAAAATTGAAGCCACATGAGCAGAATTATCTGACGCACGAGTTGGATTTGGCTGCGATCGTTTTTGCTCTTAAGATCTGGAGGCGCCATCTTTATAGGGTGATATTTGAAGTCTTCAGCGATCATAAAAGCTTAAAGTATATGTTCGACCAGAAGGATGTGGACATGATGAAATGACGATGGATTGAATTCCTCAAGGGCTACGACTTTGACCTTCAATACCATCCTAGGAAAGCTAATATGGTGGCTGATGCCTTGAGTAGAAAATATTTGCACATGTCAACCATGATGGTCAGAGAAATGGAACTGATAGAGGATTTTAGGAATTTGAGCCTCGCTGTTCAAGTAAGACCTAAGAGCTTGACTTTAGGTATGCTTACAGTAACCAATGAATTTCTGGAACAACTTAAAGGTTTGCAAATTTTCAATCCTGAACTGCAAGAGAAGATAACCTCGTTGGCTGAAGGAAGAGCCTTGAAATTTCAAGAAGAACTGATGGAGTACTAAGATGCAAGAATTGAATTTGTGTGCCAAGTGACCCAGATTTGAGAATGGCAATTTTGAACGAAGCCCATAAGAGCAAGCTAAGTATTCATCCTAGAACTACCAAGATGTATCAAGACATGAAGAAGATGTTCTGGTGGTCCGGTATGAAGAAGGAAGTAGCAGAGTATGTTTGGCGCTGCTTAATATGTCAGAAGGCAAAAAATCGAGCACAAGCGACCTGATGAAGAACTCCAGCCGTTAGGAATCCCTGTTTGGAAATGGGATAGCATTGCAATGGATTTCGTTAGTGGTTTTCCACGGACTCAAATATTTATAAACAATAATAATAGTGCTTTTTATAAATAATAATAAAATAATGTAAAACATAATTTTAAAGTAATAAAAAATAAAATCTATAGAAGATATTTAAGACACACCACGTGTCTGAAACATATTTTAAGTATTAAACCTCTAAATTTTAATGATTCCAAATAAATTAAGTAAGATTATGTGGAATTGTCTCAATATTCTAATCTTCTACTTTAACTGCACACATAAAGCACACTAATATTTCGACATATTCGAAGTGGGAAATATAAATTTTAGGACACGTCTCCATTCAAGACTCGTATGTATTCAATACATGGCAATATAGTTGTATCTTGTATCCATTGGTATCCAACTTGTATCCATGAGTATCGTGACAACCATCTCTTTTCATAAACCATTATTACTCATATTTTTACTGATACTCAGGTGTCGAGTATTTTTGTCATCCTTAGTTATCGTTCATAACTTTATTCAATTTGGTATTTCGTTTTAATATTGTGTTTTCATTCAAATTTAATTACTTTCCTTTTGATGTAATCAAGTTGACATGCTAGCATTTAAAATCATGAACTTGAATAATTATTTTATACACTAGTCCACGTTGTTGACCAATAATTAAATGATTTCCGTTTATTAGATGAGATGGTGGTATGACAATTAAATGATTTATGTTTTAAACATGGGTACATATGGTATGAATGTTATAATAGAGGTGCGTAGGAAAGGATACACAGTCATGAATACAACTACTGAAGAAAATAGACTCATTCTCCTAAGCTCATATCTTTTCATCCCCAAATCCTGCTCTAAAACCATCTCTTTGAAAATCGAGAACCTTATAGAATACTCATATGTCCCTGTTGATGCAAAGATAGTAGAAACTGTTCCACCCCTTCTTAGTCCATATAATATATTCAGGAGACAAAGATCCTTTGTGAAATCTATATCTCGCTTAATCTCCACAAACATGCCAAATGTTAAAGAATACATCCAGTCTTCAAAACTTGACCAGTGTAGCCTCACGGCTACAAGTCGAGAACAATATGTAGACTTGGAAATTTCTACCATCCTTATAAATCACTAGAAAACGGAAGGATATACTACCCTTCACTTTGGAGCTTTCAGACTTATCCTTTCATTACATGGAAGGAAGGGTCTCCCTATCACAACAAGGATTGCCTTGTTAGACTCGAGCTGCATTCACTATGAGAATGATGTGATCGACACTATTCTCACGACTCTAAATGCTGGAAGTGTTGTGTTAACCATTTTCCCAAAATTCAATGTTAGTCTGAAAGACCCCACTCTGTTTACCATACTCAAGGTTCAGGTCCAACTCACAGGAGCAGATCAAGTTACAGAGGCTTTATCTACAACCTTACACCACCAAATAATTTATAGACTCCAAAATCATTTTATAGACCTACCTTTACCTGCATGTGCGATATATGCTTTATTTGTCACAGCCAATGGTGACGAAGAAACCCCATTAATTGTTCAGGTCCCAAGGAAGATTCCTCTGAAAAATTGCATAAGTTGATTCCTTTTGAATGGATAACTAACTATGAAATACTTCATTCCGAAAGAAGGCTAGACCAATCTTTTGAAGCAACATTCAAAAGATCTGTTGACGGATCTGTAAGAACCATATTTAAGAAGCCTGATGAAGGGCCCAACGACAACATTTCATATGTCTTCCAATCTTTAATGATCACACCCGCTGGTGGAGAATATTGGTGTCATGTCCATAGTTTCACTTATAAAGGAGACTCCATCTATACATATAAAATACGTGAAAATTTTATCTGGGACATTAATCCAGATATGTGTGACCCCGAATGTGAATGTTCGATGCACTATGATGACACTAGCGACGAGGAGACAGAGAAGATAGGAAAGAATAGGTCTCGTTGCAATCCTCGTCCTTCTCCAAGAAGAAGATATGAAGAAGGTCTTAAGATGCTCAGGGCTCACTCCTGTGCCACAACCACCTAATTTCCCTACTTTGATCTCATGGTCCCCAAAGGATGCATATCGGACATTGAAGCCACGATCGTTAACCGTTGTTCCTCAACCCATTCCATGCATGATGTTTTCTTCGTCATCCCCTCAATATGATAGAGAGTTTCCTTCCCTTGAGAGAAAGACAGACCCGATCTCAAAACTCTCTACAAAACCTTTAATTCAACTAACTGAAGTCCAAGCTGATAGAAAGCCTAAGCCTCTAAGCCAAGCTGTAGAAGTACTTAATTGGCAAACTGAAAATGCCAAGGCTCAAAACTCTAGTTTGAAGAATCTTGATACACAAGTGAGCATAATAACTAATAGCATTGAACAAACTGACTAAAATCTCCAATACTTGTCATCCAAGATGCAGAAGTATTACAAGACTCTTCAATCACAAATCACCCAGCTTGAGGGTGAAATATGAGAGATGCTAAAGGCTAGAACATGTTTCGGCGAAGATTTTGATCTGAAAGAAAGAGAAATCATACATTTTCGCTCTCAGGTAAGAAATATGGACGATTATATCAATGCCCACATGGTAGCTCAAAGCAAAGAGTCTGAAGCTCATCCATTTATCAACATACTACACTCCCACCATTAAGGCTCCATCTATCTTTCCAACAACCTCATACAATAATCCACCATAAACTTTCCAAACTGCCTACAGACCAAAGCCTCAAAGGACGCATGTACGTAGAGAAAAGACATCCAAGATCAGTGGTTCCTCCTCAGACTCGCTGCTCAATCCTTAACCTCCCAGAAAAGAGGAACAACCTAGGGAGAGTCTTTTCATAAAGATTCTCCTGTTGAAGAACAACCTTTCTAGGCGATGGCCTCCATGGAAAAATGTTTGAGAAGGGAGACAAGACAACGGTTGTCACCTCAAAGTTCTGAATTTGAGAAGTCGAGTGACCTAGAGACAAAATTTCTTCTGAGTTTCGATTCTGAAATGGAGATGACCAATATCACAGATATGCTTATGGTCAACACTTCTACATCGAGAGTGCAAACTGACACATTCTTTGAATCCCCAAAGGAAGAAGTGATTTCGTTTCCAAAAAGGAATACCAATTCCAAACCAAACGGAGGACCCTGATTCACCTATGATGATTTGCCTCCAAGCAAATGGAGAGAGAGAATCCTTGACTTTGGAGCATGGCTAGATACTAAGATGATGAAAGATGATGCAGACTCTTATAGAGTCATAGAGGAGTTTTGTTGCAGAATGCTCGGTACCTTGAAAGAGTGGTACCATAATCTTCGACAAGTCAGACAAGACCAATTCCATAGATTGCACAATACTGCTGAAGTTCTAGGGGTGATCTACTAAGATTTTATCGGTGATATGAGCATCTTCGATAAAAAGATGAGACAAGAGTTCTTTGAAATGAAATGTTGTTCAGTAAAGGTGAAAAATATAGAGAATCATTTCCAAAGAATGTCACAACGATTCTACTTGTTAAATGGCTACAATGACAACTGTTTGAAAAATACTTATGTAGCCTCTCTCCCACAAGAACTCCAACTCGAACTTCATAGGATGGTAGTTGCTTCACAGAAAGACTTCAGTGCCCTTACTCTAGGGAAAATTCAGTAGTTAACATTAGAAGCTCTTGACAAACTTTGCAAACAACGCCAATTCTTCTCGTCCATATTGACACAAAAGTCCAAATTCACTAAGGCATACACAAAGATAAGAGTTGCATTTGCTCCAGAAAGAAGAAATTTCACAAACAAAATTTTGAGAGAATTCCCCAACAAAAAAAGAAGCCCTTGAAGTTCTTTCGAAGGAAAGGTAATATAGGGAAGAAGAGTGGTCAGAGGTGTTTTATCTATGGACTGTTAGGTATTAGTGGCCAAAACATACCTAGAAAGGGGGGTTGAATAGGTGCCGCGGTTCACAAATACCAGTTTTTGCACCAAAGCCTTATTCTGTAGAATGCCTAGTTAATCGATTAAAGTAGTGACTTAATCGATTAAGTTGCACAAAACAGACAGTTGATGAATGGCTTGTTTGTACAGCCACTCACTGATAATACAGAAACAATACAACAAATATATTTGAACATAATTAATCTTGATATGGCAGAGTTACAATATTCAAAGATATAAGCTAAAATAGGCAATTAAACAACTTGGAAATTAAAGAGATAAGGGTAAGAAAAATCCTGCAATAAGGATTTTTATCGTGGCTCATTTTACGGTCCACTATAAAACTTTATTCAGCCCTCCCCTTCTGATCTCGGGAGATTTTCTTCACTAAAATTCACACGAATGTATATTACATGCACACTTCCAATTACAAGACCTTAGATGCTGCCTTCTTGAATTCCTAGAACCCCTACCTTGGTTTGACTACTCTAATCGCCTAGGAAAACCTTTCCTACGATCTAGCTCCAACCAAGAGTATGTTCTAAACTCAAGACCTCTAAGTCTTGGTGAAGACTCACTGAATCTCATTGGTGGTAAGACACCAAGAGACAACTTTCCTTATCACAAAAACAGCACAAAAACAGAGTTTTATAAAGCACAATATGGTTCAAATATTACAATTAAAATCCAACTATAAACCCTATACAAATCTCACAAATTAACAAGAATATGTATGAGTTTAGAATTATACAGAAACGTGTAATTTCTACCCTACGAAATCTCTAAAAGAAATGCAAGAATCATGCAAATTGGATAACATTTTAAATCCTATGCATGATACTATCTCTCACTATCTCACATGCATTTCTCTCTGCCTATATGACATACAATGAGCACGAAAGATATGCAACTTAGCAATTCTAAAAATGAATGAATGAATGTTTTAAGCATGGTATAAAAATACAGTTTATATAGAAAAACTGTTAGACGCCCAGTTAATCGATTAAGTGCCCTTTTAATTGATTAACGAGTTGTTGAGAATAACTGAATTCTAATTTTCAGTTATCTGTTAAAACTGATTTCATATTAATCAATTAACGCCTTGCTTAATCGATTAACTGGCATATTTTTAGCTAAGAGATTAAATGATAAACTACCTATATGTTATGCTTATCAACTATACATGTTTTACCATTATGCTATGCCTAAGATGCACAAATAACATGTATGATTAATGCATGAATATATAGTAATCTAGATGACATGTCTCATGTAAATGATATGATTGTTTTTAGGACTTGTGAGATTTGCATATAGGTTTACCTAACCTAGACTCAATAACTAAGACACAAATCTAAGACTACTAATGATTACTCTATTTATGACTCTAGTCTAGACATGAAGCTCTTGAGTCCTTGGCATATTGATTTGTTGAGTTATCTTTCAGCCTTCACTAAATCCTTTTCTTCATCAAAACATAGGCAATCTAATAGTGTTATCTTGACACTTTGCACTTTCAATCTCTCCTTTTTGATGATGACAAACTCCACACCAAATTTTGTTGTGATGCAAAGCTTGAATATGGTCATATAATGCATGGTTGTTGATTTTAAAGTTAAAGCACATAGCTAGACAACGGAAGTTGAATATTATTTAGAACCTGCACACATCAAACAACAAAGTAAAAAATCGTGAGTATATGGGAGGAGAAGAAGGATAAGGGAGGGAACCTAAACTTAGGGTTTGGAATTGGGAATGGGGCGTCTTGGAAGATTTGAGAGAAAGTAGGATAAAATGAGGTGCAATATGGGTATAGGTGAGGTTTAATTTTTCTTTTAAGCCTTAATTCTTCATTTAGGCCAAAACTTTGAATTTTGTTGTTACTTCTGAGATTTAGAGAGAAAGGGGGGAGAGAGGGTTTTAAAAAATGGCAAAAACGCTATTGTTTCTAATTTATCTGTTGTCGTTAATCAATGAAAAGCTGCATTTAATCGACTAATCATAGTTAAAATTCTAGATTTTCAGTGAAATGAGCCCAGGTAATCAAATAAAGTAGGACGTTAATCGATTAAATTTCGTGAAAAATAAAATGTTGGCTACTAGAGCTCATTTTAATCGATTAAGAATTATGGTTAATCGATTAACAGGCATCAGATTTGTAGAAACAACAGGTTTTTGGGTTTTAAAAGCATGCAAAGATTTCTAACATATATGAAGCAATTTTTTTAATCAAACACACATACATATAGAACTTATCATGCTAGATCATGAGTTATATTAGGAATATAATGCATTCAACAAATACACATTTTGAAGCATATGAGACATTTAACATGTGAAGCACATAATAAGGTTTTAGATGATTTTAATCAATATATTTTTCATCAAGGATTCCAAGTTCTCTTCAAAGAACATAGAAAGTATCTCGTGAGAGGGGTTTGGTGAAAATATCAGCTAATTGCTTAGTAGTTTCAACAAATTCAAGCATACAATCGCCTTTTTGTACATAGTCACGCAAGAAATGATGTCTAATTTCTATATGCTTGGTTGTCGAATGCAAAATGAGATTCTTGGATAGGTTTATGGCACTTCTATTATCACATTTTATAGGGATCTTTTCTAGATTAAGTCCAAAGTCCTTAAGTTGTTGCTTCATCCATAGGATTTGAGCGCAACATGTAACGCCCCGAAAAATACTCTTGATTTATTACGCGGAAAAGTGAGTATTTTTTTTTTTGAATTGGTGATATAAAATTGTTTCCTTTTAAAAACCTTTCTTTTCCGGGACCTAAGTAACATATAAAGCGGAAATAAAAACCGGTTACCTAACGGTAACTGAAATGATACAACATTTCCTGAATATACATCTTCATAGATGTAAAAGATCATAAGTACTTAATATACATATCCAAGAAGAAAGGGCGGAAATATTAATCATTGCCAACAGACACTAAACAAAGACATGAACAAGCTGAAGCCGTCAGTGTTTCAAAAGTCACAAAATGATAAGCAACTCCTAGTGGCTAACTCCAAAGCTAGGATACTGCCTCTCCTCAATTTTTCATGCCCCCTCCTGGAACATTACAGACGGGTAGCTCCAAATCCGAGCAAAGCTGTCTATCCGACGAGCGTACGTCCGAAAAGCAAGCAATAGAAAAGAAGAGAAATAGAGAGAGTAAGACATCTAATGAATATAATTCATTGACGGCGTGGACTTACTCAGAATATTACACTCAGATATGAAAAGCAGTTCATATATATACAAAATATCACATTATAACTCATCAGTTGTTCTCGTAAACAATTATCCAATCCAAATGAGTGATATAACCAAACTCATCAATTGTTCTCATAAACAATTATCTAATCAACCTATGTAATGTAAACAACACTTATTCCCAAACAATATCATAATTCACCATTTATCAATATATAATTCATCGACAAGATATCATGACTATAATTAAATAACACATAAGTGAAGATCATAACCCCAAATAATAACATACACATATATTATCTATAACCGACATCATAACCCACCGTTTATCAACATAAACAATAATGTATCAACATACATTTCATAAACAAATATCATAACCACTGTCGCGCCCCGATTTTCGGCTACGCGACCTCTCGAGTCGCCACTACATTTTTTACTGTCGAAAATGTAGAAAAATATTTTTTAGCCCAATTACCTTGGGCTTTTGGATTTTTGATATCCAGGTTCGGACGTCGGTTACGGGGTAGGGAAGGTATTAGCACCCCACCCGCCCGCCTTAGGCGGTACCCTATACTAAACTACATGGATTATT
>NC_032012.1:14094569-14095242 GCF_001865875.1 Lupinus angustifolius
TTTTACGTGAAGATAAAACTTTCGATTTAAAATGAATTTAATTGTTTTCGTCCATCCGATTCAAGGTTGAATATCCTTGAATCATCATTTGTTATTGTAAGTCTTACAATCAAATAACACTTTTTAAAGTAATATTTTCAATAAAACTTATACCAGAATTATGTCATAATCCGTGGATATACACTAGGCTAATTCCCAAGAAAGAGAGGTGGGTCGTAAAGACACCCTTAAATACCAAGTCTTTCCTTAGACAGAACCTTTCTAGACATGTATTCCCACTTCATTGCATTTTTCCGATAGTTCATAAATCTTACTTTTTGTAAATAAAACATTTTTACGAAAACTAACCTTTTAAAATAAGATCATTAAGCTAGACTTATCATTTTGAAATTAAGTCAATTTAAACAAAATCAATACTTTTAAGTAAATCTTATCATTTTAAAGTAAGTTCACTTAACAAAGATTTAACATTTTTAAATCATTTTACCATCTAAGACTTCATAACACTTTAAGTTTATAAAGTCAAGACTTTTAGGTAAATCTCATTATTTCAAGTATACTATTACAACAAATTTTCATGAACATCTTAACACCTCCTAATTTTTTTTTGGAAAAAACCTCAACGGTTAGTAAGTGTTAATTTCATAGTCATGAAAATAAATCCTAAGGAATT
>NC_032012.1:14095342-14108892 GCF_001865875.1 Lupinus angustifolius
TCTGATATTTCCCAACAAATAACTCATTTAACCTTGTCCAAAGATATAGTTTTTCCATCTAAGAACAAGGAAGAAATTTCAAGATTTACAAATGTCAAAAACTACATAAAGGTTCATATGATTTTATTATCATCCCCTTTAGTTATGCCTTTATAAAATACTTAAAGAAAAAATATAAACTCTACTTTATGAACAACATAATAAAAGCTCATAACCTTCTATGAAGTATGAGAAGAAGATGAAAAAAAAAATAAAAGACTACCTTAGTTTGTATAGGAAATTTAGTGTAAAAATGAGAGAATGGGGTGGGGTATTTATAGGAGAGCTTAGTTTGTATAGGAAATTTAGTGTAAAAATGAGAGAATGGGGTGAGGTATTTATAGGAGAGCCTCACCCTCATCAAATCACAAAATTTATTGCAAGATAAGTATATTTAGACTAGCATAGGTGATGTGTCTAATGGTGATGGAGTGAGAGGATTTGTTGAGTGATTTTAGGGGTAGTAAATCAAGGCATTAATGAGTGAAATCTATAAGATTTAGTAGGTAGATTTTGTGAAGTGACTCATGCGATGCGACAACTTCGGCGAAATGCACGCGATTAAAATCATGCTCGAGTAGCCAAAAATGATCGCCCGATTTTACTTTACGGTTGGAACTTCGAATTTTGGCATTCCGAGTGAAAATATTTTAGAAAATAGTTATGGACCAAATCAGGGTCTATCTTGACTCGAAATGTGATTACGAAGCCAACGACGCGATCAGAGTTCGAGTCTGAGTTACGGAACTCAAAAACCAATTTTTGAGCCGTACCGGGTGAGATTCGGCCTCGACAGTGGTCCGAAACCGACTGTCTCCAAAAATCATGAAAATTTACCACAAAATTGGAAATAGAATTACAAGACTAAAACTCAACTAGAATTGCGTCTAATTCTTTACTTAAAATTCCCAGAAATTCATTTTCGAAAATATAATTAATAAAATCTTATAATTCAAAATTGTAAAATTCGCGGTGTTACACAATACAAACCAACGGCAATGTATTCCGCTTTGGCGGTGGACAAAGCAACAAAAGCTTGCTTTTTATTGTGTCATGCAACTAAGGAATTGTCTTGTAAGTGACAAGTCCCACTAGTGCTCTTCCGATCAAACTTACATCCCGCAAAATCGAAATCGGAATACCCTACCAAGGATAATGAGGCATCCCAAGTATACCATAATCCCATATTAGTTGTTCCCTTTAAATATCTCATGATGCGTTTAACAACAGTATAATGTGAATCTTTAGGTAATGCTTGAAATCTAGCACACATACAAACACTAAACATAATATTAGGGTAGCTCGCAGTTACATATAATAATGAGCCGATAATCCCTCGATACTTGGTTACCTCGATAGCTTTTCCCTTTTCGTCTTTGTCTAGATAGCAAACGGACGCCATAGGTGTTGAAGCTTCTTTACATTTTTCTATGTCGAACGTTTTCAGTAACTCCTTGTAGTATTTCGATTGATGAATGAAGATGTCATTTTCCATTTGTTTGATTTGTAGCCCAAGGAAGAAGGTCAGCTCATCCATCATGACATCTCAAATTCTCCTTACATCATCTCAGAGAATTCTTTAGAAAGAATGTCATTAGTAGATCCGAAAATTATATCATCAAGATATATTTGAACTAATAATACATGATCATCTAATCTACAGATAAAGAGAGAAGTATCAACCATACCCCTCACAAACCCTTTTTCCAAAAAGAAAGAGCTTAATCTATCATACCAAGCTCTAGGGGCCTGTTTCAGACCATAGAGAGCCTTCTTGAGCTTATATACATGGTTCGGACATTAAAAAAATTCAAAGTCGGGAGGTGGATCAACATATACCTCCTCTTGAATGTAGCCATTCAGAAAGGCGCTCTTGACAGCCATTTGAAAGAGCTTGAAATTCATAATCGATGCAAAGGATAAAAGCATCCTAATGGCCTCTAATCTGGCTACAAGAGCATAGGTCTCATCATAATTGATGTCTTCCTCCTGGTTGTAGCCTTTGGCTACTAAGTGTTCTTTATTTCTTATGATCAAGCCAGATTCATCTAATTTGTTACGAAAGACCCATCTAGTACCAATCACTAGATGTTCTTTAGGTTTAGAGACCAAGTACATACATTATTATGCTCAAACTGGTTTAGCTCTTCTTGCATAGCTATACCCCAGTGCACATCCTCAATGGCCTCATTGATGGTCTTTGGCTCAATTTGAGATACAAAAGCAACAAAGTTACAAAAATTACGTAAAGAACCACGGGTTACCACCCTCATAGTGATATCACCTATAACTTTGTCGAGTGGATGATCCTTCTTGGTCTTCCATGCGATCGATAGGTCTTGATGCTCATCTTGGATAATTTGCTCTGCTTCTTGTTCTTTTTCCTGGTCCATGTCCTTAGAGTATGCTTCTTCTAAAGCATATGCAACATCATCAGAATATACCTTTCTCTTCTCTTTTGGAGAAGATTCGTCAAAATGGACATGTACAGACTCTTTTACTTGCATTGAATGTGTATTAAAGACTCGATAAGCTTTACTATGCAATGAATACCCTAAAAATATACCCTCATCAGCTTTTGAGTCAAATTTCCCTAAAGCTCTCTTTCCATTATTTAAGATAAAGCATTTACAACCAAAAGCATGAAAATGAGCAATATTAGGTTTTCGGATTTTTAAAAGTTCATCAGGAGTTTTTGAAAAAGTATGCCTTAAGAGTATACAATTTATCACATAGCAAGGTTTATGCACTACATCAGCCCAAAAATACTTAGGGACCTTGCTTTCGCTCAGAATTGTTCTTGCAAACTCCTCTAAGACTCGATTCTTCCTCTCAACAACTCTATTTTGTTGAGGGGTACGAGGGGCCGAAAACTGATGCATAATACCATATTTATCACAAAATTTATCAAATTGATGGTATCCAAATTCACCATCATGATCGGATCGAATATATATTATCTTATGGTTAAACTGATTTTGGATTTGTTTGGCAAGGTTTTTGAAAGACATGAATGCATCGCTCTTGGACGATAGAAATAGTGTCCATATGAATCTAGAGAAATCGTCACCACTTACTAAAGCATAAAAACTACCACCAAAACTTATAACTTGTGATGGTCCAAACAAGTCCATGTGGAGAAGCTCCAAGAGTCTTGTTGTGGATATTACATTCTTTTTACCAAAAGAGTTTTTAACTTGTTTACATTTTTGACAAGTATCACAAGTTTCCTGAGTTTTAAAATCAAGTTTTGGTAGCCCATCAACCAATTTATTTTTAGACATTTTATCTAGATGTTTTACATAAATATGAGCGACGCGCCTATGCCAAAGCCATATGTCATCCTCCTTAGATATAAAACATTTTTAAAATAGAGTAGGGACATCCTCCAGGTTAACCATATATATATTATTAATACGATATTCAACAAACTTAACTTTATTAGATATATTGTCACAAATTATACAACATTCAGAATAAAAAAATACACGGTTATCTTTGTCACAGAGTTGGCTGATACTCAAGATATTGTGTTCCAGACCTTCAACATATAGCACATTCTCCATCACTGCCTGATTTAAGTTGCCAATTGTTCTGGTGCCAAGTATCTTTTCGTCGTTGTTGTCTCAATACGTGACAAACCCTTTTTCTTCCAAGGATAGATCTAAGAATTTTGATCTATCTCCTGTCATATGTCTCGAGCATCCACTATCAAGATACCAATGTTGTCTATGTGCTCGTAGACATACCTTGTTTTTTACCTCCTTTGAATTTAAGCAACAAGCATAATTTGTTCTGGTCATTAAGCATAGCTTGACTGTCTCCTCTTCATCTGAGGTGCTTGATGTCGTATCCTCCTCTTGTACGTCCCATACAATGTAGGTCTTCTTTGACTTGAAGTCCCGAGGAGTGTTCTTCTCTGAATCAACTTTCTTGAAGTAAATAGGACATTGAAACCTCATGTGTCCTAGCATACCCTACTCGTGGCAAGTGAAGCGCTCTTTGTTACCCTTTCCTTTTCTAGTTGACTCACGCGCTTATTTCTTCTGGAATTTCCAAAATTTTCATACGAGAAGGCTCAACGTTTCATCATCCATATCTGAATCAGACTCATCATCTTCTTTCTCTTCTGTAGATTGAGACATTGTTGCTTTAAGAGATATACTTTTCTTTTTGTTGTCTGATTCCTCGTGCATCATCAAGCATCCAAGCACCATCTTGTGCTCTTGAAGCTTTCCAAATAATGTCGCCAAAGGCATGGAGTCAAGATCCTTGGATACTATGATAGCTATAACTTTAGGTTGTCATCTCTTGTCAAGACAACGTAAAACTTTATTAGTAAGTTCTCATTTGGTAAAATATTTATCTAGAGCAACTAAATGGTTTACTATATGAGTGAATCGGTTTTGCATGTCACTGATAGATTCACTCGGTAACATACAAAACAACTCATACTCATGTGCCAGGGCATTCAACCTGGCACGCTTGACTTCGCTAGTGCCTTCGTGAGTCACGTGTAAAGTGTCCCAAATTTCTTTGGCACTTCGACACTGCAAAACCCGAAAGAACTCATCATATGATAGGACCGATGTGATGATGTTTTTAGCACGTAGGTTGTATGGAACCTTTTTACGTTCATCATCGGTCAATAGGCTTTTCGGTTTTTCTTTCTATTGATCGTCCACTAAATGTTATGGAACGAAGGCCCGTTGACTAAGAATTTCCAAATATCCGAGTCAATGGATTCTATGAAGATTTTCAAGCGGACTTTCGGTAGGCATATCCTTCGTCACTAAATACGGGAGGACAGTTAATGGATGTGCCATCACCGCCAAAGGGGTTGGTGGAACCCATTTGTTTTCCCTTAAGGATCACATGTATGCGGTTGAGCTAGCACGTCGTACTAGCTCTGATACCACTTGTTAGGTATCAGTGGATAAAACACACCTAGAAGAGGGTTGAATAAGTGTCGCGGTTCCCAAATACCATTTTTCACACCAAAGCCCTATTCTGGAAAACGCTCAGTTATCGATTAAAGCACCGACTTAATCAATTAAGTTACACAAAACAGACAGTTGTTGAATGGCTTGTTTGTGCAACCACTCACCGATATTACATAAACAATACAACATATATATTTGAACAGAATTAATCTTGAAATGGCATAGTTAAAGCATTCAAAGATATCAGCAAAAATAGGCAATTAAACAACTTGAAAATTAAAGAGATAAGGGTAAGAAAAAGCCTGCAATAAGGATTTTTATCCTGGCTCGTTTTGTGGTCCACTGCAAAACTATATTCAGTCCTCCCCTTCTGATCTCGAGAGATTTTCTTCACTAAAATTGAAACGAATGTATATTACATGCACACTTCCAATTACAAGATCTTAGATGCTCCCTTCTTGAATTCCTAGAACCCCTACCTTGATTTGACTACTCTAATCGCCTAGGAAAACCTTTCCTACATTCTAGCCCTAGCCAAGAGTATGTTCTAAACTCAGGACCTCTAAGTCTTGGTGAAGCCTCACTGAATCTCGTTGGTGGTAAGACACCAAGAGACGACTTTCCTTATCACAAAAAATAGCACACAAATAGAGTTTTATGAAGCACAATATGGCTCAAATATTACAATTAAAATCCAACTATAAACCCTATACAAATCTCACAAATTAACAAGGATATGTATGAGTTCAGAATTATACAGAAATGTGTAATTTCTACCCTACGAAATATCTAAAAGAAATGCAAGAATCATACAAAAAAAGATAGAATTATGAACACATTTAATCTCATGCAATTAGATAACATTTTAAATCCTATGCATGATATTATCTCTCACTATCTCACATGCATTTCTCTCAGCCTATATGACATACAATGAGCACGAAAGATATGTAACTTAACAATTCTAAAAATGAATGAATGTTTTAAGCATGGTGTAAAAACACAGGTTATATAGAAAAACTGTTAGACGCCCAGTTAATCGATTAAGTGCCTTTTTAATCGATTAACGGGTTGTTGAGAATAACTGAATTCTCTTTTTCAGTTATATGTTAAAACTGATTTCACATTAATCAATTAACGACTTGCTTAATCGATTAATTGGCATATTTTTAGCTAAGAGATTAAATGATAAACTACCTATATGTTATGCTTATCAACTATATACGTTTTACCATTATGTTATGCCTAAGATGCACAAATAACATGTATGATTAATGCATGAACATATAATAATCTAGATGACATGTTTCATGTAAATGATATGAATGTTGTTAGGACTTGTGAGATTTGCATCTAGGTTTACCTAACCTAGACTCAATAACTAAGACACAAATCTAAGACTACTAATGATTACTCTATTTATGACTCTAGTCTAGACATGAAGCTCTTGAGTCCTTGGCATGTTGATTTGTTGAGTTAGCTTTAAGCTTTCAGTAAATCAATGTCTTCATCAAAACATGGGCAATCTAATAGTGCTATCTTGACACCTTCCACTTTAATGGACAAAGATGGCATTTTTCAAAAACTTGTCCAAACAAGACGGCCAAGGCCGCCAATCTCATCAATTCCTTAGAACCTCTAGAAGGGGACATAGAATCACTCTACTCAGAACAAAGTTCTACAGATGATGAAACTATCATTCTCCTTCAGAATTCTACTTCTGAGACCAGCCAAACTTTAGAATCATAGGCTATTTCTGATGGTGAATACCTTCCGATATTCTCCATTCAGGGAATAGGCAGTCTTTCACCTACTCCTCCATTGCCTTGTGTTGAAATCCAAATCCTTGCCTCAAAATTTGCTCATCTGGGAAGAGTAATTGCCTATATGGACACAGGAGTACATCGCACAATTATGAATCCTGAGATCCTCCCCAATGAAGCTTGGAGTTGGAAATCACATTTGTTCCTTGCAACAGATGGGAAAACATTCAGGATTGATCTTGTGTCAAAAGCTCCCATAGGGATTAGGTTTTTCCCTGAATGCACTATATGGACAAAAGTCATTAGAAGCAACCTTCCGAACAAAGACATATTAATAGGCATGTATGTGTATGCTATGACAGGAAGACTCCAAATCCTTCCTTCGAGAATCAAGTACAAAAGAGAATTTAAGTCATATTCTAATCCGAATCGGGTTTACTAGAGAGTTTTCTACGTTTTAACCGCAAAAAACGTAGTGGCGACTCCAAATCAATTGGGAGAGGTAGAAATCGAGTTCCCCTCTTCCTAAGTTGCAGAACCGATCTTCCAACCGAAAATCGATTCGCGACAAGAATATATGTGATGTTTGATAATTTTGGACATTATAATTTTATAAGTAAATGTTTATTAATGTTTTGATAGTAAAGTCAAAGTTGGAATATAGAAATTACATTTTTTAAATTACCGAAAAAATCTTGAGGTAAGTTTTCTTTTTATATAATAGTATAGAAGTATAAATAACATAAATACTAATGAGCTTGTGATGTGACAAAGAGATATGACTAGTCGAAGTTCTGAATTTTCAACATCTTGGAGCAAAATGTTAATGGAACATGTCACTGGAGATGAAACTACTCTAGTACCATGTTTCATGATCCAATTTTCGGTTTGAAGACCAGCTCTACAACTTAGCAAGATGCGAACTTGATTTCTACCTCTCCCAATTTAATTACTAAAACAAAATATTTTACTTTTTAGGTGCAATACAGAAATCAAGACTTACAGTTACAAAAGTGATTAATTTGTTCAGTTTAATTTAGTTTGATTTGATTCAATTGTAGCTCTCATTGTAGAAATATTTTAATAGTTGTATGAAATAAGGATTAATAGCAAAGAGACAACATTGGTTGTATACCGACTTTCCACTTTTAGAACGAAAAGGAAGAGACAACACAACTCATAAACTGGACTACCAAGCTCCATTTGAAGATATTTAAAATTTTAACAAATAATTATAAATAATTTATTTTTAAAGAGATAAAATTAATAGCAAAAAAACAGCACTGATTATGGACCAACTTTCCACTTCTAGAATGGAAAGTAAGAGACAATAGGTGTTATGGTTAGACTACCAAACTCTATTTAAAATATTTAAGTTATTATTTTTTAAAGATATATTTTTATTAGGTTATAAGATAATTTAGGATAAAGTATTCAATACATTATTTAATAGTTAGTATAAAGCATATTTAATTAACATCTTCAATGGCTTTGACCCGGAGGAAGCAACCCTGTCTGGGGCCTCACTTGGAGCAAAATGTCACGCCCCCTCATACCTTTTGGCAATTCTTGAAGAATAGTGTACACCCCAGTTCTGACCTGCGATCTTGCAGATTTATGAATATATTAAGCATGTCACCCACTAAGCTTAAATACTCCATAATATTTTATCCCTAAGGTTACATCAGCAGTATTTAAGCTTATTAATGAGTGACATGCTCTGGGGGCGTGGGATGTCGCATGTATGAGGTGTTACAAATAGTGTTGAGTAAAACCAGTGTACTATTCGCTGTTTGCTTTGGTCTTTCTCTTACCTTCTACTTATGTTCTGTGAATATTGTTGTTGAAAATGAAGGATATAGTTTCCTATATAGGGCATATGTGATAGTGGAATAGACAATACCTAGAGCATTGACTAATGGTGTCTCTTCCTTCTATCAGATGATGCTTATAAACCTGGTCCACTGTCTTAGTTTCCAAGGATAGATAAACTTGAGGAATTCATTCATATCCACTCTCATGTTCATTGAATTTGGAAGGGGACATATAGGTTATACTCCAGCAAACTCCACCTTCGAGAGGCTCTCCTTAAGGCTGTAACTTCTTTCAAAAAGCTTGAACCCTCGCTTTTATAATAAGCGGAAGCCAACAAAAAATAATCAACAAATAATATACTTTGATACTATGTTAAAACATGGCTTTATATACTTGAAAAGAAATAAAAGAAGGGAATTGAAAGAGCAAAAGAGAAAAAAAGAATTGAACTTTTATTATTGGAATTGTATTATGCACAGAGTAAAGTGCAAAAAAATTATACAATAGGAAAACTGGTAATTGCTTGAAACTCAAGCTACCAATTAAAGTATCTAAAAATGAGTCATCTTCATCTTTAACATGCTTCTTTCGTTGATGGTAGTGGTTGTGGTAAAGATAATAAAGGATCTTGTTGTTGAGTTGTTTCTGATGAGCCAATGAGCATTTGAACTACATGCTTGAAGGAAGACGGATCAACTTGAACAAAAATTGTAGGGTAAGGATTAGAATCAGATCTTGGAGTGGGTGTGATATAAATATTGGAATTTGCATACAATTATTATTGTTGTTGCTGCTAATGTTATTGCTACTTCTTGGAGAGTTCATTGGAGACTCTCTTTCTTGAAGCCTTTAACTCATTTCCATTATTGATCAACAAAAATATCTTAAGATTTAGAATTCGCATTTGTAGCATCTTCAATTATATGTTTTTGGGTGAGGAAGAGATGATGTGTGTCTTAAGGTGAGAGAGGAAGAGATGGTGTGAGATAAGTGGGTTTGTTGAGATTGAATGAGACAAAGCTTAATTTCTTCACCGTGAAAACAACTTTTCTCTAAATATATCTAAGAAAAGTGCCATCTAGTGATGAAAACAGTGGTTCTGGAATGTCTCTTTTTCTTTAAACTCATTCAATTCCTTTTTAAATGAGCACCAAGAATGCTTAGAGTTAGATGAGTTACCTCACCACACGGTTCATGATCCCTCTTCGATTCTGTACGAGCAACCCCTCATAACTTGAAAAGTGGACTAAAAGCAGTGCAATGTAATATAACATGTAGCCTTTGTTTAGGGTAGAGTTAAAGAAGAGATAAAAGAGAAAGAGAAGTTAAAGAAAAGTTTTTCTCTATTTTTTTAGAGGAGAAAGATAAGGGAGAGAGTAGAAAAAGGTGTGAGTCCACAAATTTTTCTTCTTCCTTCTCATGAATGGAGAGAAAAATGAGTAAACTTATACAAAATGTTAATAATATTCTCAAATAATTGATCTTCTAATTTTATATCTTACTTTCTATTTAATTCGTAATAATTATTGTTTTAAGATTAGTAATTAAAATAAAGTTACATATTTCACAAAGCGATACTTTTGTATGAAAAGTGGAAAAAGAATAAATTTTTGCATGAAATGTGAAAAATGTCCTTCAATTTGTTCTTTTTATATACTTTTTGGTTTTAAATTAACACTATTAATATAAATAAGTATTTTTTGGATATAAAATATCAATTAAAAATATTAATTAAAATGATAACAATTATTTATTTTTAATTAATAATAAAACAATATATTTATCTCTTTTCATTATTTTAGAGACATTTTTGTCATTTGAACCATCTAACCAAATAAGAAAGAGAGAAAGAGAAGGAAATATATTTTTTATTCATTTTTTCTCATTCTTCTTTTATTCCAAATATCACAAAAATCTCCTATATATTACTTATTTCTCTTTCCCACATTTTTCTCTCTTATTATATTCTCTTGTATCAACCAAAATAAAACAGTGCGCCCAAAAAACCTGTCTCTTTTTAGCATTAAATTGCAACGTTTCTAGTGGGTTCATAACCCAATTAATTCTTATTTCATCTTGGGTTATCTTTTGTAACTGGCAATGAGTATGGACTCTTATAAAAAAAAACTTTTTTTTATTAATTTCTGAAATTGAAAGTGAAACCGAAAATTAATAATTTAAACGAAACCGCTGGTATATAAATAACCGTTGATTAGGATTTTGTAGATAAAAATTGAAAGTGAAACCGAAAATTAATAATTTAAATGAAACCGCTGGTATATAAATAACTGTTGATTAGGATTTTGTAGATAAAAATTGGTTTTGAGACATTTACAAAAATATTTTTGTTTAATAAAAGTTTCTTGATTTGAAATCTTTATATTTTTTATTTTATAGATAGATGAGAAAAAAATGGATATTCACATGATGTATAAAGTTAAGATGACAAAGAGTCAAACTCTAGTCAGAATTAGTCCAAATAATTTATTTTATGGCCAAAAGTTATTACAAACAATAGAATAATAAACATAAACAATAACTAACAAGATACGCATATAAATAATTCATATAAAATGAAATAAACCTAATCTTAAATAAAATAATCATCAATCAATGCAAATATCCTCTATGAATATGAAGGAACCGTGTAATCAAACTCAAAATTCAAAAAACAGAATCAATGCACCATTATTTACATATTAAATACTATATAACATCTTTTTGAACAAAGGCTGGTAAGAGATCATATTTAGGACAACATTGTGAGGCTGATCTTTGTAAGAGGTGTGATAAAAATAGCAAAAGATATGCAGAAGTTGATGTTTGTGTTTGTGTTTGCTCTCATAAGTTTCAACCTCATTTCATTTCCAACAGAGGCCAGATTTCATTATGGGATGTTACCATCTTTAAACTCTTACATTGGGACCTTATCCAATGTACACTTTGGAAAGTTGCCTAAAGGATTTGTTCCTCCGTCTGGGCCTTCACGTGGTAAAACCGGAGATCCCCCTCCACACCATAGAACCCCTCCATCCCCATAGAATCTACTGATTTAGGTCATACTTGTTGAAGATTAACCTTCAGTAAGTTTAATCATTGTAATAAAAAGTATGAGCTTAAGAGCTATTTGTTAATGATGCTTTATGGTTTGGGGAAAGTGATTTTTAAATAATAAATATGTTACTATATTAGATTTTAGATTTTCTATTTATTTTATTTTTCTCCAATTACAAATTTATGTTCTTGCTTAAAGGAAATGATAATATCATAGATGATTATTAATGAGAATAAGGTTATTTAAGAGACATAGTGTCACAATCCAATTTTTGGTTGAATATCAGTTACACGACTTTATAAAAAAGAAGGAAAGTTTGCATCATATATAAACTATCACATCTCAACTCGAAAAAGTGGTAGATATGACTAATATTATTATTATTTTTTAATCCTTACTTTTTATAATTAAATATTTATTATTTAATAATTATTCCAACATTGAGGTAACAATTTTATTTCCTAGTTGTTATTTTTTTTTAAAAAAGGACACAATTATAAAAGAAGAAAAGAAAAGAGGAAATGAATTACTTGACATGGAAATATGGCCAATTCCCCAACTGTCACGCAAATCCGCGGAAGAGGAAAATGATGTGTTGTTGTCGCCAGCGGGATGGAAGATGGCTTAGTGCAGCCTGCCTATGAGTTGATGACACGTGTAGACCGACAAGATATTGCAAACAGAGAAAAATTTATATGGAGATATAACTAACTCATCATATTTGGAAACACATACAATTATGTTTGTAAACGTTATTATTTAATAATGATTTTTTATTAAAATTGAACTTTTAATACATTATCAATCAATTATTGGTTGTTTCTATATAATGATCCTCCAAAATTTCCTTGTAAACCCACCAAGGAGCAGTGCGGCCTGTCAATTGTGTGTGAACACGTGACCCGATCTACTTATAGTTGAACTTGGTAAACTTAATGATAGACAACATGGCAACTTTGAACTCCTAACTAATAACGGTGTTTGATTCTTGTCTCATATTTCAAAAACATGTTAACCTATAGGTAACATTCTCCAATTAAGAAAAATGATTATCCTTAGTTTTTTATATTTTTTGAAGAGAAAAATAGTGATAATTATTCTTTCTAGAGTAAATTATACTGATACCTCCTGAGTTTTAGCAAAATTATACAAATCATCCATCACTTTTCTACACCTACACAAACCCCCTAATTCTTATAATTTCATTACACTGTCCACCATTGCATGAGAAATAAGTGATTTTTGAACAAAAAATGTCATAAATGCAATTAAGTTAAACAAAACGTGTACTATGGAGACAAGTCCACATAATATATGAGTCGATACCACTTTGTTATTTTTGGTTCGTTACGATATAGTATAAGAGCGATTTAAACAATATCTCTTTAGAATTGATGATGCATTTTGTAACAAAAAATAATAAAGATACATTGATTTGCATATTATTTGGATGTTTCCTCATAATATTATTTTCAAGTAAGTTTGTAATTTTAGTTTAAAATTCAAGAGGAGAAAAGGAAAAGGCAAATGAGATGCAAAAATTAATTTTGTACTGAACTCAAAAGCATCCAATCCTTGGATGGATAGCTCATGCTTCTAACATTTTATTTTGAATAAAGTTAGGTAATTTCTACTTCTTATATTCCAAAAGTTTGAATTTTAATCATAGGTGCTTTGATTAATTTTATTTGTTTGAGAAGTACTTAATGCTTTTTTTAGATTGATCACCTAAAAAATGATTTCAAGTCAATAAAATTACTTGTCTCAAACACTTAACAAATAAACTAAGAAGTAGTTGTACTATTTAGTTTATTTGCCAAGTTAAGCATACTTTTCTTAAGATCTTATATTCATTACTACATCAATATTAGAGTCGCCAATGTCTAGGGTGTGACAACCTAGTCTCTTTATGGACGTAATATTGTTTAGTAATAA
>NC_032012.1:14108992-14110779 GCF_001865875.1 Lupinus angustifolius
AAAATATGTTTAACTCATTATTTGTGCTTTGACATATTCATATGATTCATTCTATTAGGCAATTCCTCCTGGTTCGACATAACCCTATACTATACTAAAATTGAATCTTGAAAGAGGTGTAAATTGTAAAATAGTAAAGTGTTATCAATAAATTTATTTGTTGAAAATAAATTTATTTGTTGAAAACACCTTTTAATATACAAAAGTGATGAAACTAACTTACTAACTTTTATTTATTGTTATTTATTTTCCGTTATTATTTATTCTTTAATACCAACCTTCCTTAAGGAAGAAGTTTGGTTTGTTAATAAAATGAATCCGAAAGGGAGTAAATAAATAAAAGGTCACTTAAATTTATTATTCTTTTATTCTTAATTTATTTATTTGTATCTAACAACTAACTATTCACCACTTTTGTACATTAGAATACCATTAAACCGGTGTTAGAATTTATTCCACAAAACCGAGATGACATTCAAAGGTACTTAATAATTATGTAATAAGGGATTGCTTCGATACCATTGTACCGGCGTTAGAAATTATTCTAACAAAGCCGGGATGGGGCAAAAAAGGAATAACTCATTCACATGTTTATTAAGAAGTAAGTTGTAACTGGAATATTCTTGAAACCATTATACCGACATTGTAATTTATTTCAACAAAGCCGAGATAGTCAACAAAGAATAAAATCGAGTTCTTTTACTTAATCAAATAAAAAAGAACACACCGAGAAAATGAGAGGGGAAAACAAAAACTCTCTCAACGAAAATCTCTTTCAACAGTTGGCTCTAGTGCAATCAGTGACATACCGAAGGCTACCAATGATGCTAGCATACTCAGCTTGCCTTACACCTTCAATAGTGTTCTTAAAAAGTTTTACACTCTAATCACATAGTATGTTAGCAAGTTTACAGTCAAAGTATTTATATTTCTTTAAGATCTTTTCCACATAGTGTGATTGATCCAAAGAAGTTTCTTCTTTTGACCTAGTAATTTTTATACCAAGGATTACACTTGCCTCTCCAAGGTCTTTCATATCAAAGTTGTTACACAACAATTATTTCACATTATTCACAACATGAATGTTGGAACCAAGTATGAGTAGGTCATCAACATAGAGACATATGATAGTGCAAATGTCATTTTCTGATTTGTAATAAATATATTTGTCACTTTCATTTACCTTAAACTCATTCGAGAGCATTAAGTCGTTAAATTTTTCATGTCACTACTTAGGTGCTTGCTTAAGACCATACAACGACTTATCTAACTTGAAAAACTTATTTTCTTGCCCATGTATTACAAAACCTTCAGGTTGTTTCGTATAGATTTATTCTTCCAAATCACCATTTAAAAAAGCAGTCCTTACATCCATTTGATGTACTAATAAAGTATGTATCGCAAGCAACGATATTAGTACTCTAATGAATGTTATTCTAGTAACAGGTGAAAATGTGTTGAAGAAATCTACATTCTCCCATTGCCTGAAACCTTTAGCTACAAGGCGAGCCTTGTATTTATCCATTGTGCCATCAGGTTTCAATTTCTTTTTCAATATCCACTTACAACTAATAGGTTCACAACCAGGAGGCAAGTCAGCTAAATGTCAGGTCTTGTTAGACTCTAGAGAATCCATTTCATCATTTATGGCCTTTTTCCACAAATAGCATCCAAAAAAATCAAAGTTTATTGGAGAGTTGATGGATCCTCTTCCAATGTATAAACCATATAATCAGGTCCATACTCTCTAGCAGTCCTTGCTCTCTTACTTCTTCTAGGTTCTATTT
>NC_032012.1:14110879-14120182 GCF_001865875.1 Lupinus angustifolius
GGCTTCTTGCCACAAATCAACATCCAAAGAAGTCAAAGCTTCTTAGAGTGTTGATGGATCCTCTTCTAATGTATAGACCATATAATCAGGTCCATACTCTCTAGCAGTCCTTGTTCTCTTACTTCTTCTAGGTTCTATTTCTAACCCATTGTTATTATCATTATTGCTAATCGCATGTATGTTACTATTTGTTGTGCTCCCACAATTCTTCAGTTTAAAATGGAATTTCATTTCATCGAAGTTTGCATGATTAGACTCAATGATCACTTTCGTGTTAATGTCATAAAACTTGTACGCCTTGATGTTTACAGAATACCCAATGCATAAAAATTCATAGGCTCTACTTGTGAGTTTAACTCTCTTGGGTTCTAGTATCCGGACATAGGCCAGACAACCCCAAGTTCTCATATAATACAAGTTTGGTTGTCTATTCTTAATAATTTCATATGTGGAAATTTTTCTTTTAGCCTTGAGGACTCTATTTAGCACATAGCATACAGTTAATAAAATTTCACCCCACCAAGAGGGTGCTGCACCAGAACTTAACATAATAGCTACAACTAAGTCAGTTAAAGTTCAATTCTTTCTTTCAGCTTTACCATTCATTTCAAGTGAATATGGTGCGGTTGTTTCATAAATAATGTCATTTGATTTGTAAAAATCATTAAACATGTTAAAACCTTACTCAGTGTCTCTATCGCTTCTGAGCTTCTTTATTTTTTTTGTTGAGTTGGTTTTCAATTTCAGTTACATATAACTTAAACATGTCAAGTGCTTCACTATTATTTTTCGTAAGATATACATAAGTAAAATCAGAACAATCATCAATAAAAGTGATAAAATAATGTTGCCAATTTCTAGTTAACATTCCATCTAATTCACATATATCTGAGTGTATTAAATCTACACGCTCAGATTCTCGCATTACTGATTTATGAAGTTTTTTTGAAATTTTTGCTTGACTGGGTGATTCACAAATTTCAAAATCATTTTTAGATAAATTTGGAATTAAACCTAAGCTACTCAAATTTGAAATGGCACGTTTATTAATATGACAAAGTCTAGAATGCCAAAAATTAAAATCACACAACATGTAAACAGAATCTGAAATTTTATTAATAGAAACATCAACATTTAATTTAAACATGCCATCAATGGCATACCCTTTCCCAACAAATACCTCATTCCTAGCAAGAGTATACAAGTCTGCTCTTATGGTCTAGGTAAAACCAGCCTTATTAAGAAAAAAAATTATAAACTAGATTCTTCCTCATCTTTGGAGTGTGCATTACATCATTCAGAATCAGAGTCTTCCCAGATGTAAACTTCAGCTCCACATCACCAGTTTCAGCAATAACAGTGGTGAGGGAGTCACCCAACTGTACCTTCTTGTCATTAACGTTAGTGTATGTTTTGAACAAAGCACAGTCATAACAGACATGGTAGGATGCGCCAATATCTACCCAACACCCATAAGTTCCTCCAACCATAGTCACCTCAGATAATACAGCCACAAATGGCTCATCAACCATGTTGGCCTATGGAGGATTGTCCACTGGTTTATTTATGCATTGGTGTGCCATATGACCTGGTTTCCCACACTTGAAGCAGGTGAACATGTTTCCATAGTCACTTTTAGTAGGTGGCTTAACATATTGGACCTTTTGAGGGTTCCAATTCTTTTTGTGACTGATATTCTTAGCCTTATTCCCATTGCGGTTCTGATTCTTGAAATTAGTGCCAGAAGGCTTCAAAACCGCACCTGAGAATTTCTTCTTATTGCTATTGTTGGAGACAATCGACAACTCTTCTCTCTAATATTGCTTATGAGCCTCTTCTTCAATACGAAGACGAGTAATCAGAGATTCCAAAGAGATTTCTTTGGTCTTATGCCTTAGAAGGTTTTTGAAGTCCTTCCAACTAAGAGGCAGTTTGTCAATTATGACAACCACTCGGAATTGGTCATTTAGGAACTTACCATCAGAAATGATCTAATGAGCAACTCTCTGTATCTCGTGGGACTGAGACTCTACTGATTTATCATCAGTCATTTAATACTTGAGGTAGCGACTAAGAACATACTTTTTAGTGCCATCTTCCTTGGTATCATATTTCTTTTCAAGTGCATACCAAATTAATTTGGCAGACTTGTATGGGCTTTAGTAATCATAGAGATCATTAGGCAACCCATTTAGAATGAATTTCTTACATAAGTAATCACTTTATTCCAGAGAGTTACGTCAATAGCCAGTTTATAGTTTTCCTCTTTTTCAGCCTCATCCGACACCACTAGGATGTCGGTTTTCAGAATGTGGGCAACTTTTCTCATAGTGAGAAAAAATTCCATCTTATGTTGCCAACGTTTGAAATTTGTCCCGTCAAATCGAAATGGCTTGTTCAGGCCATACTTGTTCGGTCCAATAATATTATCTAAGAATGCCATTGCAGTAGAAACATCTTAAAATTGTTGTTACCGTAGCTCGCAAAAATTATGAATGACACGGAATAATCATTAACGGTTGAGTCACGTCTAGATTGCTCTCTTTAAGAAGTTTCGTGGTACTGCTAAAATTGTGCAAGCAAACTATCAATCACACTGTCCCCAGGATAAAACAACCCAGTTCTCTATTATACGATTTCTTACTTCACTATAGAAATTACTCTCGAATACACCCACAATATGGCTACTAGTGCCAATTCTCTACTAATGTCGATTTCTTACATATATATATGTTATGCACATCATATATACATGTTCTAACAATTATATTATGCCTAATATGCACATGTAACATGTATGCTTAATGCATGAACTTTCAATTAACTAGATGATATGTCTCATGGATATGATATGACAATTAAGATGGCTTGAGAGACTAGCACCTAGGTTCACCTCACCTAAACTCACTTACTACGATACACATCCCAAAATACTTAGAATAGTGACTCTAATTATTACCCTAGTCTAGATATGACTAAATGAGCATAACACATGTTGATTGTTGAGCCATCTTCTAGTTTTAATAGAACCTTGTCTTCATCAAAACATAGGCAAAGAATTGCTAGTGCTATCCTTGACACTTTGCACTTTCACACATTTAAATTGGTAAATATAGAACATACGTAAGTGTTCAATACATATCTATGTTGTTGTATCTTGTATCCTCTAATACCCAAATGGTATCCATGTGTATAATGACACTCATCTCCATCCAAAAATCATTATTATTCATATTTTTGTGGGTACTCAAGTATCGAGTATTTTTGTATTCTTTAGTTGTCATTGCTAACAAAGTTCACTTTGATATTTCATTTTTATCATATATTTAAGTTAACTCATTTTATTATCATGTTTTCATTTCAAATTTAATTTCTTTCCCTTTTAATGTAATCAAAATAACATCCTAGCATTTAAAATCATAAACTTGAATAACTATTTTTTACATTAGTCCAAGCTTTTGATCGACAATTAAATGAGTTATTTTCAGTTAAATTATATTATTGAATATAACTAAATTTAGAGATTTTTGTCCAAATAATTTATTGTGTTGATAAGACCGTCAAATTTACAAACTATATAATGTAGGAGATTAGGGTGATAAAGATTGGCCAAACTTTTCCATGAGATAGTCCAACGAATTTATTTTATATACATTAGCGTGTCGACAAATAAGTGTGCCAACACATTCTTATTTTATGATATTAAATATTAAATTTGTATTTTTTATTTTAGAGAATTATAATGTTTTTATTGGGTGTACTTTATGTTATAATTCTCGTATTTATTATAATGTCAAACTTAAAATAAGATGTATTAATTATAGTTATCTAGGATTATATGTTTTTACTTCAGAGATAAAAATGTTAAGGACAAAATAGGAAAATAGAAATTACACCATGGTGGTAGTTATTTCAAGTTTTGGCTTTATACATAGTATAGATATAGATAAATCACACTAATACTTCAACATATTTGAATTGCTAAATATTGAAGATTTGTAAGTGTTGAATACCTATCTATGTTTTCGTATCTTGTATCCACTGATATCCAACTGGTATCCATGTGTATATTGACACTCATCTCCATCCAAAAATCATTATTATTCATTTTGTTGTGGGTTCTCAATTGTCGAGTATTTTTGTATTCCTTAATCGTCATTGCGAGCAAAATTCGCTTTGACATTTCATTTTTATCATATAATTAAATTAACTCATTTTATTATCTTGTTTTCATTTCAAATTTATTTTGTTTCCTTTTTAATGTAATCAAAATAACATCCTAGTATTTAAAATTATAAACTTGAATAATTTTTTTTTTACATTAGTCCAAGCTTTTGATCGACAATTAAATGAGTTATTTTAAGTTAAATTATATTATTGAATATAACTAAATTGAGAGATTTTTGTCCAAATAATTTATTGTTTTGATAAGATAGTCTAATTTTCAAACTATATAATGTAGGAGATTAGGGTGATAAAGATTGGCCAAACTTTAGTATGAGAAAGTACAACAAATTTATTTTATATACACTAGCGTGTTGATAGACAAGTGTTACAACACACATTCCTATTTTATGATATTAAGTATTAAATTTGTATTTTTTATTTTAGAGAATTACTATGTTTTTTATTGGATGTACTTTATATTATAATTCTTATATTTATTATAATGTCCAACTTAAAGTAAGATGTATTAATTATAGGTATCTAGGATTATATTGAAATGACAAATAGTCAAAGGATGCCATTATAACTGATCTACGAAGTTTTGATGAAGACAAGATCTTACATGGAAGCTTGAAGACTTGAACATCTCAACAAACAACATACCTAGAACACGAGGTCATTGTCATAGAATCTAGGATTGATATTTACATTCTAGAGTCCTAAGATGATTGCCTAGTATTGAGTCTTAGGGTAGGTAAACCCAAGATGGAAGTGTCTCACAAATAGTCTAAAATAAAAATCTTAGAAAATGAGGCATAACATCAACATATAAATATATGATAATTAACACTCATGCATTTGCATTTAGCATACAGGATTTTATGCATAAAGTTTTAATCATTTCTAAAATCCCGATTGCATGATCATTCATCATATAGTGTGTTTACCATTTAAGATTGACAAACCATTTTTAATGAATTTAATCGATTAACCTAACTTGTAATCAATTAAGTCATATTGAAATCCTTAACCGATTAAGGAAAACTATAATCGATTAAATGGAGTTATAGTTGTGAACCTCCCAGGATTTATGTGTATTTATCAATTAAGTAATTTTTAATCGATTAAGCCATAATTGAAAGTCTATTTTCAAAAACCCGTTAATCGATTAACATGAAAATTTAATCGATTAATATCTATTATATCAGTTATGAGCTAATTTTGTTACTTTGAAATAGAATCCATTCCGTTTTTAAAATAGTTTTTTCTTCACCTTCATTAAGAAAGAACGAAAAATATCTGAGAGTGAGAATCAAAGATTCACTATGCTAAAAAGTTTCAAAGCTATCTTGATGTATCTTTGAGTTTACTTGCATAAGCTTCAAGAGTGAAAAAAGAGAGAATAGAGAGAAAAAAGAGAAAAATCTTTTCATTGTGAAAAACCATTTTTTATTCAATTGAAAACACTCCTTGCATGATGTCATAATTAGGTCTTAGGGATGTGGTATCCAAGTAGGTGTAGATAAGGAGTCAAACCGGGCTTTGTGGCTCATTAGTTTCAAGAAGGAAGTTTCTATCTTGTTGTATTGGAAGTGTGGTTATAAATTACATTTCTGATTAGTGAAGAAAAATCTCTCAGATCAACCGAGAGGACTGGATGTAGTTTGTAGTGGACCACAAACGAACCAGGATAAAAATACTCGAGCCAATTTTCTCTTTCCATATCTCTTTATAATTCAATCTTTATTGCTTCATGTTTTGATTAAATTATTGTGTTTAATTGCTTGCTATGTTAATATGTTGTTAGTCAAGAATCAATTTTACGATAGTAAAGATCAAGAATTATCACGGTTTTTACAAAGCGAGAAAACTAACTTTCAAAGTAAAATAATCAGGATAATCGATTAACATTATGATAATAATCAATTAAGTGATCTGGCTTTAAGCGATTAACCATGTTGTTAATCGATTAACTGCAACAACTTTGAATTCTGCACAAACATCAGAAAATCAGGACTGGTGATATGCGACACCTATTCACCCCCTCTAGGTATAATCATACCTTATTGGTACCCAACAAGTGTTATCAGAGCTAGTACAAAGGCGCTGACTTTGCTGCTAAATTCGTTGATCCGAGGGATTAAGCACTATGGGTTCCACTAACCCTTTTGGAGGTGATGAGGCATCCATCAACCGCCCTTCGATTTTCAGTGGCGAAGGGTACGCCTACTAGAAGGTGCGCATGCGAATCTTTATAGAGGCTATAGAAACAGAGATTTGGGACTCTATTGTCAATAGGCGTTTCACTCCACTTCACTTAGTGGATGGTGAACCCAAAGAAAAAAAAAGGGATTGTGGACTGACGAAGAAAGACGTAAAGTCCAGCACAATCTCAAGGCAAAGAACATTATAACATCTGCCTTATCATTCAATGAATTCTTTTGGGTGTCAGAGAGCCTAAATGCGAAAATAAATATGGGATACTTTGCAAGTAACCCACGAAGGCACAAGTGAGGTTAAGCGCGCAAGATTGAATGCGTTAACCCATTAATATGAGTTGTTTCGTATGTTTCCAAATGAGTCTATTAACGAAACCCAAAATCAATTCATCCATATTGCAAACAATTTAATTGCATTAAATAAGAGTTTTGCTATTGGTGAACTTACTAACAAAGTGTTGCATTGTCTTGGATACAATGCCGCTAGCAACTCTCTTTGTAAAACTCCAGGAACACAAAATGAAGTTAGGACGCTTAACAATGCATGAAGATTCAGACTGAAAGAAAAAAGGGATCTCTCTAAAATTGATGATGAAACCTTAAACCTCATGGTCAGAAAATTTGGGAAGTTTCTCAAGACGAAAGGAAGTTTTAAGCACTTTCAAAGAAAGAGGCAGTTGATTCAACCAGACGAGGCAAAGCTCCCAAATATTGCCTCATTGGCCATGAGTGTGGCAAGCCGGGCCATATGAAATACCAATGCCTGGCCCACCTCAAGAAGGTTGAGCATGATAAAAGAAACCCCCAAGACTTCAAATCCAAGAAGGCCTATATAATGTGGGATGTCCCAGAGGACGAGACCACAAGTAGCACATCCGATGAAGTGGAGACAACCAAGTTGTGCTTAATGGCAAACACTACAGAAATTGGCAGCATAAGCAACCCGAATAACACAAGCAAGGGATACTTTTCTGACTCGTCTTCATGTTCCAACGAGTCTCCTACTTATGATGAACTATATAGTGCATTTGTTGAGTTGCATGAGTAACTTAAGAAATTAGCGAAAGTAAATGTAGATAGAAAACGAATCATCATGTTGCATGAAATTAAGATAACTAAAATTCAAGAGGATTTAAATGAATTAAAATTGGAAAATGAAACTCTTGATTTAATTTACTCTTCCGCCTCATGTAGTTGCGCCACTAAATTAATTGAACCCCCTTTATTTGACCAATGCGATATATTAAATGCTTACATTTCTGATTTAAAAGATAAATTGGCAAAGTTCACATATAGCAGAAATAACATGGACAACCTACTTGCTACATCTAGGAATGTAGGTAATCATAGAGGTCTTGGGTATAAATCAAGGAAATTCAGTAGACCATATAGGAGTCAAGTAGATTACATGCATAATAGGACTAATCATAAATTGCCTACTTGTTTCTATTGTGGTAAACATGGTCATACATCTATATCATGCTACATTAGAAAATATGGTGTACCTAGTGGTAATTATGTATGGATGCAAAAATGGCAAGAGTCTTTGATTACTAACAAGCAAGGACCCAATATAACTTGGGTACCTAAACAATGCAAGTAAACTTGTTTTGCGGGTATACCTACAGACTCAGGGACAACACTAGTACTTGAACAATGGATGTTCGAGGCATATGACAGGTGATAGATCAAAGTTCCTAGATCTCTCACTAAATGTTAAAGGTTATGTCACTTATGGAGATAACAATAGAGGGAAGATACTAGGCGTTAGAAGAATTGGAAATGCTTCACAAGCTGTGATAGAAAACATGCTATATGTCGAAGGACTAGAGCACAACCTACTAAGCATTAGCCAGCTGTGTGACAAAGGTAACATGGTATCTTTTGACGGGGTAAATAATAATGTTAAGTTCATAGGGCAGCGAATACATAACATTTATATGATCGATTTGGATGATGTCACCACTCTGTTTTCTAAATGTTTTATCGCTAAAGATAGTGACATTTGGTTGTGGCATAGACGATTAGCACATGTTCATTTGAAACATCTAGCTAAGTTGTCATCACATGATTTAGTAGTAGGATTAAAAAAGCTGGATTTTAAATCAAAAGACTTTTGTGACACTTGTCAAAAGTGTAAACAAGTGAAGAGTTCATTTTCAACTCAGAAAGTGATATCCATAACAAAGCCTTTGGAATTACTCCATAAGGATTTGTTTGGACCATCACAAATTATGAGCTTCGGTGGTAGCTACTATGTGTTGGTAATTGTCTCAAACACTTAACAAATAACAAAAATTACTTGTCTCAAACACTTAACAAATAAACTAAGAAGTAGTTGTACTACTTAGTTTATTTGCCAAGTTAAGCATACTTTTCTTAAGATCTTATATTCATTACTACATCAATATTAGAGTCGCCAATGACTAGGGTGTGACAACCTAGTCTCTTTATGGACGTAATATTGTTTAGTAATAAATATAAGTGATTATCATTCTATCATTTTAGGACATACACTAAAAGTAGGAGTTTAGAACTTGGTGTTCGGAGTTAATCAAATTAAAACATAAGAACTTGTCTACGTAGTTCAAATTCATAAGAAGTTGAGAAACATTTTCCTTATTCAAAATGATCTTGTCTCCTCAAGAATTTGTTAATATTTAGTTTATGTTTCTTGTTAATTGTTTATATGAAATTCAATTCAAATCAAACAAAATATGTTTAACTCATTATTTGTGCATTGACATGTTCACATGATTCATTCTATTAGGCAATTCCTTGTGGTCCGACATAACCCTGTACTATACTACAATTGAATCTTGAAAGAGGTGTAAATTGTAAAATAGTAAAGTGTTATCAATAAATTTATTTGTTGAAAACACCTTTTAATATACAAAAGTGATGAAACTAACTTACT
>NC_032012.1:14120282-14134909 GCF_001865875.1 Lupinus angustifolius
CATTATACCGGCGTTGGAATTTATTTCAACAAAGCCGAGATGGCAAACAAAGAATAAAATCGAGTTCACTTACTTAATCAAATAAAAAGAAAACACACCGAATTGAGGGAATTTCCGCTTTCAACAAATTGGCACTACTACTAGGACGATTTGTTGAGAGGGGAAAGCCAACTCTTCTCCCAAGAAAAACCTTTCAACAAATTGGCGCTGTTGCCGGGGAATTGCTTCAATAATAGAACATATCATATTTATATGTCATTTATCAAATAATTGTGCATAACATTTTCTTTCTCTTCTGTATAAATTTATTTTTCCTTTTTTACATCTTTATTTTGATGTTATGTACATTTGAAAAAAAAATTTAGAAACTAAAAAAGAAAAAAAGTGAATTAGTGGAGTGAAAACCCACTAGTTAAGAAACCTTTTATTGTTGTTATATAACTTTTAGGAGATGTGGAAGTACCCCTCATCAACCTTTTCAAAAGAACAACATAAAACGGATTGAAATAAACAAGGATAAGTGGCTGGACTTTTTCTTCAAGAAGGGAAGCCACTTGAATCCTTAAAGGTTAAGTATTCACCATGTACTTTTTGATGATGATAAAAACCGACTAGTTAAGAAACCTTTTATTGTTGTTATAAATTTTTTAGGAGATGTGGAGGTACCCCTCATCAACCTTTTCAAAAGAACAACATAAAACGGATTGAAATAAACAAGGTTAAGTGGCTGGACTTTTTCTTCAAGAAGGGAAGCCACTTGAATCCTTAAAGGTTAAGTATTCACCATGTACTTTTTGATGATAATACTTTATCTTGTGATACTTTAACCAAACATCTCCATCAACATGCCTTAGTAAATGATTTTGAAATTGTCAAATTAATTTTTGAAGCTAAGAGCATGCTTGTTACATTTGTTCCAAAAATGAATTTTTCCAAAATTGAGCACTCCTAAAAAGTGTGATATTTGGTTAACCATTTAACAAAATAATTCATTATGAATGGATTTATTTATGGATTTTTGGTGTGATAAAATGTGTTTTAAAGTTCCATAAATTTAGTTTGGACTTTCATTTTATCACTTGGATTTGAAATATGATTGAATTTTTTTTTCTAAACATCGATTTTCATGAAAAAGCATGCTGTTTGGTTGGAATTCTCTCAATCAAAAATTTAATTCATGAACTTAGTGTCTTAGGAAATTATAAATTCATGTGAATTGTTAGACTAACCTCAAAGCAAAAGAAAATTGCAAGCTTGAAATGATTTACAGGAAAACAAGTCCAAACAAACAGACAAAAAATGAGGAGTTAATGACACCACTATCTAGGAGAGGATAGTTAAAACAAGGAGAATAAAATTATGTGTTCTCCTAAAAATGGTGAGATTAAAACCTTATTTGGGTGATGAGTCAGCTCCATCATCAATGAGGAATCAGAATAATGTCGTCCAAAGTTTGACGTTAAGCTAATGACGTTAAAAAAGCGCTGACTGGGAGGCAACCCATTATTTGGTAAATATTTACTTCCTTTAAGATTAGTTTTTGTTAGTATTTTTTTTAATTATTTTTAGAAAACCAACCAATTTTTAAATGATATCAAGTAAGTGGCAAAAAAAAAATTTGAAGGCTTGAGGACAGGCCTTCATTTAAAAAGGGGGGACAAGGACTTGATGTAATTTAAAATTTTTTCTTGTTTAGATTGTGTAAATATGTAAAAAGTAAATTTGTTTGTTCAAAAACTCAAAATTTTCCAAAACCTAAAACAAAATGGCTAAACAAAATTTTTGAAACATGATCACATAATTAGAAGATGTTAAGCATACTTTAAATTAAGCTTTGATTGAGGAAAATGAGATATATGCTAAACTTTTGTGAAAAAATCATATAATGTCATAACTTGAAATTTTTGCAAATTGAAAATTCAATTTTATGTAACATGATGTTTGCAAACATTTTTTAAATCAAAAAGTGTGAAACCAAACCAAGTGAGGGAGTGAGCCAAACACATGTGAAAATCAAAGTGAGAATCAACATTTGATTTGTCTAATTAAACTTGTTTGAGTCTTTATATCTCTTAATTGCATTAAAATGATCAAGGCATGCTCTTTTATTAGTTGAACCAAAGGCCAAAAAGTCCAAACCCAATTAGGATGATCCTTTAATAAGACCCTTTGAGCCAAACAAATGAAATAAAATTTTCAAACTATCCCATGAAACCAAATTGAAAAAAATGTTCTAAGAGAGCATTAATTTTTAAAGAATAGTTTGAAATGATTAAGTTGGGGGGATAATTGGTGGACTTTGCTTCTTAAAAGAAAGAAATACTCAATCTCTTTACAAATAAAAAAAAAAACCAAAAGTTAGAGAGGTTGGGAAAAATAATGGAAAAAAAGAAGAGTAAAGTGTTCCATTGAGAAAAATTTCAAAAAATGCTCTCTTTTTAACTTAGCGGACCTGCTTGGCTGCTCATCCTAGCACCAGACTAATCCTGTCATGGTCAGAACTCAAGCTTGACACAGTCAGACACGAGCACGGCACATGCCCAAGCTGCTCATCAAGCAACTCAGCGGTGCAACCAAGCACCTTAGCGGTGAACCAGACTCCTGCCTAAGTCAGCAAGCACCAGGCCACGTCCAAGTCAGCACAGTCAAAGCTGTTGAACAAGCAGCTTAGCGGTGCTACAGGTGTGCTAAGCGGTATGCATCCATACTTGACTTAGCCGTCAAGCAAACCATGAAGTCACCAATGACATCACTTCAAGTAGCCCACCATAGGCTTTTCAAAGTAACTCACCATAGCTGGTCCCATAGCCGAGATGGGGCAAAGAAGGAATAACTTATTCACATGATTATTAAAAGTAAGTTGTAACTGGAATATTCTTGATACCATTATACTGGCGTTGGGCTTTATTTCAACAAAGCCAAGATGATGAACAAAGAATAAAACCGAGTTCGCTTACTTAATCAAATAAAAAGACAACACACTGAATTGAGGGAATTTCCGCTTTCAACAAATTGGCACTACTACCAGGACGATTCGTTGAGAGGGGAAAGCCAACTCTTCCCCCAAGAAAAACGTTTCAACATGAATCTTCTCCAAAAAGGAAGAGGAAGGTTGTGTGTTCTGATGTTTCACGTGCGCTAGAAAATGCATACAGAGAAGGACATGGATATTGAGAACGAGGTTCAGGAGGATCAAGAGCAAAATGTAGATCATCAAGAAATGCCTATGGTGTGGAAGATAAAGAAAGATCATCCACTCGACAAGGTTATAGGTGATATCTCAACGGGAGTGGTAACTCGAAATTCACTGCGAAATTTTTGTAACTTTATAGCATTTGTGTCTCAAGTCGAACCTAAGACCATTGACGAGGCCGTAGAGGATGAACATTGGGGTATAGCTATGCAAGAAGAGCTAAACCAATTTGAGCTTAATAACGTATGGGACTTGGTCCCTAATCCTAAAGATCATCTCGTAATAGGCACGAAATAGGTCTTTAAAAATAAATTGGACGAATCTGGTTTGATTATACGTAATAAGGGACATCTTGTTGCAAAAAGGGTATAATTAAGAAGAAGGCATCGACTATGATGAAATCTACGCCCATGTTTCGAGGTTAGAGGCTATTCAAATGTTACTAGCCTTTGCATCGATTATGAACTTCAAAAGTTTTCAAATGGATGTAAAGAGCATGTTCTTGAATGGATATATTAAAGAAGAAGTGTATGTGAATCAACCGTCCGATTTTGAAAATCATAAATTCCCTAATCATGTTTATAAACTCAAAAAGGCTTTATATGGTTTAAAGCAAGCTCCTAGAGTTTGGTATGTTAGATTGAGTAGTTTCTTATTAGAAAAGGGACTTGAAAGTGGCAAGGTTGATACAACTCTTTTTATACAAAAGTCAGAAAATAATGTGTTACTAGTACAAATTTACGTAGATGATATAATATTTGGTGCTACTAATGATTTGATATGTAAAGAATTTTCTGAACTTATGAAAGGGGAGTTTGAAATGTCGATAATGGGCGAGCTGACATTCTTTCTAGTCCTAAAAATCAAACAAATGAGCAGTGGGATATTCATGCACCAAACAAAGTATTGCAAAGAACTTTTGCAAAAATTCGAGATGGATAAATGTAAAGAAGCGACAACACCTATGGCATCATCCTTCTATCTCGATAAAGATGAAAAAGGTAAAGCAATTGAGGTAACATAATGTTGTGGCATAATTGGTTCTCTATTGTCTCTAACTACTAGCCACCCTGATATAATGTTTAGTGTATGTATGTGTGCAAGATATCAAGCCTCACCTAAAGAATCACATTTTAGTGATATAAAACATGTGATGAAAAATATCTAAACTAACTTGCCTAGAGTTATTATGTGCCTTTGCTTGATCCTTGTTATATGGTATTGAATGCTAAATGTTATGAATGCATGCTTCCTTGCTTAGATTATCTTCATGAATGTTTTAGGCTCTCTTAGTGTGTCATAATCCTTTAGGTTTGTATCTTAGCAATAGAACTCTATTTATACTCTAGATATACATAAACTGCACTAAAATTTGTGATAAGTGTTGTCACTAATTGATTGTTCTGTGCCTTAATCGATTATTTTGAGTTACAAAAGCCAAAAGAATTTTCATCTCGCAAAGTAATCGATTAACACCAATTTTAATCGATTAATACCTTAACTTAATCGATTACATGGGCTCCAAAATTTTATGTTGGTTAATCGATTAAGCTACTGCAGATAATCGATTAACGATAGTGCTGCATCAAATTAAAGTGACGCTTATGATTCATTTCTCATTTAGAACCCTAATCCTCTTTGCTTCCCCCATTCTGGATATTTTCCCAAAATTGAGTGTTTCTCAAGAGTTCATTATGTGTGTTATCAATATCTCTACGTGTGGTTTGTTAAGACAGGACCCTTTCAGTGCTATGCTTGTGATCCTTTCTTTATAGGAAGGGGGTAGAATAAATTCCATAGATTCATTTTCGTCATTATTATTTGCAATTAGTATTGAAGAACTAAACCTGATAGTTATATGAGTGAAATAAAACAACTTCCAGTGAATATACTTTATGGCTGATAATTAAAAATTGTAGTAAAAAAAATTGAGTCTCATTTTCGATGTATAAGAATTAAATTAAAAAAATTATAAGCGGACGAATCCTTTTACCCCAAGATTGGGTGATTGTGCATCTTGTCTTGAAGCGGACTGAAAAGACCAAACCCTTGAGTTTTAACTACAGTTTGTATGAATCTGAATTATGATAATACATGTATTAAGATAAAAATGGGAAGATAAAAAAAGGGGGGTTGGTTAATAAAAAAAATGAGTGGATGGTTAGAAACACCAAGATACACAAAGGATTTGTAACACCGATTATGTAAATTATCAAAAAGAACTTTTACGCATAATCGAAAAAGAATCTTAATTTAGGCTTTACGTTGGTTTAAAAAATCAGACAGTAAGCCCTACAATTCCGATCAAGAGTATCCTCCTATTCACTGATTAAATAAATGACTATCATGAACGAAAAAATCCTTTAATTTTTTGAAGTCCCCTTTATTTTACTTACAAAAAAAGAACAATAAGAAAAAGGAAAAAGTGACCCCCAACTTCCTCGATTATGAAAGATAATTAAACATTATTTTATGAATTATTGCATGAATTAAATCTCGATGAATATGGATATAAGAAATAAAAAAAGGGGAGGGTATTCATAATTATAAAAGAGAGTATTCTATTGAATAATTAAGTTATTACTCAACAATTAAAAAATTAAAATTTTTAAGGGATGAGATCAATTCTGAAGTACTTTTATTTTGTATCTCTTATAAAAATTAATTTCTTTTGATTATATTATACTTTTATTTATTTTAAGGGATTCGGTATGCAGATGTAGAATGGCTTGATGCTCAAGGCTTTCAATTACTACATTGGTTAGAGACCCATGGAGTTAACAAATTCGTGGAATTGAAAGGTAAGATGTATCCTTCACTCATTAGAGAATTCTATAACAATTTTAGATATAAGGATGAGGTGTATTCAACAATGGTAATGGGGAAGATGATTGTTATGGAAGAAGAGATATTTTTGGATGTTGGAGGTCTTGAATGTGATGGACCTATGCTAGGTGATTGCAACAATGAGTCATGGGACTCATTTGATGCTATTGAAATGTACATATCCTCTTTGAGACAACCTCGCCTATTTTTGCAAGGGGAATTGACCAAGGCTGGGTCACTTATCTGTGGAAAACTGGCTCTTACACTATTTGATTGCGTACATATTGGTTCAGAGAAATACTAACCATGCTCAACCCACAATCAATGATCTAAAACTGATGTACGCTATTTGGGAAGTCATTTCGGTTAATTGGCCTTCAGAGATTCTCATAGTTATGCATGACAAAGCTTCATCTTCATCAAGATTGCTCGCCTATGGGATATTCATCTCTCGTATCATTGATTACTACGAGATTGACACCACTCATGTGGACACTATCATGACTAACTCTCGAGAGCATCTGGTTGGTGATAACTTGATGGACAAAATGGGCATCTATAAATTCGGTAATGAATAGAAATATCATGAAGACCATACTTCCAATGTGTATTAGGATATACCATATGAAGATAATACTGCAAATCCCAGTGAGCCATTCCTGAGCAACCACCTGCCGAGGCATTTGCTGAGCCTCGAGAACCATCATTTGGGTTTGCTCACTTGGATGTGATGGAACAATGCCTCAATGTGCGTTTAGATGCACATTTTCAGAGTATGAGGGATTCCATGACCATTGAATTTCAGCAGCAATATCAGAGGCTTTCTGAGGATATAGAATGTATCATTTTCATAGTGTGTACTACCCACGACTCATCTCCCTCACAACCTACACAAGATTAGCCTAGATAGGAATGTTTAGTGTGTGTCTAGGGTGTGTGGTTATTATGTTTTGGTGATTGTATTTAGGTGTTACTTATGTTATGGTTGTATTTTGATGTACTTTCTATTTTGAATAATTTGTACTCGTTTATTGCACTTACTTTTATATGCTGTAAAACTTTGATGATAATTTGGATCATGTTTTCAAATTATTGAGTTATCATTTGATGTTATCAATTGTACATATCTTATATTGAATGATTGATATATTCTGAATATTGCTACATCATTATCTTTGACCATTCTATGGATTTCATGTTGAATTTTTACAACTAGATTAAGCTCGCAATCAATTCTGCCATAATCTGTTTTTATTACTAAATAATTGATTAACTCCATATTATAATCGATTAAACCTAAACTTTGTTCACATGTTCAAGCATTTTTAAATTTTTAATCGATTATCCTAGATTAATTAATCAATTACGACCAGTAAACTGTTTATCTTTCCTTACTTTTGGCGCTTTTAGTATTATAATTTGCCATAGCTTTTAGATCATGCCAAAAGGGGGAGAAAGGTTTTGTTTGAGTATGTTTTGCAGGTTGAAATGAACTTCTGCAAAGTAATCATGTTTCTACCCTAGCATTACCAATAACATGGTTTGAAGGGTGATAATTGCCAAAAATACCTAATTTTCATACACTTTTCATGGCACTTATTCTTGGATAAATTGAGAAAACCAACTTAATTCAACACTTTTTGGATAAAATATCACAATCTTGTATATATGCTTTGTATATATCTTTTGTACTATATATTTTAGGATTTAGGTAGAAAATAGAAGAATTTATCAAAGGTTTACAAAGTGCTCTAAATAGGCCAAAATGCTCAACACATAAGCATGACTCATCAAAATTTCGCCTATGTGGAGTCAACATGAAGCTTCTCACTAAACAACTTAGCTTGGACCAAACCCATGCCCAGCGTGACCTGGACACTAACTTGGCACGGTCAGACCAAAATTACATGGTCAGACCCAACCTGACACGGTCAGAACACAAGCCTGGCACAAGCCAACCTACTCAAGCAGACAGCTTAGCGGAGCACCTGTACCATCCAACGTGGAACCACACACCTGACCAGGTCAGCAAGCACCAAGCCACATCACCACCAGCATGGTCAGAGCTGCTCAAGCAGGCAGCTCAGCAGTGCCACATAGGCGCTTAGTAGTATGCACCCAACAACTTGGTCAAGTTGACTTAGCCACAAGTAACCGTGACATCATGCATGACCTCACTCTTAGTAGCCTCTATAGACTTTTCAGAGGTAGCTCACAATAGTTGAGCCAAGTAGCCCACCATAGCTTCCGTGAGTCAGCTCAAGTAGGTGACTAAGCTGCTTGGCCTAGTGACCAAACCCATGTTGAAGGGTTTGGTCAGTAGTTTGGCGGTGGAAACAAGCAGCTTGGGAGGGTCCAAGAAGGCCTATATAAAGGATGTACCTCAAAGGCAAAAAGACATTCCATTCTTCATTCTAACATTCACTCCTACATTCACACACTTGAACCGAATTCTTCTCTTCTTCTTCTTGTAATTTTCTTGGAGAATTTCCACTCCAAAGTAGTTTAGGTAAGTTTAGTTTGTAGTTTTTATTTCTTAATTCAAGAGGAAAAAGGAGATGGAAAATGAGATGCAAAAACATAATTTGGTAATCTCATTTGGGACCAAAAGCATCTCATCCATGGATAGATGGCTCTCGTCCCTACAAATTGACTTGGATTATGATGTAATTTCTTCTCTTTAATTTATCATCTTTTGAAATCAATGCATTCAAGTTATTACTTTTTGGTTAAGTTTTGATTCTTTATGAAGTTCTTAATGCAGTTTTAGCTTGGTCACCTAAAACTCGATTTAAAGATCCAAAATGCTTATTCTTAAAGTGTTGACAAGTGAACTAAAAAGTATAACATACACCTTAATTCACTTGCCATATTAAGCATCTATTTTAAGCAACATATGATCAAGGCTAAATAAAGTTAATGGAGCCTGAAGTAGGGTGTGACTACCTGCTCCGACGAGTGACACTTAACTATTATGTGGTGTATTTCATAAGGTTTAAAAATCATCTTATCATTCTAGGACACTAGATGAAGTATTTAGAAATTATGTATGGAATTAACCAAAAGTATAGCACATAACTTGTAATGTTTTCAAAATCAATTAAGTGTAGAAATAAATCCATATTTCCAAACCAATTTCCTCCTCAAGATTTTGTGCATAATAGTTGTTTTATATTTATGTTTACTTGTCCATATTTCTTAAACAAAATCAACCAAAAAAAATGTTTAAACATTATTAGTAATATAACATGTTGATAATAATAATCTATTAGGCAATTCCTTGTGGTTCGACATAACCCTATACTACAATTGAATCTTGAAAGAGATGCAAATGTAAAATAATAAAGTATTAACTTATAAATTTTATTTGTTGACGAAGAAAGTAACCTTTAATCAAAGTGCAATTTAATTCATAAGTTGCATCTTTGTCAAAAGGAAAAAACACAGTTTTAATGAGTGATCTAACTACTAACTTTTACTTTTAGTCATTTACATTTTCGCAACTAACATATATTTTCTGTCATTTAAATTCCGCAACTAACTATTTATTGCTTTATTTATTCTTTATACCAACCCTTCGAAAGAAGTGGTATGGTTAACTTCTAATTTTATTCTTTTGTCATTTTATTATTCTTTGATACCAACCTTTCATAGGAAATGGTATGACTAATTTAATAAAATGAGACCGTCCTTTATAGTATGGTTAAAAGGAACCCGAAAAGGAAGTAAATAAATAAGGTCACTGACTAATTAAATATCACTCATTATCACTTGTATTGATTGGCTAAATTCATACCATTAAACCGGCGTTGGAATTTATTTAAAAAAAGCCAAGATGGTATGAAATTGTTAATAATTCAATAAAATTAAGTTTTTGATTAAAGGAATATTCTTGAAACCATTATACTGGTGTTGGAATTTATTCCAACAAAGCCGAGATGACGAACAAAGAATCGACATGTCATTAAATAAAACAATGAGAAACTTGCTGCCTCAATAAAGCAAGCAGAGAAAAAACTCTTTCAACAAATTGGTGCCACTGCCGGGGAATTGCTAAATAATAGAATTTATTATTTATTATGTTATATTATTAAGTAATTTCTGCACAAAAATCTTATTCACTATTGTACAAATTTGAATTTGTAAATTATAAATATTGTTTATTCTTAACCATTAACCTTCTTTATGAAAAAAAAAACAAAAAAACTTCCTTTGGTAAATGCATTGCAAGAACAAACTTGTTGAATTTTTTCGGTCCAGAACTCGAAAAAACTTTAAAGAAGAGAAAGAAAGCCTAAAGGAAAGCCAAGAAGAATTTAGAATCAATGGCCAATATTGAGCAAACCAGTGAAGGATCAAGGGAAGAAAACCAGCTGAACACTGGAGAATTTGTTAGTTTTACGCCAAGGAACATGATTAGAATTGGAAGACCATCCGAGACCCAAAAGACGCCAGAAATGAAGTACGGACTGGTACAACTCATGTATGCCAAGCTGTTTACCGGGCTAGAACATGATCATCCATACAACCACCTCACGAGATTCTATGAGTTGGTTGGAATTGTTGGTGTCTCTGAAACAAAAGAGGAAACAACTTTCCTGAGGCTTTTCCTGTTAACTCTAATCGGGAAAGCTAAGGAATGGTTTCTAGATTTGCCTCCGCACATTAAGAATGAATGGAATCTGGTGGAGGAGAAATTTATGGGAAGATACTTTCCGCAAGGAAAGTTTATGGACCTAAAAACAACAATATCCACCTTTGTTCAACTTGCTGGGGAAAGTCTTTGTGAATCCTGTGATAGATTCAAATATATGCTCAAAAAGTGCCCAAATCCTGGATTTGATGTTCAAACTCAAATCCATATTTTTATCAATGGTTTGCAACAACATCACAATTGGATTCTTAACGCTACGGCTAGCGGACAACTCTTGACCAAACCACCACAACAAGCCATAGATATAATTGAATCCATGGTAATGAATGACCAGAAAAGTCAGTACCAAAGATGACCACCACCAAGGAGAGGTGGAGTTCTTGAATTAAACTCAATAGATGCAATGTTGGCTCAACTTAAACTGCTTGAAAAATAGCTTGATGAAATGACCCCAAAGCTTAATGATTTACCTAAACAAATACGGGAATCTTCAAAGAAGCAAGTTTATAGTTGTAATCATTGTGATGATAATCATGAGGAGTGAAATTGGCAAAATGAGGAGGTCCATTTTGTGGGCAATCCTTCAAGGCAGAACTTTTGTAACATCCCTCCTTTCAGCACCTTGCTTAGGTAGATATAGGACTATGTATATATATATATATATATATATATATATAGATGTGTGTGTGTGTGCTTATGTATGTGATTATATTTTCTTGATATTATAATGCTAAATGTTTAATAATTGCTTTGAAAATAAGTTGATCTAGTTAGTTTCAAAGCTGTCCAAGTTTAAAGTCTATCCGTTATCGGGTAAGTGACCACCTAACCTATTAGACTTTATAATGCTTTATTGATGTTGAGTTTTGAGGATAGAAATTTATTATCTTAGTGTTATACTATGATAAATAACTTAGTTAAAAGTTTCTAGAAAAAGTGTTGGATTTAATGTACCTTTGAACTGGATTGCCCGAGAGTGCCTGTGATCTTTTCTATCAGTTCTTTGAGTTCTTGAACTATCATCTATACTCCCCTAGAAATTGTTTAAGGTTGTATTAAGGTGTCTTAGAGAACAAGAAAACACATCCATGCACTACACTAATTGCTCAAACCAAATACCACATTATGCAAAAAAAAACTTTGCTAAATTACCTAATCCTTGTTTAAATCTTAATGACACCCAACCCAAAATATCTTCCTCCACTAACTCATCCTTAACACCTATATATACATGAACTTAAGGGGGTGGGGGCTGAATTCTCACACTCTCACACCTCCTCACCAACACTCCATCTTCACTCATCTTCTCCACTCTTTCTTCCTAATGTTAGCACCAAGGAGGAAGGGAGAAAGCCTCCATCTTCTTCTCCAAACTCACATGCAAGTGAGAAATCTGAATCCCCATGGTATCTAGTTCACCTCCATGGCTTTTAATCTACACTTTCTTAAGGTTTTGTTGGTTGGATTCTCATTAAGATTTCATGAACTAAAAGTGGTGCAACTATGGATTATAGTGTAGAGTTTGCTTGGATTTCCTCCTAATTTCTCTTCAAAGACTCTACCCAACCATTAAAAGGTATGGAGAACTCAAATTTCACCTCTGACTCACGAAAAAATTACATGCAAGGGCTGTCCTTGCTGTTTTAAAAATTCTGCTCTAAGTGTGGTTAGGGAAATCATGCATTGTTGTGGTTGTTGTTGAGTTGTAAGCTTAGGGTTGTGTTAGAAATGATTATGGCTATGTTTAGAACTATTTGCATATTGGAAATATTCTGTGTGAAGGTCTTTGTATCCCAATAATTTCGTGGTGAAAGAGTTTCTAAACCCGATCATCTCCTTGTGTTGTTGAAAGATCCAAAAGGGTGTTTTAGGTGTTGTTGTGATTGTTCTAGGGTGTTTAGGATTGAAAAACCCTTACATGTGATATAACATTTGTTTAACACACTGAACTCATGATCTTTAACTCATTCCAAAGTTTAGAACTCGAAAACTTTGAAGGCTAAGAAGCCATGCAAATTGGTCCCAAGTATTGTTAAGGAAGGAAACCCTAATACCTTAATTCCTTGATAACGTGAGTTCCTAACATCCAAATTTTACATATAATATGCATGTGTTCATATTTTAAATTCCTAGCTAAATATCATTACTTCAGGGACAAAAAAAATTCGAAATCCTCACTGTTTAAAGGGAAAAACGAAAATAGTCCCTAGTTGGCACTCTAAACTATCTAATTTTTGACTATATGTTTGCCTATGTTTTAAATTGCCTTATGGTTTATAAATTCTGAGTTTTATGAGCCTAAAATTATATTAGTAGTCTGTTTTATGAAGATAAAATGTGTACCTCAAGATAATAATTTTTCTAAAGCTTTTCTGAAGCGAATCCGAGCCCCCTAAGTCAAATTCTGAGTTTTAAACCAATAACGTCTCTGAAAATATTTTCGTGCCTAATCAAGATTTTAGTTATATCCAAACTAGATATTTGAGTATGTTCTAATGTATAGAGCCTCATTTAGGTGTTTTCCTTTGCAATTTGAATAAACTTAGTGATATCGAAATTAACTGTTTATGACCTAATCAGGTACTCGACACTTGGGCAATCACCAACAAAGGAACATTAAGTTCCGTAAGGTTAAAGGTATGGAGAGAAGTTTCTTTATATAGGTGCTTAGAAATTATGCCAAAGATATTCATGTATCTCTAAGCTAGGCCATCTGCAGATATAGTCAAATACTATTTCTGTGGCCGCGAACAATCGAGTAGCGAGACTTAGTTGTTCATAAATTAATTTAAATTCTAAATTATGATGGATATGTTTGGTTCAAATGGTTCAATGGAATTGAATGATTATTTTTGTTGATATGAATGATTATTATGACTAAAAGTTTGATAATGAAAGTACTGATTTAAGTGAATATTTTGTTGAATTTTGAACTATGACATATTGTTGAGTTAACTATTGAACTATCATCAAACATTCTAATGGCATAGCATATGAGAAATCTTGATGAAACTTAAAGAATGAAAGTTTTTCTTATGAAAGATTTGACAAAGGATGAAGGGGAAATGTTTTTCTGACTTATATCAAAACTGGCGTATTTTTATAGTGATTAGAAAATCTTTTAGATCAATAAGCGAGTGAGTTAGAACTTGAAGAAAATTTTATAATTGATTTTCAATGAAAATGTTTTGTTATTACCCTAAAAAAAAAGTTTCCCTTGATTCTTCTTTTTAAAAGGAAAAAAAAACCATGCTTTGTATGAATCGGAAGATTCATGTCACTATGTTTACCGTTTGTAACATAGTTTGCGGGAAGATACGACACTGAGATTGTGTTGAGAACCCAGAGGGGTACCTTGTCTGTGTGACTTGGTTGAGGGGACATTGTGGGTGGAGATTGACTTGTCAGGAATAGGGTAGCTCCCTTGAGGTGGCAGAACTCTTCGCAGTAACTACAGCGACCTCTGACACCCCCTTGAAGGTATCGTGCTCAGGGTGATGCATCACTTATCTTTGCCAACCGGAGGGTATTTTCGGCGCTATTGAGTGCACGATAGTTATATGCCTTTTGGTTACCAATGGTTGGCACGATGTTGTATTCGTCTTGTTCGCTTCCTAAGAACAGCAAATGGTTGGTCGGGCTCGATCAGTCGGTACCATTGCCATTGATGTATCGTTAGGGGCCCAGTTAGGAGACGTTTTCTCTCTGGACTCATCTAAAAAATAGTTGGTCTCATTAGATTAACGAGTGCATTCATTATTACATCATGCTCATACACATGATTAAATTGTTATATTAATACCTGTTTGATCTGTTTTATGTTATGACTTTATTAATTGTTGATTGTTTATCTTATATAGAGATGCTTACTCTTCAATCACACATTACAGGTAATGATGGACTCCAAGGCTTCTTTTGTGGTTCCTCCTTGTCGAGTAGAGATTATGCCTCTCC
>NC_032012.1:14135009-14140883 GCF_001865875.1 Lupinus angustifolius
CGGTCTAGGGCGGTGTTTAGGAGAGACATAGAAATCAGGTGTCCTTATTCGGACAGGCATAGAGTGATACTCCCCCGCCGCTCTACCGTTCCAGCGGTCTATATCATGCTCATACCGGACGGTTACGAGTTACAACGCATACTTACTCTTGCTCCTGCCAGGTATATCCCATCTCCTACTGCTCCTCTTGACCTATCTTCTGGATCCTATCATACCCGGACACGTAGGGTTGCGCCATTCCGGTGTACACCTAGAGCCTCGGTGAGACGTTCTGCTGGGGGACCACTTGTGACCCCGGCTAGTCGTACTGAGATGACTCGGGGAGTTCAGACTTGTCGCTGTATCCGATGTCTTTCTTTACGGGAGAGTCATATGGATTCACCCGCTATTGCTGTGAGAGAGAATCTAGAGTTTGCTCCTGGGTCCTCTTCTCACGGGGTACATGAGATGATTCAGAATGACGAGGCTGATATTCATGGTTCGGTAAGGTGGGCCCAACTATCTCCTTCACCATCATACTCCCCTGCGCCAGCCGAGCCTATGGTTAGGGAGGATATTATATATATTTCCAGTGATGATGAGGATCTAGAAGAAGACCTTGAGGAGGATAGTTCTGAGGGACAGTAGTAGGAGGATGTTGGGTCGAGATTCTGACTGTCTGTTTATGCATGGTATGACCGTATAGTTTTCTTTTGGTGCGGTTGCTGTGAGTTTAGTGTACACCCAACCATAGGATCTTTTGCGTGTGTATATTTGGGTATATATGTCCTATTATGCTGGAGTGTATATGTGGATGGCATGACTTGGATCATGTACTCTTTTTTGGTCTATGACGCTTTTTGAAATGATGATCTATATATATAAATATGTGTATGTTTATGTGGTATTGTTGTTTAGTTTATAGTTTAAGTGGTGAGTTATGAAAGAACCATATGTTGATATGTTATAAAAAAAAATTATACGCTATTTTCGCAAAAAGGAAAATACAATTAACCAAGACCGTAAACGATGGTCTTGTATGTAATTGCTTTAAACGTTAGGAAAAAGGTGTTACACTTTAGTGGTATCAGAGCGGTTTAGTTTGGTTAGCCTGTGATAGGTCTCACACACTTCTAGTTGTGTGCCTCTGACTGTATTTCGAGAAAGGACTCAAGGATAAATATGGCGAGAAGGAATGAGACTGCCATTCATGAGTTATTAGCGCGAATGGCAACAATCCTCGAGAATACGAACGCATCAGTAGATCGAGGGACCGTAGAGTATTGCCTGCAGAGATTTTTGAAGAATAATCCACCCAAGTTTGAGGGAGGATTTGATCCGGAAGGTGCATATCGATGGTTTCAGGACATAGAGAAAATTTTCAGAATCATGCAGTACACTGAAGCACAAAAGGTAATCCTAGCTCCCCATATGCTAGTTGGAGAAGCTGAGCATTGGTGGAATTATGTTAGATTGCAAATGGAAGCTGAACGAAATGAAATTACTTGGTGGGTGTTCCGGGGATTTTTTTTGGAGAAGTTCTTTCTTGAAGACGTTTTCCAAAAGAAAGAAATAGAGTTCCTGGAAGTCAAGCAAGGGAATAGATCTGTGGGCGAATATGCTGCAAAATTTGAAGAACTATCAAAATTCTCAAGATATTTTCAACAGTTCGAGAATGTAAGAGCAAAATGTATCCGATTTGAGAATGGACTCAGACCCGAATTGAAACCAGTGGTGAGGTTCCAGGAGATATTTCATATGCCTACCTTGGTGAACAAATGCAGAGTTTATGAGAAGGACATCATGGACCAAAGGACATATCAGAAGAATCTTCAATCACATAAGAATGTGGGGCCTAATCGTCACAAGAGTAATCACCGTCGTAATTTCAGAAAACCCTATCACCCACCATCTGGTCACCGAGGATTTAACAGGAACAATCCTCAGTAGTACTCAAACAATAAGCCAAGGGAGAATCCACCTAAATGCTCTAACTGTAACAAACTCCATTTTGGAAGAAGATGTCCAAGTAAGGATGATGTGTGCGTCAATTGTGGTCAGTCTGGTCACTTCCGTTATGAATGTCCTGGAAATTCCAAAGGAAACAAAAATCAGTTGCCAACAAGACCACCAGCGGTGAAACCAACCAAACGTGGGAAAGGTTTTGCTTTGAGTGGAGCTGAAATAGAAAAGTCGCCTGATATCATCCAAGGTAAGTGTCTGATTAATGGAAGTCCTTCTATGGTTTTGTACGATTCAGGAGCCACCCATTCTTTTATATCGTATAAGTGTGTGCTACGAGTAGGATTAAAAGCCACTATTATGCCATATGAAATAGCCGTAGAAACTCCTATGAAGTCTTTAGTGATGACATCTGAGACATGTTTGCAATGCCCAGTGGTGATTTAGGGGTGGTGATTCAGGGAAGAACCTTTATGGTGGACCTGATTTGCCTTCCCTTGTCACAATTGGATGTGATTTTAGGAATGGACTAGATGTCGGAAAATGGTGTGTCTTTGAATTGTAGGCATAAAACCATAGAATTTTTAGAAATCCCGGTAGAATGTTCATATAAAGAAGATCATTAGTCTATGTCTGCTAAGGAATTCTTAGCAAGAATTCGAGTAGGAACCCATCTTCTTGAATTTTTATCCTCTTTGGAGGCTGAAAAGGGGATGGGAACTCGAGGAATTCCAGTAGGATAAGAATTTCCATAGGTATTTCCTGAAGATATTCCAGGTTTACCACCCGAATGAGAAGTGGAATTCTCAATAGACTTTATCCCTGGAACATGACCAATCTCTATGGCTCCTTACAGAATGGCCTCTATTGAACTGTTGGAACTCAAGAAACAATTAGAAGATATGATGAGTAAGCGATTCATCAGACCGAGTGTGTCACCATGGGGTGCTCCAATATTATTTGTGAAGAAAAAGGATGGGAGCATGAGACTGTGTATAGACTACCGACAGCTTAACAAAGTAACCATTGAGAATAAGTACCCACTTCCTCGGATTGATGATTTGATGGATCAGTTAAGAGGAGCTTCAATATTTTCTAAGATTGACTTAAGGTCGGGATATCACCAAATTCGAGAAAAATCGAGTTAAGAAGGAAGATTTTCCGAAAACAGCTTTTTGTACTCGATATGGACATTATGAGTATTTAGTAATGCCCTTCGGAGTTACGAATGCTCTTGCAGTGTTCATGGACTATATGAACGGGATTTTTCGGCCGTTCTTGGATAGCTTCGTTGTTGTGTTTATCGACGACATCTTGATATACTCTAAGACCAAGGAAGATCATGCCGAACACTTGAGAATTGTGTTGAAGATGTTAAAAGAGAGACAACTATATGCTAAATTTTCAAAGTGTGAATTCTGGTTAGAAGAAGTACAGTTTTTGGTCATGCGATTACTCGAGATGGAATTGCTATTGATCCATCAAAAGTGGAAGCAATTTTGCAATGGGAAAGACCTCAAACAGTCACTGAAATCAGGAGTTTTCTTGGGTTAGCTGGATACTATAGAAGGTTTATAGAAGGTTTTTCGAATATTGTGTTGCCTTTGACCAAGTTGACCCGAAAGAATCAAGCTTTCGAATGGACGACCCAATGTGAAAATAGTTTCCAAGAGTTAAAGCGAAGATTGACTTCTTCTCTAGTGTTAATTCTTCCAGATCCGAACGGTACTTTTAAGGTATACTGTGATGCTTCTAAACAAGGTTTGGGGTGTGTACTGATGCAGAATAGAAAGGTAGTAGCTTACGCATCTCGATAGTTGAGACCTCATGAAGAGAACTATCCTACACATGATTTACAGTTGGCTGCAGTTGTTTTCGCTTTAAAATTTGGAGACACCATCTGTATGGATCCAAGTTTGAAGTATTCAGCGACCACAAGAGTTTGAACTACTTGTTTGATCAAAAAGAGCTGAACATGAGACAACGCCGATGGGTTGAATTTCTGAAGGATTATGATTTTGAATTACAATATCACCCAGGAAAAGCAAATGTGGTGGCATATGCTCTAAATCGAAAATCCCTACATTTCTCAGCCATGATGGTAAGGGAGTTGAAGCTATTAGAAGAATTTAGAGATATGAATCTAGTTCACTACTTCAAGGAAGGTAAAATGGTTTTGGGATTAATGAGAATCACCAATGAATTTCTGGACCATATAAGGGAATTACAGAAGACAGACCGAGAAATTCAAATTCAAAAATCACTCATAGAACAAGGGAAAAACTTAGAGATTCAACAAGGAAAAGACAAAATTATTAGATTCCAAGGGAGAATCTGTATTCCTCAAAATGAAGAACTGAGACAGATGATTTTAGAAGAAGCTCATAAGAGTTAGTTGAGTTTTCATCCGGGAACTACCAAGATGTATCGAGATCTGAAGAAGTTATTCTGGTGGCCAGGATTGAAAAGGAATGTGGCAGAGTATGTAATGGCATGTTTGACATGTCAAAATGCAAAAGTTGAACATCAAAGACCTGGAGGAGAATTGTAACCCTTAAGCATCCCTGAGTGGAAATGGGATAGTATATCCATGGATTTTGTCTCCGGATTGCCAAATACTTCCGCAGGACATGACTCAATATTGGTAATGGTAGATAGACTAACAAAATCAGCCCACTTCATCCTAGTAAATGTCAAGTACCCTTTGGAAAAATTGACTCAGATCTGCCTCAAAGAAATTGTGAGACTCCATGGAATACCTATGAGCATAGTATCCGACCGAGTCAGGATTTTGGAAGAATCTTCACAAAGCTTTAGGATCAAGGTTGAGAATGAGCTTAGCTTATCATCCTCAAACATATGGACAAATAGAGAGAACAATTCAGTCCCTAGAGGATTTGCTGAGAGCATGTGTTTTGGAGCAACATGGGAGTTGGGATAAACTTATTCCGTTGATTGAATTCACATACAATAATATTTATCACTCCAGTATTGGTATGCCACCTTATGAAGCTCTATATGGAAGGAAATGTCGAACCCCTTAATGTTGGAATGAAGTTGGAGAAGGAATGGTGTTGGGACCAGAATTGATACAGAAAACCATAGATAAAGTGAGAATGATAAGGGATAAACTTAGAGCAACACAGAGTCGTCAGAAGAGTTATCATGATAAGCGTAGAAAGCCTTTAGAGTTTAGTGAAGGTGACAATGTGCTTTTAAGGGTAAGACCAGTTACGAGAATTGGTAGAGTAATGAAGACTAGAAAGTTGACCCCGTGATTCGTTGGACCCTATCAAGTTATCGAAATGATTAGACCTGTTGCCTATAGGATAGCTTTACATCCATCCTTATCCAACCTTCATGATGTGTTCCACGTGTCTCAACTCAAGAAATACATATCGGATCCATCTCATGTGATTGATCTAGATAACCTTCCCTAGAGAGAGAATCTTACTTTCGAAGCTACGCCTATGCGAATCGCAGACAGGAAAGTAAAACAACTTCGAGGAAGAGAGATTCCTTTAGTAAAGGTCATATGGAATAAAAACCAATAAGAGGATGCCACGTGGGAGCTAGAGAGTAAGATGAGAGCGTCTTATCCAAATCTTTTCGGTAAGTATATCGTGCCTAAATTTCGAGGACGAAATTTCTAAAAAGGATGGGAGAAATGTAACATCTCTCCTTTCAGCACCTTGCTTAGGTAGACATAGGACTATGTATATATATATATGTGTGTGTGTGTCTGTGTGTGCTTATGTATGTGATTATATTTTCTTGATATTAGAATGCTAAATGTTTAATAATTGCTTTGAAAATAAGTTGATCTAGTTAGTTTCAAAGTTGTCTAAGTTTAAAGTCTAGCCATTATCAGGTAATGTATGGTTTTAGAATTTTAATTAGAATTGGTCTAAGTGACCACCTAACCTAGTAGAT
>NC_032012.1:14140983-14166659 GCF_001865875.1 Lupinus angustifolius
TCCATGCACTACACTAATTGCTCAAACCAAATACCACATTATGCATCTAAAACTTTGCTAAATTACCTAATCCTTGTTTAAATCTTAATGACACCCAACCCAAAATATCTTCCTCCACTAACTCATCCCTAACACCTATATATACATGACCTTAAGGGGACGGGGGGCTGAATTCTCACACTCACACACGTCCTCACCAACACTCCATCTTCACTCATCTTCTCCACTCTTTCTTCCTAACGTTAGCACCAAGGAGGAAGGGAGAAAGCCTCCATTTCTTCTCCAAAATCACATGCAAGTGAGAAATATGAATCTCCAAGGTATATAGTTCACCTCCATGGATTTTAATATACACTTTCTTAAGGTTTTGTTGGTTGGATTCTCATTAAGATTTCATGAACTAAAAGTGGTGCAACTATGGATTATAGTGTAGAGTTTGCTTGGATTTCCTCCTAATTTCTCTTCAAAGACTCTACCCAACCATTTCAAGGTATGGAGAACTCAAATTTCACCTCTGATTCACGAAAAAATGACATGCAAGGGCTGTCCTTGCTTTTTTAAAAATTCTGCTCTAAGTGTGGTTAGGAAAATCATGCATTGTTGTGGTTGTTGTTGTAAGCTTAGGGTTGTGTTAGAAATGACCATGGATATGTTTATAACTCTTTGCATGTTGTAAATATTTTTTGTGAAGGTCTTTGTATCCCCAGAATTTCGTGGTGAAAGGGTTTCTAAACCCAATCACCTCCTTGTATTGTTGATAGATCCAAAAGGGTGTTTTAGGTGTTGTTGTGATTGTTCTAGGGTGTTTAGGATTGAAAAACCCTTGCATGTGTTATAAGCTTTGTTTAACACTCTGAACTCATGATATTTAACTCATTCCAAAGGTTAGAACTCGAAATCCTCACTGTTTATATGGAAAAACGAAAACAGTCCCTAGTTGGCACTCCAAACTATCTAATTTTTGACTATATGTTAGCCTGTGTTTCAAATTGCCTTATGGTTTATAAATTCTGAGTTTTATGAGCCTAAAATTATATTAGTACTCTGTTTTATGAAGATAAAGTGTGTATCTCAAGATAATAAATTTTCTAAAGCTTTTTTGAAGCGAATCCGAGCCTCCTATGTCAAATTCTGAGTTTTGAACCAATAGCGTCTCTGAAAATATTTTCGTGCCTAATCAAGATTTTAGTTATATCCAAACTAGATATTTGAGTATGTTCTAATTTCTAGAGCTTCATTTAGGTGTTTTCCTTTGCAATCCGAATAAACTTAGTGATATCGAAATTAACTGTTTATGACCTAATCAGGTACGCGACACTCGGCCAATCAACAACAAAGGAACATTAAGTTCAGTAAGGTTAAAGGTATGGAGAGAAGTGTCTTTATATAGGTGCTTTGAAATGATGCCAAAGATATTCATGCATCTCTAAGCTAGGCCATGTGCAGATATAGTCGAATACTATTTTTGTGGCCGCGAACAATCGAGTAGCGAGACTTAGTTGTTCGTAAATTAAGTTAAATTATAAATTATGATGGATATGTTTGGTTGAATTGGTTCAATGGAATTGAATGATTATGTTTGTTGATATGAATGATTATTATGACTGAAAGTTTGATAATGAAAGTACCGATTTAATTGAATATTCTATTGAATTTTGAAATGTGACATATTGTTGAGTTGACTATTGAATTGTCATCAAACATTCTCATGGAATAGAATATGAAAATTATTGATGAAACTTGAAGAATGAAAGTTTTGCTTATGAAAGATTTTGACGAAGGATGAAGGGGAAATATTTCTGACTTATATCAAAACTGGTGTATTTTTACAGTGATTAGAAAATCCTTTTGATCAATAAGCCAGTGAGTTAGAACTTGAAGAAAATGTTATAATTGAGTTTCAATGAAAATGTTTTGTTATTACCCTAAAAAAATGTTTCCCCTGATTCTTCTTTTTAAAAGGAAAATAAAAAAGCTATGCTTTGTATGAATCGGAAGATTCATGTCACTATGTTTACCATTTGTAACATAGTCTGCGGGAAGATATGACACTGAGATTGTGTTGAGAACCCAGAGGGGTACCTTGTCTGTGTGACTTGGTTGAGGGGACATTGTGGGTGGAGATTGATTTGTCAGGAATAGGGTAGCTCCCTTGAGCCGACAGAACTCTTGACAGTAACTATAACGACCTCTGACACCCCCTTGAAGGTATCGTGCTCAGGGAGATGCAGCGATTATCTTTGCCAACCGGAGGGCATTTCCGGCGCTATTGAGTGCACGATAGTTATATGCCTTTTGGTTACCAATGGTTGGCACAACGTCATATTCATCTTGTTCGCTTCCTAAGAACAACAAATGGCTGGTTGGGCTCGATCAGTCAGTACCATTGCTGTTGATGTATCGTTAGGGGCCCAGTTAGGAGACGTTTTCTCCTTGCATTCATCTACAAAATAGTTGGTCTCATTAAATTAACGAGTGCATTCATTATTACATCATGCTCATACATATGATTAAATTGTTATATTAATACTTGTTTGATCTGTTTTATGTTATGACTTTATTAATTGTTAATTGTTTTTCTTATATAGAGATGCTTACTCTCCAATCTCACATTACAAGTAGTGATGGACTCAAAGGCTTCTTTTGTGGTTCCTCCTTGTCGAGTAGAGATCATGCCTCTTCCGTCGGGGGAGGTTGAGGTGGACTGGTCTAGGGCGGTGTTTAGGGGAGACATAGAAATCAGGTGTCCGTACTCGGACTAGCACAGAGTGATACTCCCCCGCTGCTCTACCGTTCCAGCGGTCTATATCATGCACATATCGGACGGTTACGAGTTACGACGCATACCTCCTCTTGCTCCTTCCAGGTATATTCCATCTCCTACTGCTCCTATTGACCTATCTTCTAGATCCTATCATGCCAGGACACATAGGATTGTGCCATTCCGGTGTACACCTAGAGCCTCGGTGAGACGTTCTACTAGGGGACCACCTGTGACCCCGGCTAGTCGTACTCAGACGACTCGGGGAGTTCAGACTTGTCGATGTATCCGGTGTCTTTCTTTATGGGAGAGTCATATGGATTCACCCGCTATTTCGTGAGAGAGAATCTGGAGTTTGCTCCTGGGTCCTCTTCTCACGAGGTACGTGGGAGGATTCAAAATGACGAGGCTGATATTCGTGGCTTGGTAAGGAGGGCCCGACTATCTCCTTCACCATCATACTCCCCTGTACCAAGCCACGAATAGTCGAGATTCTGATGGTCTGTTTATGCATGGTATGACCGTATAGTTTTCTTTTGGTGCGGTTGCTGTGAGTTCAGTGGACACCCAGCTATAGGATCTTTTGCGTGTGTATATTTGTGTATATATGTGCTATTATGCTGGAGTGTATATGTGGATGGCATGACTTGGATGATGTACTCTTTTTTTGGACTATTACGCTTTTTGAACTGATGATCTATATATAAATATGTGTATGTTACTATGTGGTATTGTTGTTTAGTTTATAGTTTAAGTGGTGAGTTATGAAAGAACCATATGTTCATATGTTATAAAAAAAAATTATACTCTATTTTCGCAAAAAGGAAAATATAATTAACCAAGATCGTAAACGATGGTCTTGTATGTAATTGCTTTAAACGTTAGGAAAAGGGTGTTACAACTTTGAAAATAATTACCCTCAAGGGGTTAATAATCAGTTTCAAAGAAATCAACATTGGAGACAAAGAAAATCCTCAAAAACCACCAGCTCAATTCTACCCGAGGAACAATCAGTACCAACACCCAACACAAGACAAAAGTGTTAAACTGGAAGACACTTTGAATCAGTTCATGTAAATGATAATGTCCAACCAGAAAAACACTGATGCATCTCTCAGGAATATGGAGATTCAAATTGGGCAACTGGCCAAACAATTAGCTGAAAATCAGAAATCAACATTTTCATCTAATACCAAAGTTAATCTAAGAGAGCATTGTAATGTGATGAATGAGTCAAGCTCAACAGGGTAGTAGAAAGAAGGTGGAAAAATATGGTTTAATAGGTAACATACGTCAAGCTAATGACGTTAAAAGAGCACTGGCTGGGAGGCAACCTAATACATTTTGAATTTACATAATATGTTTTTCTTCTAAATATTAATTTTTTATGACAAAAAGAAGAACCATATTTATAAGCTAAATTCAAGTGAAACTTCTTTGAGTTATAGGAAAGTAAATCAGAACTTTTCAAAGAAAGGTGGGAAAATATAAATGGGTTATTGGGCCAAGTCAAATTTTGTAAAAATTCAAAAAGGGCTCAAATCAAGGTCAAGTCATGGTCATGGTTCAACCAAAACTCGGTCAAACATTAAAGTTTGACCCACTGCCCAACGGTGGTTACCATGCACTCAACGCAGGCCTGACACGGGCCATGTGCCTAGGGGACAATAATCCCACCAAGAGGGGATTCTATCTTATCCTCGTAAATGAAAATTTGGACCAAGAAATTTCCCCACTCTATTTAAACCGCTCAATGTTCTGATTTGAAAGCAGAAAAACATTTTCTAAGTTCTTCAAAACACAAAAGCTTTCACTTTCCCTAAAAACTTTCTCAAGTTCTTCCAAGTTCTTCATCCATCATGTAAGTTCTTCTTTCTTTATATATATATATATATATATATATATATATATATGTGGTGTGTGTGTGTGTGTGATTCTTCCTCTAATTTTGAAGCTTCTTGTTTGGGAATTTGTTTTAGAAACACATAATCTTTGTAGAAAATCGAACACACAAAAGTTTCAAAAAGTCACAATTTTGTTGAGATGTATATGCTTATTGCTTTCAAACGTGAGTAGATGTGCTTTGTCATGATTAAAAAAAATGTTGTGATATGTCTCACATGATAGAAATTAAGATCATGAATAATTAAAAATAATTTTTGAACTTTCTATCATAATGTTTTTTATTGAACCACACATCTTAAGACCAACATGCCTTTCAAAACTTTTGTGAAAATGGATTGTATAGAAAGAAGGGTTGTTTTGGTGAAAGCGAAACATTTTCAAAATGGGTCAACCAAAAAGAACGAGATATGTTGGAAACATGAGTAAAAATTCAAAGTTTTGAATTTCTTTGAATTTTTTTAAAAAAATCAACACATTGAAATTCATGTTGGTCGAACACTATAAATGAACATTGGCATGAAACTTGTTCAAAAATGAAACTTGTACACTTTTGAATGAGGCATCAAATTTTTTGTTTTGTTTACTTTCTCATTAAGAATTCAAACATGAATATTCTCAAAGTAACATATTTGAAGCAAAAATGAAATAAAAAACTAAAATGCATGCTCTAAACAAATTCTCTTGATTTTTAACTCACTCCTTAGTTTGGAAAATATATTTTGTTGGAATTAAAAAATTTTGTAGGAGTTCATCAAGAAGAGGAAATGAAGCCACTAATGAAGAGAAGAGCACAAAATTTTCTTCGAAGGATGCCAAGAAAATATTCAAAGAAATAACTCTCAAAAGTTCAATAAATTTGGAGAAGATTGTCAACCTAGATGAAGAAGAGTTTGGAGGGTTCACTTTCATAGTGGAAAAGTACGGTTGGAAAAAGCTTGCTCAACCCAAAAAGATGTTTTCAATGGACGTGGTGAAGCAATTTTATGCCAACTCCATTGTTTCAAGTGATGCAAGGATGAACCGGTACACATGGGTGAATGGGACCCAAGTCTTTTATGACAAGTACATGATAAATGATTACTTGAGCAACCCATGAAACCCCTCACCATCAAATGATCATGATTTGTGCACCTTTCAACTGAAGCTAAGTGCTGCATATTCAGGGGAATGTGAAGGACATGATGAAGCCTATGTCCAAAGAAGCTTGTGTTTGGAAGGCTTGGAGCTCAATCAAAGCGGGTTAGTCTTCAGATTTTGCATGACCCAAATGTCACAAATTTGGAACATTTTTGTGTTATCCAACATATGGCCTTCCTCACATGCGTCAGATTTTCTAATCCCCAAGGCAAAGCTCATGAGTTCCATATATGGTGAAGACTACATTGACATTGATGCAGTCATCTCGGATGCTATTCATCATTTCATCACGAGGGGAGTTATTTCAATGATTCTACCTTCATTGATCACCGACCTTTACAAGTATCAACTTACACTTTGGCCATACAAGGAGGTCACGACATTGAAGACATACATCAATGCATCATATATCAACACCTACTGCAAGGAGAAAAGCATCTCACAGGCTCGGGCCGAGCTTAAGAAAAAATTTGGCAAATTGGGAGAAGAACAAACTACTCATGGGAGGACAATGACTTCCAAGATAGATACCATCATACAAGAGCAACACATGCAAAATCTACAACAAATGGTGTGCTATCGAGGGATCAAAGGGATCTACAAGAGCTTACATAATATCTTAGGAAAACGAATCACATTTAAAGGAGGATCCTAGAGGAGTTTGTGGCCAAAACTAAGTGGCCTGAGGGAAGATCACAAGATCCAAGTGAGGAGGAGGATGAAGGTTGAGAAAGCTCTTTCTGGTTTTCTCCTTTTCCTTACATGCACTTTCAAGTTTATTTCCCTTATTTTATTTTGAATATTTAGTACTATTGCTACTATGTTGCTATTATATTTTAAAAATATGTTAAATTTTATGTTAAATTAAATTTATGTTTAAATATTATGTTATTCTTTAGAAAATTTCATATGCATCAAACACATGAGGATTAAAGTGAGGGAGTGAGCCAAACACATGAGGATTAAAGTTAAATCGCCATTTGATTTGTCTAATTAAACTTGTTTGAGTATCTAAATCTCTTAATTACATAAGATTGATAGGAAGAGATCAAGGCATGTCATTTCTTTAGTTGAACCAAATGGCCAAAAGTCTAACAAAACACCAGGATTATCCTTTGATAAGCCCCTTTGAGCCAAACAAAGTAAAACATTTTTTATCAAAATTTCCCATGAAACCAAATGTTCTAAAGAGAGCATTAAAATTTTAAAAGGATGTTTGAAAGAATTATGTTGGGGGGAAAATTGGTGGACTTGGCTTCCTAAAATGAAAAAGAAAAGAATTTTTCAATCTCTTCACAAAAACAACAAAAAAAGTGAAAAAAAGAGATTGAGAAATGCAAAAGAAAAACCAAAAAGAAGCCAAGTTTCAAAAGCTAAGAGGTTGGAAAAAGATAATTATGGAAAAATTAGAGTAAAATATTTGCTTAGGTAAATTGTTGCACATTTTTTATGAACAAAAGCATAAAATTAATGTTTGAAGAATAATGTGTTAAAAATTCACAAATCATTAAAAATCTAAGCTAGCACTGTCGTACTAGCTCTAATACCACTTGTTAGGTCCCACTGGGGTCTGCCACTCACCTAGAGGGGGGTGAATAGCTGATACGGTACACAATTATAGTCGCTCGATAAACACATAAATTATACAAATTAACACACTCATTGGATCTTAAACCCCACTTAGGTTTGATTACAGAGCTCGGCTACTAGGATACCTCATTGTTCGTGACTCTAGCCCAGCCTAAGTATTGCTTACAACCAAGACCTCTTGCTTCTCACGAAGACACGTACCTAACTGCACCTAGGGTTTTCCCAAACCTATTGTTTTTCTTTGGTGAAACAACACACCAAGAAAATGTGTTATTGCCTAAGTCTAACAATAATTCTTCAAGTTACATATGCACCTCAATGTGCAGATTATACAATCTTCTACAAATCTAATAACCCCTAAAAGATCTTACAAATACAAAAAATACAATGCGTGAGATGCAAGTTTCTTTTTCATAGATTTGACAATGAAAGCTCAACGAGTATCTTGTAAAGATTCACCCTTTTCTTTTCTCAAAAGAATACTTAGAAAATATTTCTAAAAGATATGAAAGTTTGAGCTCTTGATTTTCTCAATAATTTGTAAACTCTCTGTTTTCGAAAAATGTGTTCTAACCCTCTAAACTTTTCTCAAATTTAACTTATGAAATGATATGAAAAACTTGGGTTAATATACTGTTATGTTTTTAACTGCAGTTAATCGATTATCTTGCGCCTTAATCGATTAACGATTTTCTTCAAAATAACAGAAAACAGAAATAGTTATTAGCTTAATCACCTTAATCGATTAACGTGTTGAACCTAAGGGTTAATTGATTAACATAACTGTTAATTGATTAACGGTTTTCTAAATCAAATGATGAATGAACCTCCTATATGATTTATAAGCTAATGATGCATGTCTTTGAATGCAACATGATTTAAAAAATACTTTTAAAATGCATTCAAAACATATGATCATGTATGTATGTATGTGCATGTAAATCATGTATATATGCATGTAAGTCTTATTTTAGATATGATTGATTTTAGCTTGTGAGACTTTCATTGGGTTTCATCCTAGCCTAGACTCTTACTAAGCAAGCAACTTAGGATCTAATAAAGATATAAACAATACTTAACCCCTAGATCATCTTTTGCATGATTTTCCTTGTATACTTTTGAGTCATGACTTTAGTTGATACGTTGTTGTTTGTTGATTTGCTCATCTTCTCAAGCTTGTCCTTCAACATTTATGCATGTTGTCAATCCTTTTCCTTCTTCACTCTTTTGTGTTCGTAAATGTTTGTGTGTCCTTTGTCTTCATCAAAACATTATGTGATGCATGCTTGCCTCTTCAACCTCGCATTCATGCATGCTTACATATTCAATCTCTCCCGTTTTGATGATGACATACACTTGTTGACATTTGTTAACAACTTGTTGGATCTAATAATTCTTTGTTCGATTTGCTTGATGACAATCAACTTGTTTTGCCTTGTTCTTGTAAGTTGATGCGCGTTTCTCCCTATTGCTCTTGCTCTTGCTGCCCCTCAATTTGAGCATTGGGTGATTTATTCTTTATTGTTGCGGAAGTCTCAACTTATCTTCTCTTGTAAGTACTTCAAAACATAAACAACAACCTTTCTCCTCCTTTTGGCATGATCAAAAAGTAAAGTCATATATGAAAGTGTATTTCCAAAAGAAAGAACAAACAATGCAATTTTTTACTAGAGTTAATCGATTAACGTATTTACTTAATCGATTATGTCTTGTTCAATTTTGCCCAGACTTGCATTTTATATACTGGTTAATCGATTATGACCTGCTATTAATCGATTAAAACAAATGATATGGCAAAAAACAGTGCAGGCTACATGCTATTGGCAAAATGCTTATACAGTTTGATTATTAGTGGTTTCATGCACTTGTTTTTGTATATTACCACTGGGTTTCTGTCAATTATGTACTTGTCATGAAAAAAGACTTTGCTTAACCACTTGTACCAATGGTTGGTACCATTTGTTAATGACATTTATTCATGATATTGCTTTCCATACCACATGTTAATTGACAATTATACGCAATTAGATCAATGCAAATAGATTTGAAAATTACTAACATTTTTTCATCCATTGATCAAGTGATTTACAAAAGTAATAAGAGCAGTACACAATTCGATTTTAACAGCACAAAACCAATTCATTCATAGCATGTTATGATTACATTGTTCATATCAAAGCACAAAAACAAACTTAACAAGTTTGGAAAAATTACAATGCAACACCCAAAAGATTACACAAACCACAAGACTCCTATACCAGCAACTAACTAGGACACTTTAGACATCCTACTCTAGCTAGGAGGTTGTTGGGGAAATTCACCGAAGGAACTAAACATAAAGTGAAGCTTCTCGAATCAATTTTGATTTTCTTCATCCTGTCTACAAAACTCCGCCATAAGCCTATCCTCTATAGATTGTATCCTAGATACAACTTATTGGTTCCTTGAGTCGATACACTCATTAAGGCATTATTCCATGGCATCCAGATGAGCCAAACTAACTGAAGATCCTTAAGGCAAATTAGATTCCTCGGCATTATGATGTCCATGGTTTTGCTCACCATGCTCACCACCTACTTCTTCAGACATTTCTAAATCAACTATGGTCCTATAATCCTCTTCATACATTCAGTCACCTCCATATTTGTAAATTCTCATCTTGTGAATGATATTCTCGTGGACCATATTCTCTTTGGAATTCACAACAATTATCACCGCACCAGATGTGTCAATCTCCAAATGATCAATGACACGAGAGATAAATATTCCATAAGCCAACAATCTAGAAGAAGATGATGCAATACCATACATCACTTTGAGAATCTCCTCGGGCCAACTAATAAGTATTCCTTCTTTTACAACAAACATAAGCTTAAGATCATTTATAGTAGGTTGCGCATGATTAGTGTTGCGCTGAACTAATATGTAAGCTATTAGGTAATTTAAGAGCCTATTTTCTATGGTTAATGAACCAACTTTTGTGAGCTCACCTCTCACAAAGTAATGAGGTCCCCTTAAGCATGACTTATACACCTCAGTGGAGTCATAACTACTCCATTTGTCGTCATTGCAGTCTCCAAGGGTACCACAATCGCACAATAATCCTCCCACATCTATAAACAATATATCATTTATCAAAATTATCTTTCCTTCCACCATACTCCTATACCCACCATCCTTATACTGAAAATTCGCATAAAATTCTCGAACTAGAGAGGGATAGATATTACCATTTATTTCTAGAAAATGCACAACCCCTTGTGCCTTTAGTTCATGCGGGAATTGGAATCCTTGCTCCACCATCCATGCCATGTCGGGATACCGGATGTATGTGGCTTTCCGGCTAATGAACCGCGGCAACCTTTCTACCTGAAGAGCAGGAGCATAAAACGGGTCAATACCCAATGTAGGATTCTGCCTTACAGAATAGGAGCCTTCAATGCTCAAATTTCTCGCACGTCCAGGATGACGCAAAGATGGGTTTACATCAGTTGTATGTTTCACTCTCTTTGGTCTCTCGTTACTCATAGTTGCAGAGTCAATGGATAGGATAATCGATTAAGGATGAAAATTAAGTTAGGGATTGAAAGGGGAAAACTTGGTTTTTCTAATTTGAACGAAATTGATGGATTGGATGCTTAGAGAAGGGAAGAAGAAAGGAATGGATAACTCTAATATGAGATGGAGGAGGAATTGGAGGATTAATTTCAAAGTAGAGGACAGGGTTCACAAGGTAAGGGTTTGCAAAAACGTAACCCAGAACTATTGCAGAATCTGTTTTATTATTGCATTTAATTGATTAACCTCTCTGTTAATCGATTAACGTGATTGAAATTTTACACAGTTAATCCAATATGTTCCAGCTTAATTGATTAATATTTTAAAACATTTTAGCCCAGGTAACCAATTAAGGGAACAATTAATCGATTAAGACAATTTAAAAAAGCCCAAGTAATCGATTAAAACATAGAAAAGTCGATTAAATACGTCATAGAAACATATTTTCACACAGTTTGAATTAGTTTATAGGTTTTTTAAGACTAAGATATCGATCTATTCTAAATACCTAATGTGCACTTAACATGGAGCCAAAAGAGCATGAAAGCATATTTAAGTAAGAATGCATTTTACAACTAAGAACACATGTATATTATTGCGATAAGTGAACTTAGTTAGGATTATCTAGAAGTCAAGCATACAGAAGCATTTAGGTAATATATCGGATATAACATGTCATTAGACAATGTATAGCAATATTTATCACGATATTTGGTTACCTCATACGCTTTACCTCATTCTTATCAAGATGTTGGAGGTTTGCCATTCTTTGACGTTTTCTTTGTCCTTTCTTCCATTATTGATTCTTGTCTTTTTCTTTGCATATAATATCCATTATTGAAGCATTTATCCTCATTAGTCCCTACAAAACAGTAAGCATACATTTCCTCTCCTCTTTTGGAGATAGCTTAATCAAGCATTAAATTCTTATAGGCTTTTCAAGAGAAAAAGTTTTGGTTGATTGCATTAATGTGATATTTAACTCGTTGTGCTTCAACATGATTAGAAAATCCTAGATGATATTTCTACATTTAGTTATTAATCAAAATATGATTAAGATATTCTTATACTTGTTCAATAATATCATGTTTGCGTTTAAAAGCATATAAATGTAACATACAAAGCATTAGGACTAAAGATGATTTATGGGGAAATTCACGATTTTTGAGTTTACGGCCTTGCTTGGATTTCATTTTAGAATTTAGTTATGACACTTAAAGTATTTAGTACTTCTAGTTAGGAAGCGATACCTTGTTTTACTTTTGTTTTACAATGCTTCCTTTCTTCAAGTATTTGTGATGACAAGTTGCTCATAAGTGTCATAGTCTCTTTTCCTTTGGTGATAGGGAAAGAAGATTGATTTTCTCACCTTCTTATGTTCCTAAGACATTTTATGTCCATAATGAAAGTTAAATTCCATATGTCGTTAAGCATAACTACAAAACACAATTACTTACTCTTCTTGGGTACCCAACTAAACTTGGGTCCCTTGATGTTAGTAGCTTGGGGTTTTTGTTTCTTTGTAATCCATATACACTTTCCATTGGGAACATCATGAATTCTAAAATTACATGCATTTAAAGTATCACCATACAATCCACAATAGAAACAGGTAGGGGAATCAAGATATGAAAATTTCAGAATATTTACTTGATTCTTGCGAAAAGTGTTATTTGCATGCATATCTTCCAAACTAGATTTAATCCCATCATTTTCATATGAAGCAAATAAGTTGTTTGAATTGTCATAACTAAATGTAAAATTATCAAGATTATCATTTAAGACATTGTATTCATTTTTCATGCACATGCAATTTTCACACATAGAAGTCACATTTAAATTAGAAATACAACCGCATGAAGAGTTAAATTCCATATTCTATGGAATCCCAAATTTTCATATCAATGGCCTCAATAAAAAAAACTTCCTTCGGATTTTCCAGTAGGCGTATCCCTCACCACTAAAAATCGGAGGGCAGTCAATGGAAGCACCATCACCGCTAAACGGGTTAGAAGAGCCCATGGTAAAAGTGCCTAGGATCGACGATCTAAGCGGCTAAGCTAGCACTGTTGTCCTAGCTCTAATACCACTTGTTAGGTCCCATGGGGCTTGCCACTCACATAGAGGGGGGTGAATAGGTGATACAATACACAATTACAGTCACTTATACAAATTAACACACTATTTAATTGATTAAAGACAAACTTAATCGATTAAATCATATGTTCTTAATCGATTATCTAAACCAGTTAATCGATTAGCTGGTTCAATTACAACGTAAAGAAATTTTTTCGGTCATCCAAGATTACTAAGATTCAACTAAACTTACGTTCAATTATACAAACAATTAAGAATAGTAAATGCACTATACAAAATATGCAAGTATCAGAGAATTATATGCATGTCAAGTTAAGTAAATCAAGCAATGCCGAGATGTAAAAAGATAAGGGAAAGAAGAAGACTCGACTTTTTATCCTGATTCATTTGTTGCCCTTTGCAAACTACATCCAGGCCTCCCCTTCTGATCTTGGAAGATTTTATCTTCATTATGGAATCTTCAATGTTTCTTACAAACACAATCCAATACAAGAATTAAGACGCTACCGTTCGTGACTCTAGCCCCAGCCTAAGTATCGCTTATAACCAAGACCTCTTGCTTCTCGCAAAGACACATACCTAACCGCACCTAGGGTTTTACCAAACCTATTGTTTTTCTTTCGTGATACAACACACCAAGAGAATGTGTTATTGCCTAAGTCTAACAATAATTCTTCAAGTTACATATGCACCTCAATGTGCAGATTATACAATCTTCTACGTATCTAAGTACCCCTAAAAGATCTCACAAATACAGAAATACAATGCGCGAGATGCATATTTCTTTTTCACATATTTGACAATGAAAGCTCAACGAGTATCTTGTAAAGATTCACCCTTTTCTTTTCTCAAAAGAATACTTAGAAAATCTTTCTAAAAGAGATGAAAGTTTGAGCTCTAGACTTTCTCCATAATTTGTAAACTCTCTGTATTCGAAAAATGTGTTCTAACCCTCTGAACTTTTGTCAAAGTTAAGTTATGAACCGATATGAAAAACTTGGGTTAATATATTATTTTGTTTTTAACTGTAGTTAGTCGATTTTGTTGAGCCTTAATCGATTAACGGGTTTCTTCAAAATAATAGAAAACAGAAATAGTTATTAGCTTAATCACCTCAATCGATTAAATCACCATTTAATCGATTAACGTGTTCAGCCCAAGGGTTAATTGATTAACATAACTTTTAATTGATTAACGGTATTCTAAAACACATTTCAAATGATGAATGAACCTCCTACATGATTTATAAGCTAATGATGTATGTCTTTGAATGCAACATGATTTATAAGCTAATGATGCATGTCTTTGAATGCAACATGATTTAAAAAATACTTTTCAAATGCATTCAAAACATATGATCATGTATGTATGTATGTACATGTAAATCATGTATGTATGCATGTAGATCTACTTTTAGATATGATTGATTTTAGCTTGTGAGACTTTCATTGGGGTTCATCCTAGCCTAGACTCTTACTAAGCAAGCAACTTAGGATCTAATAAAGATATAAACAATACTTAACCCCTAGATCATCTTTTGCATGATTTGCCTTGTATACTTTTGAGTCTTGACTTTAGTTGATACGTTGTTGTTTGTTGATTTGCTCATCTTCTCAAGCTTGTCCTTCAACATTTATGCATGTTGTCAATCCTTTGCCTTCTTCACTCTTTTGTCTTCGTCAACCTTTGTGTGTCCTTTGTCTTCATCAAAACATTATGTGATGCATGCTTGCCTCTTCAATTCTTTGTTGGATTTGCTTGATGACAATCAACTTGGTTTGCCTTGTTCTTGTAAGTTGATGCGTGTTTCTCCCTGTCGCTCTTGCTCTTGCTGCCCCTCAATTTGAGCATTGAGTGATTTATTCTTTTTTGTTGCGGAAGCCTCAACTTATCTTCTCTTGTAAGTTCTGCAAACCATAAACAACAACTTGTCTCCTCCTTTTGGCATGATCAAAAAGTAAAGTCATATATGAAAGTGTATTGCCAAAAGAAAGAACAAACAATGCAATTTTTTACTAGAGTTAATCGATTAACGTATTTACTTAATCGATTATGTCTTGTTCAATTTTTCCTAGTCTTACATTTTATATACTGGTTAATCGATTAAGTCTCTTTTTAGATATGCTTGATTTTAGCTTGTGAGACTTTCATTGGGGTTTATCCTAGCCTAGACTCTTACTAAGCAAGCAACTTAGGATATAATAAGGATATAAACAATAATTAACCCCTAGATCTTCTTTTGCATGCTTTGCCTTGTATACTCTTAAGTCTTGACTTTAGTTGATACTTTGATTTTTGTTGATTTGCTCATCTTCTCAAGCTTGTCCTTCAACATTTATGCATGTTGTCAATCCTTTGCCTTCTTCACTATTTTTTCTTCATCAACCTTTGTGTGTCCTTTGTATTCATCAAAACATTATGTGATGCATGCTTGCCTCTTCAATCTCACATTCATGCACGCTTACATCATCAGGGGGATTTGATAAGTTGAGAAATCCAACTTCATTCAACACTTTTTCGAAGCTATCTTGATATATCTTTGAGTTTTTTTGCATGAGCTTCAAGAGTGAAAAAAGAGAGAATAGAGAGAAAAATCTTTTCATTGTGCAAAACCATTTTTCATTCAATTGAAAACACTCCTTGCACGATTTCATAATTAGGTCTTAGGGTTGGGTTTGTGAGATCTTTCTGTCAAGGGTGATTAGAGCCGAATTTAGAGTTGTAATCCACACATTCTAGTGTGCAAAGTAACTCAGAAAAAGTTATGAAATTGAGGAGAATTCTCGTGATGTGTGGTATCATCAGAGGTTGAGAATTAGGAGTATCCATTAGATAGAAAGTCTTGATTCAAGCAAGAGTTTCGACTAGGGCCAAATTGTGCGAAAGGTGTGGTATCCAAGTAGGCGTAAACCGGGGTCAAACCGGGGTTTGTGCGAAAAATGTTTTACTTACAAAAAATAAGATTTATGAACTATCGAAAAAATGTAATGAAGGGAGAATACATGTCTAGAAAGGTTTTGTCTAAGGAAAGACTTGGTATTTAAGGGTGTCTTTTCGACCCACCTCTCTTTCCTGGGAACTAGTCTGTTGTATATCCATGGATTACGACATAATTCCGGTAAAAGTTTTATTGAAAATCTTACTTTAAAAAGTATTATTTGATTGTAAGACTTTCAATGACAAATAATGATTCAAGGATATTCAACCTTGAATCGGATCGACGAAAGCAATTAAATTCATTTTAAATCGGAAGTTTTATCTTCGCATAAAAAGTTATTTCGTAAGTATAATAATTATCGCCAGTTAACTAATTAACGTTATTTTGGCGTAATGAAGAGTTCGAGAGGAGACCGGATCAAGTAAGCTCACCTGCAAACAGAGAACCTAACGACCCGACACACCCAGGTGAGGGAGAATAAATCGTGACATAGTGGTGTCCGAATATGACACCCGGATCTCCTAAACTATCTCAAAAGTTTGGAGTTATATTTGTGTATTAAGAAAACCCGTACTTAATCAATTATTTTGCGTGCCTGGATTTTGTACGAATACTTTTTAAGTTGTATGATTAGGATAGCTTAAAATGTCAAGTATTGTGGTGGCTATCCATGAAGGAACACCACTCGAGAAACTAAAATACATTGGGATCGAAAACAAGAGAGAGTTTCGATCCGGTAGCCCAAAAGGGCGAGGAAAATGGTCTTGGTAACTGGACCACCTCGCCCGGGCGAGCCCGCCTCGCTTGGCTGAGGGAGAAAACATCCTGACACAGTGGTGTCTGAATATGCATAAGGACCTCCAAACTCTCTCACAAGTTTGGAGTTGCCTTGGGTATTAAGAATGCTTGTACTTAATCAATTGTCTGTTTGTTTGGATTAAGTACAACAATATTTCTTATATTGATTTATGTTATGTTTATATATGCAAATACCATGTTTACTCTTAAATTATAATGTTTGAATGATTATTATGAGAATGATATGTATGTGATGATTGTTAAATTCAAGGTTTAAAAACATGTGATATAAATGAGAAATATATTCCTTGAGAAAAGTAATTAAAATGATATTCAAGCTCTTCTCGTTTGAGCAAGACAGCTCTCGCTTGAGCGAGAAGTGTCTCGAGAAAACGACTGTTTTAGCTCGGGGCGAGACAGCTCTCGCTTGAGCTAAAATAGGCACCAAGAGAACTGATTGTTTTCTCGCTTAAGCGAGACAGCTCTCGCTTAAGCCACAAATGCCTCAAAAATGGATGTGTCATCGCTTGAGCAAGACAGCTCTCGCTTGAGCAAGATGGCTCCATACAGACTGGATTTCTTTTTAAGTCGTCTGAACGATAATTCTCATATATACGAGAGCCTAATGGCATGTTTGTCATCAAGAAGTTGTAAAGGTAAATAACTATATGAAATTATTGAAAGTGATATAAGTAAGGAATTGATTTGTTAAAGGCGAGGGCCAGAGGGCCCGTTTTGGGTGATTTTGGCGCTTGAGCGATCGTATTTCGCCCGGGCACAAACCAGACAGGTATTTTGAAGGCTTCTTCTTCAAGTGTTGACAAGTGATCTAAAAATTATAACCTACACCTTAGTTCACTTGCCATATTAAGCATCTATTTTAAGCAACTTATGGTCAAGGCTAAATAAAGTTGATGGAGCCTGAAGTAGGGTGTGATGATCTGCTCTAACGAGTGGGACCTAACTATTATTTAGTGTATTTTATAAGGTTCGAAAATCATCTTATCATTCTAGGACACTAGATGAAGGATTTAGAAACGATGTATGGAATTAACGAAAAGTATAACACTTAACTTGTAATAATTTCAAAATCAATTAAGTGTAGAAATAAATCCATATTCCCAAACCAATTTCCTCCACAAGAATTTATGCATAATAGTTTCTTTATGTTTATGTATACTTGTCCATATATCTTAAACAAAATAAACCAAAAAGATGTTTAAACATTATTAGTAATATAATATGTTTATAATAATATTCTATTAGGTATTACTTTGTAGTTCGACATAACCATATACTATACTACAATTGAATCTGGAAAGAGATGCAAATGTAAAATAATAAAGTGCTAACTTATAAATTTTATTTGTTGACAAACAAAGAAACCTTGAATCAAAGTGCAATTTAATTCATAAGTTGTATCTTTGTGAAAAGGAAAAAATAAATAGTTATAATGAATGATCTAACTACTAACTTTTACTTTCAGTCATTTACATTTCCGCAACTAACATCTACTTTTTGTCATTTAAATTCCGCAAAACTTCTAAAGAAGTGGTACGATTAACTTCTAATTTTTTTCTTTTGTCATTTTATTATTCTTTGATACCAACCTTTCATAAGAAATGGTATGGTTAATTTAATGAAATGAGACTGACCTTTATGGTATGGTTAAAACAAACCCAAAAAGGGAGTAAATAATTAAAGTCACTAACTAATTAAATATCACTCATTATCACTTGTATTGAATTTCTAAATTCATACCATTAAACTGGCATTGGAATTTATTTTAACAAATCCAAGATGGTATGAAATTGTTAATAATTCAAGTAAGTAAAGTTTTTGATCAAAGGAACATTCTTGAAACCATTATACCAGTGTTGGAATTTTTCCAACAAAGCCGAGATGGCGAGCAAAGAATCGACCTGTCATTAAATAAAACAATCAAAAACTTTCTGCCTCAATAAAGCAAGTAGAGAAAAATCTCTTTCAACAAGAGGGAGAATAAAGTGAGGGGGAGCAACGCATTTTGATTCAACACTATGCAGACATTTTCAGTACAGCTTCAAGTCATCAAACAAGGAATTGTTTCAGTGTTTGTCATCATCAAAAAGGGGGAGATTGAAATGGAAAATAGTCAAAGGATGCCATTATAACCGACCTACGAATTTTTGATGAAGACAAGATCTTACATGGAAGCTTGAAGACTTGGACATCTCAACAATCAACATACCAAGAACTCAAGGTCATTGTCATAGAATCTAGGATTGCTTTTTACATTTTAGAGTCCTAAGATGATTGCCTAGTATTGAGTCTTAGGATGGGTAAACCCAAGATGGAAGTGTCTCACAAATAGTCTAAAATAAAAATCACATAAAATGAGACATAACATTAACATATAAATATATGATAATTAACACTCATGCATTTGCATTTAGCATACATTATTTTATGCATAAAGGTGTAATCATTTCTAAAATCATGATTGCGTGATCATTCATAATAAAGGGTGTTTAGCGTTTAAGAATGAAAAACCAATTTTAATGCATTTAATCGATTAACCTAGTTTGTAATCGATTAAGTCCCGGTGAATTCCTTAATCGATTAAGGAAAGTCATAATTGATTAAATGGAGTTACAATAGCTAACCTTCCTGGATTTTTGTGTATGAATCGATTAAGTAATCTTGAAATCAATTAAGCCATAACTGAAAGACTATTTTTAAAAACTAGTTAATCGATTAACATCACAATTTAATCGATTAATAATTGTTATATCAGTTATGAGGTAATTCTGTTATGTTGAAACAGAATCCATTCCATTTTAAAACAGTTTTATCTTCACCTTCATTAAAAAAGAATGAAAAATATCTGAGAGAGAAAATCAAAGATTCACTATGCTAAAAAGTTTCAAAGCTATCTTGATGTATCTTTGAGTTTTTTTGCATGAGCTTCAAGAGTGAAAAAAGAGAGAATAGAGAGAAAAATCTTTTCATTGTGCAAAACCATTTTTCATTCAATTGAAAACACTCCTTGCACGATTTCATAATTAGGTCTTAGGGTTGGGTTTGTGAGATCTTTCTGTCAAGGGTGATTAGAGCCGAATTTAGAGTTGTAATCCACACATTCTAGTGTGCAAAGTAACTCGGAAAAAGTTATGAAATTGAGGAGAATTCTCATGATGTGTGGTATCATCAGAGGTTGAGAATTAGGAGTATTCATTAGATAGAAAGTCTTGATTCAAGCAAGAGTTTCGACTAGGGCCAAATTGTGCGAAAGGTGTGGTATCCAAGTAGGCGTAGATAAGGGGTCAAACCAGGGTTTGTGGCTCATCGTTTCAAGAAGGAAGTTTTTGTCTCGTTGTATTGGAAGTGTGGTTGTAAATTACATTTCTGATTAGTGAAGAAAAATCTCCTAGATCAATCGGGAGGACAGGATGTAGTTTGTAGTGGACTGCAAACGAACCAGGATAATCATCCTCGAGCAAATTTTCTTTATCCCTATCTCTATATTATTCAGTCTTTATTGCTTCCTATTTTGATTAGATAATTGTGATTAATTGCTTGCTGTGTTAATTTGTTGTTAGTCAAGAATCAATCTTGGGATAGGAATGATCAAGAATTATCAAGGTTTTTTACGAAGCGAGAAAACTAATTATAAAAGTAAAACAAGCAAGATAATTGTTAACATTCTGATAATAATCGATTAAGTGAATTGGCTTTAATTGATTAACCCTGTTGATAATCGATTAGCAGCAACGGTTTTGAATTCTACGCAAACATCGGAAAAGAGGGACTTGTGATTCGCGACACTTATTCACCCCTAGGTGTAATCATACCATATAGGTAACCAACATGTATTGTTTTACTTTAGAAATAAAAATGTTCAGAACAAAATAGGAAAATAGAAATACAATATGGTGGTAGTTATTTCAAGTTTTGGCGTAATATATAATATATTTCAAGTTTTGGTTTTATATATAGTATAGATATAGATAAATCATACTAATACTTCAACATATTTTAATTGGTAAATATAGAACATTCGTAAGTGTTCAATACCTATCTACATTGTTGTATCTTGTATCTAGTGATATCCAAATGGTATCCATGTGTATAATGAAACTCACCTCCATCCAAAAATCATTATATTCACATTTTTGTGGGTACTCATGTGAGAAGTATTTTTGTATACCTTAGTGGTCATTGCTTGCAAAATTTGCTTCGATATTTTATTTTTATCATATAATTAAATTAACTCATCTTATTATCAAGTTTTCATTTCAGATTTAATTTCTTTCCATTTTAATGTATTCAAAATGACATTCTACCATTAATTATTTTTAACATTAGTCCATGCTTTTGATCGACAATTAAATGAGTTATTTGAAGTTAAATTATATTATTGAATATAACTAAATTGCGATATTTTTTTCCAAATAATTTATTGTGTTGATAACACAGTCTAATTTTCAAACTATATAATGTAGGAGATAAGGGTGATAAAGATTGGCCAAACTTTACTAAGAGGTAGTCCAACAAATTTATTTTATATACACTAGTGTGTTGACAGACAAGTGTGCCGACACACATTCTTATTTTATGATATTAAATATTAAATTTGTATTTTTTATTTTAGAGAATTACAATGTTCTTTATTGGATGTACTTTATGTTATAATTTTTGTATTTATTATAATGTCAAACTTAAAGGAAGATGTATTAATTATAGTTATTTAAGATTATATAGTTTTATTTTAGAGATAAAAATGAAAAGGACAAAATAGGAAAGTAGAAATTACACCATGGTGGTAGTTATTTTAAGTTTTTGCTTTATATATAGTGTTAGTGTGTACATGTACTTCGTGTTTGTCGGCCAATATTGCATGCTACTACGTATTTAATTTATATGTTTCATTTTTATAATTAGAATATATTTGTTGTATTCGGTGTACTAAATATTATAATTATTGTGCATTAAAGATAATGTTTAGTTTATGGTGAGAGATACGGTTAATTAATATGTTGGAGGTGGTTAATTAGGATTATATAGTTTTTATTACAAATTAAATAATGTAAAGAGAAAAATTGGAAATGAAAATTACACCATGGTGGAAGTTATATCATGTTTTGCCTATATATAGTATAGATGGAAGTTATACCATGTTTTGCCTTTATATATACTAGCGTGTTGACATGCACTGTCGTGCCTGTCAACCCGCTTTCCTATTGTTTGTAATGTATAGTTTGTATTTTATAAATTTAAATATAATTTTTTGCGCTACAATTAACGGTTGAATTTATTCAATTGGTCTAATATTCAATTTTTTAAAAACACTTTTAAAATAAGAAGATAAAAATGATAAAATAAGAAAATAATATTATATGGTTTTTTGGTAGAAATAAAAAGATATTGAGGACAAAATAGGAAAACACAAATTACACCATGATGGGTGGTTATTTTGTGTTTTCCCTTTATTAATAGTATAGAAGTATAGATGATAGATAGAAGTAGAGATATAGATAAATCACACTAATACTTCAACATATATGAATTGGTAAATATAGTACATTCATAAGTGTTCAATACCTATCTACGTTGTTGTATCTTGTATGGTATCCATGTGTATAATGATAATGATTTCCATCCAAAAATAATCGTTATTCATATTTTTGTGGGTACTTAGGTGCTGAGTATTTTTTGTATACCTTAGTTGTCCTTGCTTGCAAAATTCGTTTTGATATTTCATTTTTATAACATAATTAAATTAACTCGACTTATCATCAAAATTCATTTCAAATTTAATTTCTTTCCATTTTAATGTAATCAAAATGACATCCTAGAATTTAAAATCATAAACTTGATTAATTATTTTTTACATTAGTCCAAGCTTTTGATCGATAATTAAATGAGTTATTTTAAGTTAAATTATATTATTGAATATAACTAAATTGAGATATTTTTGTCCAAATAATTTATTGTGTTGATAAGACAGTCTAATTTCTAAACTATATAATGTAGGAGATAAGGGTGATAAAGATTGGCCAAACTTTTCTAAGAGATAGTCCCACGAATTTAGTTTATATACACTAGTGTGTCGACAGACAAGTGTGCCGACACACATTCATTTTTTATGATATTAAGTATAACTTTGTAATTTTGATTTTATAGAATTACAATGTTCTTTATTGGATGTACTTTATGGTATAATTTTTGTATTTATTAAAATGTCCAACTTAAAGGAACATATATTAATTCTAGTTATTTAGGATTATATAGTTTTACTTTAGAGATAAAAATGAAAAGGACAAAATAGGAACATAGAAATTACACCATGGTGATAGTTATTTGAAGTTTTTGCTTTATATATAGTACTAGTATGTACATGCACTTCTTATTTGCCGGTCAATATTGCATGGTACTACGTATTTAATTTATATGTTTCATTTTTATAATTAGAATATATTTGTTGTATTTAGTGTACTTTATATTATAATTTTTGTGCGTTTATGATAATGTTTAGTTTATGATATGATATGTGGTTAATTAATGTGTTTGTGGTGGTTAATTCGGATTACATGGTTTTTATTACAAATTAAATAATGTAAAGGGCAAAATAGAAAATAAAAATTATACCATGGTTAAAGTTATACCATGTTTTGCCTTTAGATATAGTATAGATGGAAGTTATATAATGTTTTGCCTTTATATATAGTATAGATATAGATAGAAATATAGATATAGATAAATCACACTAATACTTCAACATATTTGAATTGGTAAATATAGTACATTCATAAGTGTTCAATACCTATCTACGTTGTTTTATCTTGTATACAGTGATATACAAATAGTGTCCATGTGTATTAAGATACTCATTTCCACCCAAAAATCATTATTCATTCATATTTTTGTGGGTACTCAGGTGCCGAGTATTTTTGTATACCTTAGTTGTCATTTCTAGCAAAATTCGTTTTGATATTTCATTTTTATAATATAATTAAGTTAACTCATCTTATTATCAAGTTTTCATTTCAAATTTAATTTCTTTCCATTTTCATGTAATCAAAATGACATCCTACCATTTAAAATCATAAACTTGATTAATTATTTTTTACATTAGTCCAAGCTTTTGATCGACAATTAAATGAGTTATTTTAAGTTAAATTATATTATTGAGTATAACTAAATTGAGATATTTTTGTCCAAATAATTTATTGTTTTGATAAGACAGTCTAATTTACAAACTATGTAATGTAGGAGATAAGGGTGATAAAGATTGGCCAAACTTTACTAAGCGATAGTCCAACGAATTTATTTTGTATACACTAGTGTATCGACAGACGAGTGTGCCGACGCACATTCTTCTTTTATGAGATTTAGTATTAAATTTATATTTTTTGTTTTAGAGAATTACAATGTTCTTTAGTGGATGTACTTTATGTTATAATTTTTGTATTTATTATAATGTCCAACTTAAAGGAATATGTATAAATTATAGCTATTTAGGATTATATAGTTTTACTTTAGAGATAAAAAATGTTAAGGACAAAACAGGAAAATAGAAATTACACCATGGTGACAGTTATTTTAAGTTTTTGAATTATATATAGTACTAATGTGTACATGCACTTCGTGTGTGTCTGTCAATATTGCATGATATTACGTATTTAATTTATATGTTTTACTAAGAGATAGTGCAACGAATATATTTCATATACACTAGTGTGCCAATAGACAAGTGTGTCGACGCACATTCTTTTTTTATGATAATACGTATTATATTTGGATTTTTTGTTTTAGAGAATTACAATATTCTTTATTGGATGTAATTTATGTTATAATTTTTGTATCTATTTTAATGTCCAACTTAAAGGAAGATGTATTAATTATAGCTATATAGGATTATATAGTTTTACTTTAGAGATAAAAGTGTTAAGGAAAAAATAAGAAAATAGAAATTACACCATGGTGGTAGTTATTTTAAGTTTTTGCTTTCTATATAATACTAGTGCGTACATGCACTGCGTGTTTGTCAGTCAATATTGCATGGTACTACATATTTAATTGATATGTTTCATTTGTATAATTAGAATATAATTGTTGTATTTGGTGTACTTTATATTATAATTTTTGTGCATTTATGATAATGTTTAGTTTAAGGTGAGAGATGTGGTTAATTAATGTGTTGGTGGTGGTTAATTAGGATTATATGAGTTTTATTACAAACTAAATAATGTAAAGGGGAAATTAGGAAATGAAAATTTCACCATGGTGGAAGTAATACCTGTTAGGTATCAGTGGTTACAATACACCTAGAAGGGGGGTTGAATAGGTGTCGTGGTTAGAACTACCGCTTTTCAAAAATCAACACTTAATGCTGAATCAACCCTGAAAGTGTGCATGTCAAGAGGAACACTTTGGAAAGCCCTCCTTGAATGTCATGGTTTTGATGAAGACAACTTGTGCCTAAAAGAGCTTGAAGATAACCAACAATTCAACGTGCTTAAGTCTTTTATTTGGTAGTAGGCTTAGACTAGATTCTAGTTTAAGTTGAGTCGAAGGCTTAGGGCACCTAATACATGTCTCATATGCATATATCTTTTAAATCATTTCATCCATGAGATATGTTCATTTCATAATATGTTCATGCATTACATAAATACATGTATATGTGCATTCAAGGCATAAACTAAGTGTTAAACATGTATCATCTAAGTGCATAACGTATTTGATGTTTTGTATTTTAAAATACACATTTTATTTACTGTTAATCGATTAACCATACCTTTAATCGATTAACCCAACTGCTGTGAAAAGTGGTTGCTACTGGAACACGTTTTTAAATGCTGTTAATCGATTAAGGCATTACGTTAATCGATTAACCTAACTGTTTTT
>NC_032012.1:14166759-14167650 GCF_001865875.1 Lupinus angustifolius
CAGGATTTGTTTTCTCTCTCTCTTTACTGTTTTCAATCGATTAATTTGTATATTGAATTCAATTGATACATTTTGTTCATTTGCTGTACTGGATGCTATTCTAATATACAAATCTGTAAGCTCTGTATTCGTTCTATTATCGGTTAATTGTTCTGCATTTAATCGTTTCTGTAATTGCTTACTGTTTCTGTTTAATCGATCAATATTGTTGTGTTAATTGATTATCCTGTTTCTGAATCATGGTCCTCAGCAATTACAGAAACAGAAACAAGATAATTGATTAACACAACAATATTAATCGATTAATAGAAACAAGATAATCGATTAACACAACAATATTAATCGATTAAACAGAAACAGTAAGCAATTACAGAAACGATTAAATGCAGAACAGTTAACCGATATTAGAACGAATACAGAGCTTACAGATTTGTATATTAGAATAGCATCCAGTACAGCAAATGAACAGAATGTATCAATTGAATCCAATATACAAATTAATTTGAAAACAGTAAAGAGAGAGAGAGAAACAAATCCTGCAAATCGAATTTTTATCCTGGTTCGTTTGCTGTCCACTGCAAACTACATCCAGGCCTCCCGGCTGACTTGGGAGATTTCCTTCACTATAATCGAATCAATGTAATTTACAAACACATTATCCAATTACAACACTTAGCTAATGACAAGAAACCAAAGAAACTATTCAATGGTTTGACTCCTTCCTACCGATAAAGAAAACGTTTCTTTCGGCGTAGCCCCAGCCAAAGAATCTCTCGTTCTTTCCTTTTCTTACACTCTAAGCTATGAAGAAACACTCAATCTCTAATGGTGATAAGACACCACGAGATTCCCTTTACAACAATTATACAACAATTACAAGAGTAAAATAAA
>NC_032012.1:14167750-14170252 GCF_001865875.1 Lupinus angustifolius
TTAATCGATTAAAGGATTTGGTTAATCGATTAACAACAATTAAAAGTGTATTTTTAAATACAAAATATCAAATACGTTATGCACTTAGATGATACATGTTTAACACTTAGTTTTATGCCTAGAATGCACATATACATGTATTTATGTAATGCATGAACATATTATGAATGACATATCTCATGGATGAAATGATTTAAAAGATATATGCATATGAGACATGTATTAGGTGCCCTAAGCCTTCGACTCAACTTAAACTAGAATCTAGTCTAAGCCTAGTACCAAATAAAGACTTAAGCACGTTGATTTGTTGGTGATCTTCAAGCTCTTTTAGGCACAAGTTGTCCTCATCAAAACCATGACATTCAAGGAGAGCTTTCCAAAGTGTTCCTCTTGACACGCATACTTTCAATACCATGTTTTGCCTATATATAGTATACATGGAAATTATACCAAGCTTTGCATTTATATATAGTATAGATAGAAGTATAGATATAGATAAATCACACTAATACTTCAACATATTTGAATTGGTAAATATAGTACATTCATAAGTGTTCAATACCTATCTACGTTGTTGTATCTTGTATCTAGTGATATACAAATGGTATCCATGTGTATAATGATACTCATTTCCATCCAAAAATCATTATTATTAATATTTTTGTGGGCACTCAGGTGCCGAGTATTTTTGTATACCTTAGTTGTCATTGCTACAAAATTCGATTTGAAATTTCATTTTTATAATATAATTAAATTAACTCATCTTATTATCAAGTTTTCATCTCAAATTTAAATTTTTTTCCATTTCAATGTAATCAAATTGACATCATCCTAGCATTTCAAATCATAAACTTGATTAATTATTTTTTATATCAGTCCAAGCTTTTGACCGACAATTAAATGAGTTATTTTAAGTTAAATTATATTATTGAATATAATTAAATTGAGATATTTTTGTCCAAATAATTTATTCTGTTGATAAGATAGTCTAATTTACAAACTATATAATGTAGGAGATAATGGTGATAAAGATTGGCCAAGCTTTACTAAGAAATGGTGCCACAAATTTATTTTATATACACTAGTGTGTCGACACAAATTTTTTTTATGATATTAAGTATTATATTTGGATTTTTTTATTTTAGAGAATTACAATATTCTTTATTGGATGTAATTTATGTTATAATTTTTGTATTTATTATAATGTCCAACTTAAAGGAAGATGTATTAATTATAGCTATTTAGGATTATATAGTTTTAATTTAGAGATAAAAATGTTAAGGACAAAATAGGAAAATAGAAATTACACAATGGTGACAGTTATTTTAAGTTTTTGCTTTATATACAGTACTAGTGTGTACATGCACTTCGTGTGTGTCTGTCAATATTGCATGATATTACGTATTTAATTTATATGTTTCATTTTTATATGTAGAATATCTTTGTTGTATTCGTGTATTTTATTATAATTTTTTTGTTTTTTTTATAATATTTAGTTAATGATGAGAGTTGTGGTTGATTAATGTGTTTGTGGTGGTTAATTATGATTATATGGTTTTTATTACAAATTAAATAATGTAAAGGGCAAAATAGGAATTGATAATTACACTATGGTAGAAGTTATACCATGTTTTGCCTTTATATATAGTATAGAATCTATAGATAAAAGTTATACCATGTTTTGCCTTTATATAAAGTGTATATAGAAGTATAGATATAGATAAATCACACTAATACTTCAACATATTTGAATTGGTAAATATAGTACATTCATAAGTGTTCAATACCTATCTACGTTTATGTATCTTGTCTCCAGTGATATACAAATGGTATCCATGTGTATAATGATACTCATTTCCATCCAAAAATCATCATTATTCATATTTTGTGGGTACTAAGGTGCCGAGTATTTTTGTATACCTTAGTTGTCATTGCTAGCAAAATTTGCATTCATATTTCATTTTTATAATATAATTAAATTAACTCCTCTTATTATAAAGTTTTCATTTCAATTTCTTTTTAAACAAAGGTGCTAACACACACCCGAGATTTGATTAAAAAGTAAAGGATTACAAACGGACACCATAAGCTTACAAGTTGCGGAACCTATAATTAGGAAGCAAAATCTTATTCCTGTAAAAATCATCATACAAAAAACTCGGCATGCTATTCCACCAAGAGTCAATCTTGGAAATAACTCCATAAGTGGCAAGCTTATCAGCACAAGCATTCCCTTGTCTGAAAATATGGCTAACCGTAAACTGCATGGAATTTAGAATCTGCTTGCACTTCTTCACGAGATTACTTAGACGCCAAGGTGCGGACTTGGAACTGTGGAAAATGTCAACCATCTTTGAATCACACTCCAACCAAATAGACCTCCAGCCTTTCTCATGGGCTATTGTTACAGGCATTATAGCTGCAAGTAACTCAACATAGATAGTGTTTTGGATACTGAAAATAGGAAGCAAAACAACCCATGAAGTCCCCGTTGCTGTTTCT
>NC_032012.1:14170352-14179316 GCF_001865875.1 Lupinus angustifolius
CCTCATTTCAAATTTATTTTCTTTCCATTTTCATGTAATCAAAATGACACCTAGCATTTAAGATCATAAACTGTAGAAATTATTTTTTCTATTAGTCCAAGCTTTTGACCGACAATTAAATGAGTTATTTTAAGTTAAATTATATTATTGAATATAACTAAATTGAGATATTTTTGTCCAAATAATTTATTCTGTTGATAAGATAATCTAATTTACACTATATAGTGTAGAAGATAAGGGTGATAAAGATTGGCCAAGCATTACAAAGAGATAGTGCAACAAATTTATTTTATATACAGAAGTGTGTGGACAAACATTCTTTTTTTATGATATTAAGTATTATATTTGGATTTTTTATTTTAGAGAATTACAATATTCTTTAATGGATGTAATTTATATTATAATTTTTGTATTTATTATAATATCCAACTTAAAGGAAGATGTATTAATTATAGCTATTTAGGATTATATAGTTTTACTTCATAGATAAAATTGTTAAGGACAAAATAGAAATTACACCATGGTGGTAGTTATTTTAAGTTTTTGCTTTATATATAGTACTAGTGCATACATGCACTTCGTGTTTGTCAGTCAATATTGTATGGTACTACATATTTAACTGATATGTTTCATTTTTATAATTAGAATATATTTTGTGTATTCGGTGTACTTTATATTATAATTTTTGTGCATTTATGATAATTTTTAGTTTATGGTGAAAGATGTGGTTAATTAATGTGTTGGTGGTGGATAATTAGGATTATATGAGTTTTATAAAAAATAAATAATGTAAAGGGGAAATTAGGAAATGAAAATTACACCATGGTAGAAGTTATACCATGTTTTGCCTGTACATAGTATAGATGGAAGTTTTACCAAGTTTTGCCTTTATATATATTATAGATAGAAATATAGATATAGATAAAGCACACTAATACTTCAACATATTTAAATTAGTAAATATAGTACATTCACAAGTGTTCAATACCTATCTACGTTGTTGTATCTTGTATCTAGTGATATACAAATGATATCCATGTGTATAATGATACTCATTTCCATCCAAAAATTATCATTATTCATATTTTTGTGGGTACTCAGGTGCAGAGTATTTTTGTATACCTTAGTTGTCATTGCTAGCAAAAATCTCTTTGATATTTCATTTTTATAATATAATAAAATTAACTCATTTTATTATCAAGTTTTCATCTCAAATTTAATTTTTTTCCATTTTAATGTAATCAAAATGACATCCTAGCATTTAAAATCATAAACTTGATTAATTATTTTTTATATTAGTCCAAGCTTTTGACAGACAATTAAATGAGTTATTTTAAGTTAAATTATAGTATTGAATATAACTAAATTGAGATATTTTTGTCCAAATAATTTGTTATGTTGATAAGATAGTCTAATTTACAAACTATATAATGTAGGAGATAAGGGTGATCAAGATTGGCCAAGCTTTACTAAGAGACAGTGCAACGGATTTATTTTATATACACTAGTGTCTCGACAGACATGTGTGTCGACACACATTCTTTTTTTATGATATTAATTATTATATTTGGATTTTTTATTTTAGAGAATTACAATATTCTTTATTGGATGTAATTTATGTTATAATTTTTGTATTTATTATAATGTCCAACTTAAAGGAATATGAATTAATTATAGCTATTTAGGACTATATATATTTACTTTAGAGATAAAAATGTTCAGGACAAATACAAAAATAGAAATTACACCATGGTGGTAGTTATTTTAAGTTTTTGCTTTATATATAGTACTAGTGCGTACATGCACTTCGTGTTTGTCAGTCAATATTGCATGGTACTACATATTTAATTGATATGTTTCATTTTTATAATTAGAATATATTTGTTGTATTCGGTGTACTTTATTATAATTGTTGTGCATTTATGATAATCTTTAGTCTATGGCAAGAGATGTGGTTAATTAATGTTTTGGTGGTGGTTAATTAGGATTATATGGGTTTTATTACAAATTAAATAATGTAAAGGGAAAGATAGGAAATGAAAATTACACCATGGTGGAAGTAATACCATGTTTTGCCTATATATAGTGTAGATAGAAGTTATACCAGGTTTTGCCTTTATATATAGTATAGATAGAAATATAGATATAGATAAATCACACTAATACTTCCACATATTTGAATTGGTAAATATAGTACATTAATAAGTGTTCAGTACCTATCTACGTTGTTGTATTTTGTATCGAATGATATACAAATGGTATCCATGTGTATAATGATACTCATTTCCATCCAAAAATCATCATTATTCATATTTTTATGGGTACTCAGGTGCCGAGTATTTTTGTAGAACTTAGTTGTCATTGCTAGCAAAATTCGCTTTGATATATCATTTTTATAATAGAATTAAATTAACTCATCTTATTATCAAGTTTTCATCTCAAATTTAATTTCTTTCCATTTTAATGTAATCAAAATGACATCCTAGCATTTAAAATCATAAACTTGATTAATTAAATTTATATTAGTCCAAGCTTTTGACCGACAATTGAATTAGTTATTTTAAGTTAAATTATATTATTGAATATAACTAAATTGAGATAATTATGTCCGAATAATTTATTATGTTTGTAAGGTAGTCTAATTTACAAATTATATAACGTAGGAGACAAGGGTGATAAAGATTGGCCAAGCTTTACTAAGAGATAGTGCAACGAATTTATTTTATATACACTAGTGTGTCGAAAGACAAGTATGTCGACGAACATTCTTTTTTTATGATATTAAGTATTATATTTGAGTTTTTTATTTTAGAGAATTACAATATTCTTTATTGGATGTAATTTATGTTATAATTTTTGTATTTATTATAATGTCCAACTTAAAGGAAGATGTATTAATTATAGCTATTTTGAATTATATAGTTCTACTTTAGAGATAAAAAAATGTTAAGGAAAAATTAGGAAAATAGAAATTACACCATGGTGGTAGTTATTTTATGTTTTTGCTTTATATATAGTACTAGTGTGTACATGCACTTCATGTGTAACTAAAAAAAAAAAAAAAAACATGCACTTCATGTGTGTCTATCAATATTGCATGATATTACGTATTTAATTTATATGTTTCATTTTAATTAGAATATATTTGTTGTATTCGATGTACTTTATATTAAAAATTTTGTGTGTTTATTATAATATTTAGTTAATGGTGAGAGATGTGGTTAATTAATATGTTGGTGGTGATTAATTAGGATTATATGGTTTTTATTGCAAATTAAATAATGTAAAGGAAAAAATAGAAATTGAGAAGTATACCATGATGGAAGTTATACCATATTTTACCTTTATATATAGTATAAATATAGATATAGATGGAAGTTATACCATATTTTACCTTGATATAAAGTGTAGATAGAAGTATAGATATAGATAAATCACACTAATACTTCAATATATTTGAATCGGTAAATATAGTACATTCATAATGTTCAATACCTATCTACGTTGTTGTATCTTGTATCCAGTGATATACAAATGGTATCCATGTGTATAATGTACTCATTTCCATCCAAAAATCATCATTATTCATATTTTTATGGGTACTCAAGTGCCGAGTATTTTTGTATATCTTAATTGTCATTGCTAGCAAAATTCGCATTCATATTTGATTTTTATAATTAAATTAACTCGTCTTTTTATAAAGTTTTCATTTCAAATTTAATTTCTTTCCATTTTAATGTACCAAAATGACATCCTAGGATTTAAAATCATAAACTGGATTAATTATTTTTTATATTAGTCCAAGCTTTTGACCGACAATGAAATGAGTTATTTTAAGTTAAATTATATTCTTGAATATAACTAAATTGAGATATTTTTGTCCAAATAATTTATTATGTTGATAATATAGTCTAATTTACAAACAATATAATGTAGGAGATAAGGGTGATAAAGATTGGTCAAGCTTTACTAAGAAATAGTGCAACGAATTTATTTTATATACACTAGTGTGTCGACAGACAAGTGTGTCGACACACATTCTTTTTTTATTATATTAAGTATTATATTTGAATTTTTTATTTTAGAGAATTACAATATTCTTTATTGGATGTAATTTATGTTATAATTTTTGTATTTATTATAATGTCCAACTTAAAGGAATATGAATTAATTATAGCTATTTAGGACTATATATATTTACTTTAGAGATAAAAATGTTAAGGACAAAATAGGAAAATAGAAATTACACCATGGTGACAGTTATTTTAAGTTTTTGCTTTATATATAGTACTAGTGTGTACATGCACTTCCTGTGTGTCTGTCAATATTGCATGATATTACGTATTTAATTTATATGTTTCATTTTTATAATTATAATATATTTGTTGTATTTGGTGTACTTCATATTATAATTTTTGTGTGTTTATTATAACATTTAGTTAATGGTGAGAGATGTGGTTAATTAATGTGTTGGTGGTGGTTAATTAGGATTATATGGTTTTTATTACAAATTAAATAATGTAAAGGGAAATATAGGAATTCAAAATTACACCATGGTGGAAGTTATACCATGTTTTGCCTTTATATATAGTATAGATAGAAGTTATACAATGTTTTTTCTTTATATATAGTTTAGATAGAAATATATATATAGATAAATCACACTAATACTTCAATATATTTGAATTGGTAAATATAGTACATTCATAAGTGTTCAATACCTATCTACGTTGTTGTATCTTGTATCCAGTGATATACAAATGGTATCCATGTGTATAATGATACTCATTTCCATCTAAAAATCATCATTATTCATATTTTTGTGGGTACATAGATGGCGAGTATGTTTGTATACCTTAGTCGTCATTGCCATCAAAATTCGTATTCATATTTCATTTTTATAATATATTTAAATTAACTCGTCTTATTATCAAGTTTTCATTTAAAATTTAATTTCTTTCCATTTTAATGTAATGAAAATGACATCGTAGCATTTAAAATCATAAACTTGATTAATTATTTTTTACATTAGTCCAAGCTTTTGATCGACAATTAAATGAGTTATATTAAGTTAAATTATATTATTGAGTTTAACTAAATTGAGATATTTTTGTCCAAATAATTTATTGTGTTGATAAGAAAGTCTAATTGGTGATAAAGATTGGCCAAACTTTACTAAGCGATATTCCAATGAATTTATTTTATATACACTAGTGTGTCGACACACGAGTGTGCCGACACACTTCTTATTTGATGAGATTTTGTATTAAATTTATAGTTTTTATTTTAGAGAATTACAATATTCTTTATTGGATGTGAGAGTGCTAAGCGTCAAGGATTGCATTAGCAAAGTTTGCCTATGTTTTGATGAAGACAAGGAATTAGCTAAAGCTTGAAGATGGCTCAACAATCAACATGTCAAAGGCTCAAGTGATGTCTTATTAGACTTATGTCATAATTCTTTATTATATTTTTAGAAGTCTAAGATGTTTGCCATAGATATTGAGTCTAGGTTAAGTAAACCTAGGTGTGAGTCTCACAAGACTTAATAAAGTAATTAATCAACTAAAATGAGATATCATCTAGAAATATATGATAAGTTGGTCCATGCATTTGAATACATTTATTTTATGCATTAAAGATATTATATTTTGAAAATCATGTATTGTATGAGCATGTATCATATAGGGAGTTTACCATACATTAACAAGTGAATTTTTACACTGGTTAATCGATTAAGGTAACCCATTAATCGATTAACATAAGCGTTTTTCTGCTGTTTTAACAGCATAACTAAAAAACTGTTTTTGAGACCCAAATTCTGTTTTGTATAAATACTGGCTTAATTGCATAAATGCTGATGAAGAAAAAGAGAGAAAAACACAGGGCAAAGATATAGATCATCATTGTTAGAATCTATTTAGAAAGTGATGAATTAGGAGAAAGATTAGATCATGCTAAGGCTTTAGTTTTCACATTCATCTTGCATGTTTCTTTCAAAAGCTTTCTTGCATCATTCTTATTAAAGATTGCATATTTTCAAAAACCTCATGCATGAACATTCATATTAGACTAGGAAGTCTTGTGAGTTCTTGCTTAGGTTTTAGGCTTTAGTTTTCATTGTAATATTCGAGTATTAAGTACTCATTCATAACTCAAAGCATTGTTATTCAAGGATTAGGAAAATCCTAGCTGCGGTTAGGTAAGGTGTTCTTCACACAAAGACTTGGAGGTCTTAGGATAAAGAGCGATACCTTGGCTGGGGCCGAATCGCGTAAGAAAGGTTTTCTTGGGAGGCGGTTTTGGGAAAGGTCAAACCAAGGGTGCCGAAGTTCTTTGGGTTCCAAGAAGGGAGCGTTCAAGTTTTGTATTTGGAAGCGTGTATGTAACGTACATTGTGTTCTATAGTGAAGAAGGAAAATCTCCAAGATCAGAGGGAGGACTGGATGTAGTTTTGCAGTGGACAGCAAAACAAACCAGGATAAAATCCCTGCACAATCTTTTCTATCCTTTTCTCTTTTATATTTCAAGTTGTTTTAATGCGTGTTTGGAGCTAATATTTTGCATACTTGTTCCTTGCTATGTTCTTGTTAATCTTGCACAAAAGTATCTGTTGTATATCTGTTTGTGTGTTTGTTAATAACCGTGCAAGTTGATGTTTTGATCATTCTGTTTCTGTTACTGGTTAATCAATTAAGACTTAAGACCAGTTGTTAATCGATTAACTGGGCATTTTTCAGCAACTGTGTAAAAACCAGAAAAGTGGAAATTGAGTTCCGCCACACCTATTCAACCCACCCTTCTAGGTGTATTCTGCCACTCATACTTAACAAGTGGTATCAAAGCTAGTACGTGTGCTAGCTCAACCGCGTCCGCGTGATCCGAGAGGGACTACATATGGGCTCTAATAACCCATTTGGCGGTGATGGCGCATCCATTAACCGCCCTCCCATATTCAGTGGCGAAGGTTATGCCTATTGGAAGGTTCGCATGAGAATCTATATCGAGGCAATAGACACGGACATATGGGATTCCATTGTCAATGGTCCATACATTCCACTTCATATGGTGGATGGCGAGTTTAGAGAAAAGTCTAAAGTCTTATGGATGGATATAGAGAAAAGAAAGGTCCAACATGACCTTAACGCCAAGAAAATTATTACTTCGGCCTTATCCTATGACAAATTCTTTAGAGTCTCGTAGTGCCTTAATGCAAAAGAAATGTGGGATACTTTGAAAGTTACCCACGAAGGCACGAGTGAGGTTAAGCGTACTAGACTAAATGCGCTTACGCATGAGTATGAGTTATTTCGCATGCTTCCTAATGAATCTATATGTAATATGCAAAAACGTTTTACTCATGTTGTAAATCATTTGGCCGCCCTTGATAAAACTTTTACTAATGCTGATTTGTCTAACAAAGTTTTGCATTGTCTTGATAGGAAATGGCAACCAAAGGTAGCCGGGATAATGGAGTCAAAAAACTTAGACAACATACCATTAGCTACTCTATTTGGGAAACTCCAAGAACATGAAATGGAGTTACGGCGCTTGACAATGAATGAAGAATCAGAGAACAATGGAATCACACTCAAGGCTACAAGATTTCAAGAAGATCTAGAAAGTGAGGATTCTAGTTCAGATTCTAATTCCGATGAAGACTTGACTCTCCTATTTGAAAAATTCAAAAAGTATCTCAAGAAGAAAAGAGGGATCAAGAATCTCAACAAAGAAGCCAAGAACTCAACCAAGAAAAGCAAGATTCCCAAATAAGGCTTCACTTCCTATGAGTGTGGAAAATCGGGCCACATGAAGCATCACTGTCCAAACCACCTCAAGAAGGTCGGTAACAAGAAGAGCAACTCTCGAATGTCCAGGTCAAAAGAAGCATACATTGTTTGGAACAATTCTGAGAAAGATTCGACTTCAAGCTCATCAGATGAGGAGAAAAATTCAAATGTATGCCTTATAGCACAAGTGCATGAGAAGTGCACATCTAGTGATGAAGATGATTCTATTTAGGTACATTCCTATACTTCATCATGCTCTAATGACTCCCCTCCATACGATGAATTATATGCAGCTTATGTCGAAATGCATGCGGAGTTAAATAAAATTGTTAAAATAAATATAAATAGAAAAAGAGTCATCTCCTTGTGTGAAAAGAAAATAATTGAAATGCAAAAGGAATTAGATGAACTTAAACTTGAAAATGAAACTCTTGATCTTATCTATGCATGTGCCTCATGTGATTGCTCTACTTCTAAATTATGTCAACCCTCTATATGTGATACTTGTGAGAATTTAAATGCTGAAAATTCTGTTTTGAAACAAAAACTTTCAAAGCTCACATATAGTCAAGAAAACCTTAACACATTAAATTCTGTTTTGAAACAAAAACTTTCAAAGCTCACATATAGTAAAGAAAACCTTTACATATTGCTTGCTACTACAAGAAACGTTGGTAATCGATCTGGAATTGGATATAAACCTGAACCTAAGAAAAAACCATGTAGAAATCTAGTAGTTCATATGCATAATAAGTCAAATATTAACTTGCCTACTTGTTTCTATTGTGGTACACATGGTCACACATGCACTACATGCTTTATTAGAAAATTTGGTGTGCCAAGTGGCAAATATGTTTGGGTAAAGAAAGGGCAAGATCCCTTAGTTACTAACAAGAAGGGACCCAAAATAACTTGGGTACCCGAAAGAGACAAGTAAATTGTGTTTGCAGGTATGCCAAAGGACATTTTAGCATCAAGGGATAAATCAACAAAAGATGTTCTAGGCACAAGGTTGGTGAGTAGATCAAGGCTATTAAGGAGAAAAATTATTGACAAAGGTTGCGAGCTTCCATATTATGCTACCTGCCAAGAGTACTTCTCTAAGTAATAAAGGGGAGAAGATAAAGGGAAGAACAACAAAAGGGGGAGCAGCGCACTTTGAATGTCAAATATA
>NC_032012.1:14179416-14179891 GCF_001865875.1 Lupinus angustifolius
TGTTGAACCTTGCTAATTATGTTAAATAGAATTTGTTTTTGCGTCAATCTTGAACATGTCTTAATTGTGTATTATAATTGAATGATTGAAATATGCTTTAAAGTGAAAATTGCCTAACAAGTGCTAATAAGTGGTGATAATGGCATCTAACAAGTGGTGCTAACACGTGGTGGTATACATATATGTTTAATCATTCCATGTCTAAACTGGTTACATAATAGATATGTCATACAAAATCTGTCTATATTCAGTTTTAGAGTCAAAAATCAACACATTTGTTTAAGCTTCTCAAACTGGTTATTGCCTATGCTAATAATTACAGTTTTTCAAAATAAATTGCTATATCTCTTCTTACGTTTGACTACAATTGAATATTCGTATGTTCTTTATAATATCGAAAGGGGGAGAAAGGTTGCTTGTTGTGTTTGATATTATTTGCAGGTTGTCATAATAGCTTCCGTATTATTAATCATTG
>NC_032012.1:14179991-14185479 GCF_001865875.1 Lupinus angustifolius
ATATAAGTAGTTTACCATTTAATCATGTATTAAAAATACAATGGTTAATCGATTAACCCCACGGCTTAATCGATTAACGTGAGTGTTTTTTGTTGTTTTCAACTGCATAACTGAAAAACCGTTTTTAGAGGCAAAATCTGTTATGTATAAATACTGACTAATTGTAGAAACGACTAAGTGAAAAAGAGAGAAAAAACGCAGAGAAAAGAGATAGATCATCATTGTTAGAATCTATTTTAGAGAGTTTTGAATTAGGAGAAAGATTAGATCATGTTAAGGCTTTAGTTTTCATATTCATATATTGCATGATTCTTTGAAAAGCTTTCTTGCATCATTCTTGTATTTCTTGGAAAGAAAAAGAGATAGTTCTTCATGATTGCATATTTTCAGAAACCTCATGCATGAACATTCATATTAGACTAGGAAGTCTTCTAAGTTCTTGCTTAGGTTTTAGGCTTTGATCTTTATTGTAATATCCGAGTATTAAGTACTCATTCATAACTCAAAGCATTATTATTCAAGGATTAGGAAAATCCAAGCTGCGGTTAGGTAAGGTGTTCTTCACACAAAGACTTGGAGGTCTTAGGATAAAGAGCGATACCTTGGCTGGGGCCGAATCGCGTAAGAAAGGTTTTCTTGGGAGGCGGTTTTGGGAAAGGTCAAACCAAGGGTGCCGAAGTTCTTTGGGTTCCAAGAAGGGAGCGTTCAAGTTTTGTATTTGGAAGCGTGTATGTAATGTACATTGTGTTTCATAGTGAAGAAGGAAGATCTCCCAAATCAGAGGAGATGATTGGATGTAGTTTTGCAGTGGACAGCAAAACGAACCAGGATAAAATCCCTGCACAATCTTTTCTATCTTTTCTCTTTTATATTTCAAGATGTTTTAATGTGAGTTTGGAGCTAATATTTTGCATACGTGTTCCTTGCTATGTTCTTATTAATCTTGCATAAAAGTATATGTTGTGTATTTGTTTATATGTTGGTTAATAACTGTGCAAGTTGTTGTTCTGATCATTCTGGTTATGTTACTCGTTAGTCGATTATGAACAGTGCTTAATTGATTAACTGGGCATCTTCGCCACACCTATTCAACCCCCCCCCTTCTAGGTGTACTCTGCCACTGATACCTAACAACAATCAGAACTATAAGAATAACAGTGCCACAATGTAAATTAGTCAATGTTTATATTCGAAGAAAATCGTCATCAAAATACCACAAAAAAAGCCTAAAACTTAATATATTTTTATAGACTTTTCCCTATATTTTAAGAGAATTCCTTTATATCTTTTATTTTAACAGTAGATTAAAATGAGATTTTATTAGAAGAGTTCATGGGTATGCAGAAGAAGTGGGGATCCATTCCACACAAGTCTAAAGAAAAGTTAAAACAATATAATAATCTACATATTTTAATATTTATTCTATATAAGAATAATTAAAAGTTGTGTATCTTACTTTTATAATATTCTAAAGATTTAAGTAGATTAACTTCATCGTTTCGTCCAAACCAAAACATTATTTCTAAGTTGTCATATATTCTAAATAATTATAAACTATATGAAAATTACACTTTTGTCTTTTATTTTTCACACTTGCTTTTTCTTAATATCTATTGATTATACTTTAGCAGCTAGTATCCCATGTATTGTGTATGCATTCTTAAATTTACCAGTGTTTTATAAAAATTATAATAGATTTATTGATCTTAATAAATTTAAGTTTTAACTATAAAATATAATTCCACTTATTATTATAAAAAAATTACGTTGTTGTGTGAGACCACATTTTTTTAAGATATAGGACTTTTGTTTTATAAAATAAATGGCTAATTACTTGAATTATTACGTGAATAAATTAGCAAACAACACTAAGTCTTTTTTTTTATTTGCACTTAATAATTGACATAGAAGCTATTTATCATACACTGTATCATACATTATAAATTAACGAGGGCTAGAACCAGTGTTATAAAACTCGGCTCGAACCGGCCGATCAGACCGGTTCAACCATGAACCGGACATCTAACCGGTTCGAGTCTCTCATCTAACCGGTTTTGTATCAAAATTGGTTTGACTCAGTTAGTTTAAGCGTAAAACTGATGATTTGGATGATTAGACCGATTAGACCGGCCGAGTCAATCAAAATAAATAAAAAATAACCAAATTGATGAGGTGAAAAATTCAAATATTTTTAATTTATATGTAATTATGTTTGTCACTTGTTATCTTACGTTATAACCAAATCTTTGTTGTTTAATTAAATTTTAAATTTATTGTACATTTTTGTTGTAGTTAAAGTATAATTTATATATTATTTGATAATGTTTTCAACTTGCTTGTGTCATTTTATAGTATTAAAATTTTCTTTATTTTTTTTTAATTAGGTACACTAATGTTTTTAAATTTTGAGTATACAATTATTAAATATTGTTATACAATATCATTAATTTTTAGAATTTTAATGTAAACCGAGTTAACCGGTCCAACCATTGACGCAGTGGTTGGACCAGTGACTCATTGACCCAGTACCCGGACCGAATCATTAACCGGTCCGAGTTTAATAACACTGGCTAGAACACATTTATTTAAAATTTTAATTATTTCTTATTACATATTAAAAAATTAATTTTAATTATTTCTTACACTGTATCCTTTGAAAAGGCTCTAGGGGGTGAAGGATGATGTTTTGCTTCACCATGCGATAGCCGAATAGAGGTGATGACATTGGATGAGGTTTGAGTATCATGGTTTAATGGTGGCAGCATTTTATGAGAAGGTCCTTTTTCAGGAATTGGCCCAGATGGAGGAATTGGTGCTTTTGGTAACATCCCATAGTTTTCATTGGATAAGAATTCAATATCAGGGTTTAAAGGTGGTGGCATTTTGCGAGAAGGTCCTTTTTCAAGAATTGGCCCAGATGGAGGAATTGGTGCTTTTGGTAACAACCCGTAGTTTTCATTAGATAAGGATTCAGTATTAGGGTTTAAAGGTGGTGGCATTTTGTGAGAAGGTCCTTTTTCAGGAATTGGCCCAAATGGAGGAATTGGTGCTTTTGATAACATCCCGTAGTTTTCATTGGATAAGGATTCAGTGAGAGGGTTTAAAGGTGGTGGCATTTTGTGAGAAGGTCCTTTTTCAGGAATTGGCCCAAATGGAGGAATTGGTGCTTTTGATAACATCCCGTAGTTTTCATTGGATAAGGATTCAGTGAGAGGGTTTAAAGGTGGTGGCATTTTGTGAGAAGGTCCTTTTTCAGGAATTGGCCCAAATGGAGGAATTGGTGCTTTTGATAACATCCCGTAGTTTTCATTGGATAAGGATTCAGTGAGAGGGTTTAAAGGTGGTGGCATTTTGTGAGAAGGTCCCTTTTTCAGGGATTGGGCCAGATGGAGGAATTGGTGCTTTTGGTAGCAACCCGTAGTTTTCATTAGATAAGGATTCAGTATTAGGGTTTAAAGGTGGTGGCATTTTGTGAGAAGGTCCTTTTTCAGGAATTGGCCCAGATGGAGGAATTGGTGATTTTGGTAACATCCCATATTTTTCATTGGATAAGGATTTAGTGTGAGGTTTTAAAGGTGGTGGCATTTTGTGAGAAGGTCCTTTTTCAGGGATTGGGCCAGATGGAGGAATTGGTGCTTTTGGTAACAACTCGTAGTTTTCATTAGATAAGGATGTAGTATTAGGGTTTAAAGGTGGTGGCATTTTGTGAGAAGGTCCTTTTTCAGGAATTGGCCCAGATGGAGGAATTGGTGCTTTTGGTAATATCCCAAAGAGTACATTTGATGGGTTTGATTCCATTTGTTGTTGTAGAAATCTAGCCTCTGAAATGAGGTTGAAACTTATGAGAGCAATCACAAAGACCAACTTGTTCATATCCTTTGCCATTTTTACTCACAACTCTTACAAAGATGACCTAACATTGTTGTCTTAAATATGATCTCCAACTAGCCATTGTTGAAAATGACATTACATAATATTTAATATCTAATTAATGGTGTATTGACTCTGTAATTGCTTTTGACTTCTAAGTTTGAATTCATGGTATTCTTTGAGGATATTTGGATTGATCGATTATTATGTTATTTAAGATTATGTTAGTTTCATTTCATTTGAAAATTTTCTATATGTTTATCATATTAGTTATTATTTATATTTACTATTCTATCATTTGTAACAATTTTCAATCGTATAATAAATTATTTGAACTAACTCATATTAGAATTTGACCAATCTTTATCACTAAACTTTATAATGATATCATAGCGGTTTCATTATTGGTGCCATGTTCAGTCAATATTCCACTCCAAGTGTCCAAATTTAAAAACTTCATAATTCCATTTTACATCAAAAAATTATTCAAATAAAAAAGTTGACGATATTATTCCACTAATGTCTTTTCTCCTATTTAGACAAAAATATCCCAATTTAGTTATATTAAAGAATAGAAGTCAACTTAAAATAATTCATTTAATTGCTTATAAAAAACCTGAACTAATTATTATCACCCTAATATTCAACAAAATAGTTTGTAAATTTCTTTTTCTTATCCACACAATTAATTATTCAGAAAAATATTTCCAAAATTAATTATATTCAATTTATTATTTAAAATAATTCATTTAATTGTCCGTCTAAAACTTTGACTAGTGAATAAAATAATAAAGATATGATTTTAAAAGCTAGGATGTCAATTTGATTACATTAATGGAAAGTGATTAAATTTGAAATGGAAACACAACATTAAAATGAATTAATTCAAATATATGATAAAAAGGAAATACCAAATCAAATTATGGTAGGAATGACAAGTTAGGATGGCAAAAATATCTGACTAATGGCAAAAATATAAATAATAATGGTTTATGGACGAAGTATGTGTCATGATACTCATGGATACGAGTGGTTATGCCTATTGGAAGGTTCGCATGAGAATCTATATCGAGGCAAGAGACACGGACATATGGGATTTCGTTGTCAATGGTCCATACATTCCACTTCATATGGTGGATGGCGAGTTTAAAGAAAAGTCTAAAGTCTTATGGACGGATATTGAGAAAAGAAAGGTCCAACATGACCTTAAGGCCAAGAAAATTATTACTTCGGCCTTATCTTATGACGAATTCTTTAGAGTCTCACAGTGCCTATATGCAAAAGAAATGTGGGATACTTTACAAGTCACCCACGAAGGCACGAGTGAAGTTAAACGCGCTAGACTAAATGTGTTTATGCATGAGTATGAGTTATTTCGCATGTTTCCTAATGAACCTATATGTAATATGAAAAAATGTTTTACTCATGTTGTAAATCACTTGGTCGCCCTTGATAAAACCTTTACTAATGTTGATTTGTCTAACAAAGTTTTGCATTGTCTTGATAGGAAATGGCAACCAAAGGTAACCGCAATAATGGAGTCAAAGAATTTAGACAACATGTCATTAGCTACTCTGTTTGGGAAACTCCAAGAACATGAAATGGAGTTAGGGCGTTT
>NC_032012.1:14185579-14193274 GCF_001865875.1 Lupinus angustifolius
AATTCAAGAAGTATCTCAAGAAGAAAGGAGGGATCAAGAATCTCAAGAAATAAGTCAAGAACTCAAACAAGAAGAGCAACTCTCGAATATCCAAGTCAAAAGAAGCATACATTGTTTGGAATGATTCCGAGAAAGATTCGACTTCAAGCTCATCCGACGAGGAGATGAATTCAAAGATATGCCTTATAGCACAAGTGCATGAGAAGTGTACATCTAGTGATGAAGATAATACTATTGAGGTACATTCCTATACTTCATCATGTCTAGTGACTCTCCACCATATGATGAATTATATGCAGCTTATGTCGAAATGCATGAGGAGTTAAAGAAAATTATTAAAATAAATATAGATAGGAAAAAGGTTATTTCCTTGCATGAAAAGAAAATAATTGAAATGCAAAAGGAATTAGATGAACTTAAACTTGAAAATGAAACTCTTGATCTTATCTATGCATGTGCCTCATGTGATTGCTCTACTTCTAAATTATGTCAACCCTCTATATGTGATACTTGTGAGAATTTAAATGCTGAAAATTCTATTTTGAAACAAAAACTCTCAAAGCTCATATATAGTCAAGAAAACCGCAACACGTTGCTTGCTAATACAAGAAACGTTGGTAACCGAACTAGAATTGGATATAAACCTGAACCTAAGAAAAGACCATATAGAAATCCAGTAGTTCATATGCATAAGAAGTCAAATAATAACATGCCTACTTGTTTCTATTGTGGTACACATGGTCACACATGCATTACTTGCTTTGTTAGAACATTTGGCGTGCCAAGTGGAAAATGTGTTTGGGTAAAGAAAGGGCAAGATCGCATAGTTACTAACAAGAAGGGACCCAAAGTAACTTGGGTACCCGAAAGAGACAAGTGATTTGTGTTTGTAGGTGTGCCAAAGGACATTTGAGCATCAAGGGATAAATCAACAAAAGATGTTCTAGGCACAAGGTTGGTGAGTAGATCAAGGTTATTAAGGAGAAAAGTTAATGACAAAGGATGTTGAATGAGCTTCCGCACTATGCTACCTACCAAAAGTACTTCTCTGAATAATTGAGGGGGAGAAGATAAAGGGAAGAACAATGAAAGGGGGAGCAGGCGCACTTTAAATATCAAATAAACCATTCAAACATCATATCATCAAACTTTTCATCTAGTACACCTAACAAGTGGTATCACAAGTGGTATCAGAAACAAGTAGTAATCTTGACCTATCTCCAAAGGGTAAGCAAGGTAAGTATATTAACAAGGTTACAACATTATTTCTTAGTAAGCTCAAAATTGTACTTAAAACTGTCAACTTTCTGTCGTTAATCAATTAACTCCTCAGTTTAATCGATTAAATGAGTTCTAGTAGCTAAAGATTTCTGAAATAAATCATTTTAATCGATTAAATTTTGTGATAAACGATTACCTGGGCTCAAATTGTTTTTTGAAAGTTAATTCTTGTTGTTTTGTGGCTTACGTCTATATTTTTTTGGTCAAATACATTTCATGGTTATGGTTGTATTTTACTATTTTGTAACTATGTTGAACCTTGCTAATTATGTTAAATAGAATTTGTTTTTGCATGAATCTTGAACATGTCTTAATTATGTATTATAATTGAATGATTGAAATATGCTTTAAAATGAATATTTCCTAACAAAGTGCTAACAAGTGGTGATAATGGCATCTAATAAGTGGTGTCATCTAACAAGTAGCATACATATATGTTTAATCATTCCATGTCTAAACTGTTTACATAATGGATATGTCATGCAAAATCTGTCCATCGAGTCGAAAATCAATGCATTTGTTTAAGCTTCTCAAACTGGTTATTGCCTATGCTAATAATTACAGTTTTTTTAAAGTGCTATATCTCTTCTTCCTTTTGACTAGAATTGAATATTCGTATCTTTATTATAATGTCAAAAGGGGGAGAAAGGTTTCTTGTTGTGTTTGATGTTATTTGCAGGGGGAGAACGATTGCTTACAAAGGGGGAGCAAAGTGCTTTCAACTTTGAAGTCACAACTATTATGCAAATGTACAACATCATCAAGCTAATTCATCAAATGTAACGTAAGATTTGATGTGGTGTTTGTCATCATCAAAAGGGGGAGATTGAGAGTGCAAAGCGTCAAGGATTGCATTAGCAACGTTTGCCTATGTTTTGATGAAGACAAGGAATTAGCTAAAGCTTGAAGATGGCTCAACAATCAACATGCCGAAGGCTCAAGTGGTGTCCTATTAGACTTATGTCATCATTCTTTATTATCTTTTTAGAAGTCTAAGATGCTTGCCATAGATATTGAGTCTAGGTTAGGTAAACCTAGGTGTGAGTCTCACAAGACTTAATAAAGTAATTAATCAACTAAAATGAGACATTATCTAGAAATATATGATAACTAGGTCCATGCAATTGAATACACTGATTTTATGCATTAAAGATATTATATTTTGGAAATCATGTATTGCATGAGCATGTATCATATAGGGAGTTTACCATACCTTAACAAGTGAATTTTTACACTAGTTAATCGATTAAGGTAACCCATTAATCGATTAACATAAGTGTTTTTCTGCTATTTCAACAGCATAACTGAATAACTGTTTTTGAGAGCCAAATTCTGTTTTGTATAAATACTGGCGTAATTGCATAAACGTTGATGAAGAAAAAGAGAGAGAAACACATGGAAAAGATATAGATCATCATTGTTAGAATCTATTTAGAAAGTATTAAATTAGGAGAATGATTAGATCATGCTAAGGCTTTAGTTTTCACATTCATCTTGCATGTTTCTTTCAAAAGCTTTCTTGCATCATTCTTGTGTTTCTTGAAAAGGAAAAGAAATAGTTTTTTAAAGATTGCCTATTTTTAGAAACCTCATGCATAAACATTCATATTAGACTAGGAAGTCTTGTGAGTTCTTGCTTAGGTTTTAGGCTTTGATTTTCATTGTAATATTCGAGCATTAAGTACTCATTCGTAACTCAAAGCATTGTTATTCAAGGATTGGGAAAATCGTAGTTGCGGTTAGGTAAGGTGTTCTCAAAAAAAAGACTTGGAGGTCTTGGGATAAACAGCGATACCTTGGTTGGGGCCGAATCGCGTAAGAAGGGTTTTCTTGGGAGGCGGTTTTGGGAAAGGTCATACCAAGGGTGCCGAAGTTTTTTGGGTTCCAAGAAGGGAGAGTTCAAGTTTTGTATTTGGAAGCGTGTATTTAACGTACATTGTGTTTCATAGTGAAGAAGGAAAATCTCCCAAATCAGGGGGAGGACTAGATGTAGTTTTGCAGTAGACTGCAAAACAAACCAGGATAAAATCCATGCGCCATCTTTTCTGAAACTAATATTTTGCATACTTGTTCCTTGCTATGTTCATGTTAATCTTGCACAAAAGTATTTGTTGTATATTTGTTTGTGTGATTGTTAATAACCGTGCAAGTTGTTGTTCTGATCATTCTATTTCTGTTAGTGGTTAATCAATTAAGACCAGTTGTTAATCAATTAACTGGGCATTTTTCAGCAAGTATGTAAAAACCTAAAAAGTGGAAATTGAGTTCCGGCACACCAATTCAACCCCTTCTTCTAAGTGTATTCCGCCACTGATACCTAACAGGATGTACTTTATGTTATAATTTTTGTATTTATTATAATGTCCAACTTAAAGGAAGATGTATTAATTATAGTTATTTAGGATTATATAGTTTTACTTTAGAGATTAAAATGTTAAGGACAAAATAGGAAAATAGAAATTACACCATGGTGGCAGTTATTTTAAGTTTTTGCTTTATATATAGTACTAGTGTGTACATGCACATCGTGTGTGTCTATCAATATTGCATGATATTACGTATTTAATTTATATGTTTCATTTTTATAATTAGAATATATTTGTTGTATTCAGTGTATGTTATATTATATTTTTTGTGTGTTTATTATAATCTTTAGTTAATGGTGAGAGATGTGGTTAGTTAATGTGATGGTGGTGGTTAATTAGGATTACATGTTTTTTATTACAAATTAAATAATGTAAAGGGCAAAATAGGAATTGAAAATTACACCATGATGGAAGTTATACCATGTTTTTCCTTTATATATAGTATAGATGGAAGTTATACCATGTTTTGCCTTTATATATAGTGTAGATAGAAGTATAGATATAGATAAATCACACTAATACTTCAACATATTTGAATTGGTAAATATAGTACATTAGTAAGTGTTCAATACCTATCTACGTTGTTGTATCTTGTATCCACTGATATACAAATGGTATCCATGTGTATAATGATACTCATTTCCATTCAAAAATCATTATTTTATTCATATTTTTGTGGGTACTTAGGTGCCGAGTATTTTTGTATACCTTAGTTGTCATTGCTAGCAAAATTCGCTTTGATATTTCATTTTTATAATATAATTAAATTAGCTCATCTTATTCTCAAGTTTTCATCTCAAATTTAATTGTTTTCCATTTTAATGTAATCAAAATGACATCCTAGCATTTAAAATCATAAACTTGATTTATTATTTTTTACATTACTCCAAGCTTTTGACCGACAATTAAATGAGTTATTTTAAGTTAAGTTATATTATTGAATATACTAAATTGAGATATTTTTGTCCAAATAATTTATTCTGTTGATAGGATAGTCTAATTTACAAACTATATAATATAGGAGATAAGGGTGATAAAGATTGGCCAAGCTTTACTAAGAGATTGTCCAACGAATTTATTTTATATACACTAGCGTGTCGACAGACAAGTGTGGCGACACCCATTCTTTTTTTATGATATTAAGTATTATATTTGGATTTTTTATTTTAGAGAATAACAATATTCTTTATTGGATGTAATTTAGGTTATAATTTTTTTATTTATTATAATGTCCAACTTAAAGGAAGATGTATTTATTATAGCTATTTAGGATTATATAGTTTTACATTAGAGATAGAAATGTTAAGGACAAAATAGGAAAATAGAAATTACAACATGGTGGTAGTTATTTTAAGTTTTTGCTTTATATATAGTACTAGTGCATACATGCACTTCGTCTTTGTCGGTCAATATTGCATGCTATTACGTATTTAATTTATATGTTTCATTTTTATAATTAGAATATGTGTTGTATTATGTGTACGTTATATTATAAATTTTGTGTGTTTATTATAATTTTTAGTTAATGGTGAGAGACGTGGTTAATTAATGTGATGGTGGTGGTTAATTAGGATTATATGCTTTTTATTACAAATTAAATAATGTAAAAGGCAAAATAGGAATTGAAAATTACACCATGATAGAAGTTATACCATGTTTTGCCTTTATATATAGTATAAATGGAAGTTATACCATGTTTTGCCTTTATATATAGTATAGATGGAAGTTATATCATGTTTTTCCGTTATATATAGTGCAGATAGAATTATAGATATAGATAAATCATACTAATACTTCAACATATTTGAATTGGTAAATATAGTACATGAGTAAGTGTTCAATACCTATCTACGTTGTTGTATCTTGTATCCAGTGATATACAAATGGTATCAATGTGTATAATGATACTCATTTCCATCCAAAAATCATTATTATTCATATTTTTGTGGGTACTCACATGCCAAATATTTTTGTATACCTTAGTTGTCATTGCTTGCAAAATTCGCTTTGAAATTTCATTTTCATAATATAATTAAATTAACTCGTCTTATTATCAAGTTTTCATTTCAAATTTAATTTCTTTCCATTTTAATGTAGTGTTTTTAGGTTGTTCTTAGGTTTTTAGTTCATAGAAATTCAAAGGTAATGAAGTTGGAAAATGAGGTGCAAAAACATGATTTTGTAACCTCATTTGAAATCAAAAGCATCTTATCCTTGGATAGATGGCTCATGCTCCTACATAATGATTTAGATTATGGTATAAGGTTATTTCTTCTCTTCATTTTCATATTTTGATTTCAATACATTCAAGTTATTACTTTTTGGTTAAGTTTTTATTCTTTAAGAAGTTCTTAATGCGGCTTTAGCTTTATCATCTAAAACTTGTTTTAAAGATCCAAAAATGCTTCTTCTTAAGTGTTGACAAGTGAAATAAAAAGTATAACCTACACCTTAGTTCACTTGCCACATCAAGCGTCTATTTTAAGCAACTTATGTTCAAGACTAAATGATGTTAATGGAGCCTGAAGTAGGGTGTGACAACCTACTCCGACGAGTGGCACTTAACTATTATTTAGTGTATTACATAACGTTTTAAAATCATCTTATCATTCTAGGACACTAGATGAAGGATTTAGAAATGGTGTGTGGAATTAACCGAAAGTATAACACATAACTTGTAATGTTTTCAAAATAAATTGAGTCAAGAAATAATTCCATCTTTCAAATCAATTTTACCCTCTTGAATTTGTAAATAGTTAGTTCTTTACTTTTTCATGTTTCTTAGCTCATAAAATCACAAAAACAACTTTATATGTTACTTTCTTACTTTTGATAAAATATACAAAGTATGAATACATTTCTATTAGGCAATTCTTTATGGTTCGACATAAGCCTATACTATACTACATTTGATTCATGAAAGAGATGCAAATCTAAAATAGTAAAGTGTTAACTTATAAATTTTATTTGTTGACAAATAAAGAAACCTTAAATCAAAGTGCAATTTAATTCATAAATTGTGACTTTGTGAAAAGGAAAAATATACAGTTATAATGAGTAATCTAACAACTAACATTTATTTTACGCCATTTAAATTCTGCAACTAGCATTTATTTATTGCTTTATTTATTTATTCTTTACCAACCTTTCATAAGGAAGTAGTTCGGTTAATAAAGGAAACCGAAAATAAATATCACTTATTATCACTCAGCGGACCTGGTCCCATGCTCAACTTCCTGCATGAGCAGCTCAGCTCACCTGGTCCCAAGCTCAGCTGCCTGCTTGAGCAGCCTACCTGACCTAGCTTGGTGCTTCGCTGACCTGGCCTGGTGCTTGGCTGTTCTTACCTCGTACTTGGTGCTTGATTGGTCTGGCCTAATGCTTGGTACTTGGCTGATCTGGCCTGACCTAGCCTAGTGCTTGGCTGACCTGGTCTGGTGCTTGGCGCGGCTGGACAGCTTTGTGCTTGATTTCTTCACGGTGAAGCAACCTTTTTTTCTTTGGTTTGTTACTTGATTTTTGTTGGTTGCTTGGCACATTTGGGCTGTTTTCTTTAAGTTAAGGTAGGCATTTGATTTTTGCAAGTTGCTTGGCCTACTTTAACTTAAGTTTCTTCAAGACGAAGTAAGCTACCTTTCCTTCAAGGCTAAGTAACCAAATTAAGCACATAGCATGCCATGCTTTAGCTTGATTACTTTTTAGTAATTTATTTTGAGCTTTTGTCTTGAATTTTGGCTTGAACTCTTGTCCATCTTTGAATTTATTCTTTAATATTCAATTTTCTACAAAACTCAAAGAACGCTAGGACAAGAATTAATAAAGAACTAATTTATTCAATCATGCAAAATTCACCTAAAAAGTATTAATTTAAGTTGGTTTTCCACAATTTGCATAGGATAAGTGCCATAAAATGATGATGAAAAGTGTATACTTTTTGCACTTATCAAATTCCCCCCAACTTAAAACTTTGTTTGTTCCCAAACAAAAGGTAAAATAACAACCACTTGGCTTTGGAAAAATTAGTTTTGTACAAGATCAAAACTTATGC
>NC_032012.1:14193374-14196456 GCF_001865875.1 Lupinus angustifolius
CTTACTTTGATTGCACAAATTTTTCAAGAATCACTAAGGTCTTATTTAGGTTGTAATGAGGCTTGGCTATCAAAAGAAATTGGTTTTTCAAGATGTTCAAAGATACTTTCAAAGTTAAAAGAGAGCAAAAATTAATTTTTCATTAAAAACATATACTCCTTTCAACTTTTTTCCATTTTTCCTTCCCTCTTTCTTTTTCTTGACCTTTTTATGTAACTTATCTTTAATTTTCTCAATCTCTTTTCACTCCTTTTTTATTTTGGATCTTTTTCTTTAATTTTTTATTTGTAAAGAGATTGAGAATTTTTACATGAATACTTTGTTACATGGCCAACCATTCCCCCCAACTTAATTTCTTCCATCAACCTTCCTTTTGAAAAATGCTTTCTTTTTACTTAGAAAAATATAGGAGATTATTTTTGTTTTTCCAGATTAGGCTCAAGGGTTGATTTTGAAAATTAAATTTTATTTTAAGGCTCAAAGGGGTTAACAACGGATATTCCTATTTGTGGTTGGTCATTTTTGGTCAAGCGGCTCATTCTAATTGAAAGAACTTGCCTTGATCACATCCTATCAAATTGTGTGCAACCAAGTAAAGAAAGATTCAAACAAAATCAATTGTGCAAAACCAAAAAGTTTCTCACTAAGCTCACATAATTATTATGTTTGGCTTACACTCCCTCACAAGGTTGGTTTATGTTACAACACTTTGATTTTTAAAGAAATTCACAAGGTCATGATAAATGATTTTCCAAAAAGTTTGCATTTTATCCAAGTTATAACATTAGGAATTATTCACAAAAATTTCAATTTTTCATCTCATGTTGCTCATCAAAGCTTATAATTTTGAAAGTCATTGATCTTGAAAAATGTTTAAGCCAAGTTTGTTTTTATTTACTTTGTTTAGTTTCAACAAATTCACTTTTTAAATAAATCTTCAAAAAGACAAAATAAACACACTAAAAATAATTTTAACAAGTAAGCACACTAAAAGTAAAAATAAACACACTAAGGAATTAAAATATAGCAAAAACAATAGAAAGTTTTAAAATACAGCAAAATTTCATTCTTTCAAAATGTTATACACACTCCCCCAACTTAAGTACTTGACTTGTCCTCAAGTCAAAAAACAATTTAGGAAGTTTGTATAATATTTTGAAAGAATGAAAAAGAAAATTAAAACTAACCACCATTTTTAGGAGAACACAGAATTTTATTCTCCTTGTTTTCACTATCCTCTCCTAGATAGTGGTGCCATCAACTCCTCATTTTTGTATGTCTGTTTGGACTTATTTTCCTATAAATCATTTCGAACTTGCAAATTTTTTTCTTTAAGGTTAGTCTAACAGTTCACGTGAATTTATAATTTTCTAAGACACTAAGTTCATGAATTAAATTTGATTGAGAGAATTCCAACCAAACTGCATGCTTTTTCATGAAAAATGATGTTTAGAAAAAATTTCAATCATATTTCAAATTCAAGTGATAAAATGGAAGTCCAAACAGAATTTATGGAACTTCAAAACACATTTTATCACACCAAACATCCATAAATAAATCCATTCAGATTTTCATGAATTTATTTTGTTTAATGGCGAACCAAATAACACACTTTTTAGGAGTTCTGAAGTTTGAAAAAATCATTTTTGGCACAAATGTAACAAGCATGCTCTTAGTTTTAAAAATTAATTTGACAATTTCAAAATCATTTACTAAGGCATGTTGATGGAGATGTTTGGTTAAAGTATCACAAGATAAAGTATCATCATCAAAAAGTACATGGTGAATACGTAACCTTTAAGGATTCAAGTGACTTCCCTTCTTGAAGAAAAAGTCCAATCACTAATCCTTGTTTATTTCAATACCTTTTATGTTTTTCATTTGAAAACGTTGATGAGGGGTACCTCCACATCTCCTAAAAATTTTATAACAACAATAAAAGGTTTCTTAACTAGTGGGTTATCACTCCACTAATTAATTTTTTTCTTTTTGAGTTTTTAATTTTTTCAAATGTACAAAACATAAAAGTAAAGATGTACAAAAGAAAAAATAAATTTATAAATATGATAAATTTACAAAACACAATTATTTGATAAATGACATATAAATATGAAATATTCTATTATTAAAGCAATTCCCCGGCAACGGCGCCAATTAGTTGAAAGAAGTTTTCTCTTCGGTGTGTTTTTCTTTATTTGGTTAAGTAAGTGAACTCATTTTTTTCTTTGTTCGCCATCTCGGCTTTGTTGAAATAAATTCCAACGCCGGTATAATGGTTTCAAGAATATTCCACTTACAACTTACTTTTAATAATCGTGTGAATAAGTTATTTCTTCTTTGCCTCATCTCGGCTTTGTTAGAATGAATTTTAACGCCGGTACAATGGTATCGAAGCAATCCCCTATTACATAATTATTAAGTACCTTTGAATACCATCTCGGTTTTGTGGAATAAATTCCAACACCGGTTTAATGGTATTCTAATGTACAAAAGTGATGAATAGTTAGTTGTTAGAAACAAATAAATAAATAAAGAACAAAAGAATAATAAATTTAAGTGACCTTTATTTATTTAATCCCTTTTGGGTTCCTTTTAATAACAAACCAAACATCTTCCTTAAGGAAGGTTGGTATTAAAGAATAAATAAATTGCGGAANAGGAAGATTGGTATTAAAGAATAAATAAATTGTGGAAAGTAAATAACAATAAATTAAAAGTTAGTAAGTTAGTTTCATCACTTTTGTATATTAAAAGGTGTTTTCAAAAAATAAATTTATTGTTAATACTTTACTATTTTACAATTTACACCTCATTCAAGATTTAATTGTATGATAGTATAGGGTTATGTCGAACAACAAAGAATTGCCTAATAAAATGAATCATATGAACATGTCATTGCACAAATAATGAGTTAAATATATTTTGGTTTTGATTTGAATTGAATTTCATATAAACAATTGACAAGAAACATAAACTAAATATTAACAAATTCTTGGGGAGACAAGATCATTTTGAATAAGGAAAATATTTTTCAACTTCTTATGAATTTGAACTAGTTAGACAAGTTCTTATGTTTTACTTT
>NC_032012.1:14196464-14203477 GCF_001865875.1 Lupinus angustifolius
CACCAAGGTCTTAAATCCTCCTTTTAGTGTATGTCCTAAAATGGTAGAATGATAATCACTTCTATTTATTACTAAACAATATTACATCCACAAGAGCTTAGGTTGTCACACCCTAATCTTGGCTACTCTAATATTGAAGTAGTAATGAATATAAGATCTTAAGAAAAGTATGCTTAACTTGGCAAATAAACTAAGTTATACAACTACTTTTTAGTTTATTTGTTAAGTGTTTGAGACAAGTAATTTTTATAACTTGAAATCATTTTTTAGGTGATCAATCTAAAAAGAGCATTAAGAACTTATCAAACAAATAAAATTAATCAAAGCACCAACTTGAATGATTAAAATTCAAATTTAGAATAAAAGAAGAAGTACAAATACATACATAACCAACATTCAAATGAAATTGTTAGGATCATGATCCATCCATCCAAGGATTGGATGCTTTGAGTTCCAAATAAGATTACAAAATTGATTTTTGCATCTGATTTGCCTTCTCCTTTCTCCTCTTGAATTATATGAAAAAATACTCTAAAACTAGCCTAACAACTACATAAAATGAAAGGAAAAATATGGAGGGAAGAATTTAGAAAGAATGTACAATGTCTTAGAATTGAGAATTTCATGCCTTTATATAGGCCAAGGTGCTAGGCGCTCAACTGCCCTGTTTAGCAGCTAGGCTGCTGACCATTGGCCCCTATGAAGAGCCACTTTGGCCCCTACTTGACCCCTATGGTGGGCTAGGTTACATGCATAGTGACACCTCCTCCTTCTTGTCATAGCCTTATGTCATCCATGAGGTCATGTTCTTGGTTTTCAAGCAAATAAAAAGTAGAATTTTCCATGAGTTGACCTAGAAATCATTTTTCTGGTGGGTCAGGCACTCAGCTCAACTGGTCCCACGCTCAGCTGCGTGCTTGAGCAGCTTGGCTGACCTGGTCCCACGCTCAGCTGCCTGCTTGAGCTGCTCAATTGACCTGGTCCCATGCTCAGCTGCCTACTTGAGCAGCTCAGCTGACCTGGTCCCATGCTCAGTTGCCTGCTTGAGCAGCCTGTGTGACTTGGCCTGGTGCTTGGCTGACCTGGTGTTTAGCTGTCCTAACCTGGTGCTTGGTGCTTGACTGGTCTGCCTTGGTGCTTGGCTGATCTGGCCTGACATAGCCTAGTGCTTGGCTGACCTGGCCTTGTGCTTGGCTTGGTTGGGCAACTTTGTGTTTTTTTTCTTCATGGTGAAGCAACCTTTTTTTCTTTGGTTTGTTACTTGATTTTTGTTGGTTGCTTAACACTTTTGGGCTGTTTTCTTTAAGTTAAGGGAAAGCATTTGATTTTTGCAAGTTGCTTGGCCTACTTTAACTTTGGTTTCTTCAAGACGAAGTAAGTTACCTTTCCTTCAAGGCTAAGTAACCAAATTAAGCACATAGCATGCCATGCTTTAACTTGATCACTTTTTAGCAATTTATTTTTAGCTTTTGTCTTGAATTTTGGCTTGAATTCTTTTCCATCTTTGAATTTATTCTTTAATATTCAATTTCCTACAAATATTCAATTTCTTACAAAACACAAAGAAAACTTGGACAAGAATTAATAAAGAACTAATTTATTCAATCATGCAAAATTGACCTAAAAAGTGTTAATTTAAGTTGGTTTTCTACAATTTGCATAAGATAAGTGTCATAAAATGATGGTGAAAAGTGTATACTTTTTTCACTTATCACCTTCGTGGGTAACTTGCAAAGTTTCCCGCATTTCTTTTGCATTAAGGCACTGCGAGACTCTAAAGAATTCGTCATAAGATAAGGCCGATGTAATAATATTATTGGGCTTAAGGTCATAAGAATTTGTCATAAGATAATTCGCTTTAATATAATTTTCATTAGAATGATTATCGATGGAAAAAGAAATCATTACTAATATAAATCATCAATAGGTGAAAATACACTAGTGGAATGAACATCGAGAGGAATAGAACAATTGGTAAAATCACCATCAAGATGATCGTCAATGAGAGAAGAATTCACTACTAACATAATTAGTTAATAGGAAAAAAGACAACAAAGAGAATTAAGAAAGGTTAAGATATACAATTCCAAATTTATAATTTATTTAGTTGTACCTGAGAAAATATGAAGAGAGAAAGAGGTAAGTAAGAGAGTAGAATAAAAATATAATAGTTTTATTTTAATATATAAAAGAATAAAGAAGGAAAAGGAAGAGAGAAATATATTTTTCTTCTCTTATTCTTTTGTTTTGTTAGAGAGAAACGAGTAAGAAAAAAACTATTTATACTTTATGCCTTCAAAGAAAAGAATATCCCTAAAGTAAAGAAATAGTGAAAAAAATAATTTTAATTATTAATTACAAAATAAAGGTTGTAGTCTTAAATTATAAATTTTATTATATATATTTTATAATAATCAATATACACAAATAATAAAATATTATATATTGAGGTTATTATTCTAGTTTAATCATGAAAATTCATTATTAAATTATAATAGTAAAAATTATAATCTTAAAGTAATAAAAACTAAATCTATATAAAATATTTAATTGAAAATAGTTTTTCAAATATGGTGGCACCCATGATATGAATATCTGGATCCATAAGCTATGTTTATAAATCTTTTGTAGGCTAACCACTTGTAGAGTTGTCGAGTGTTTTTTTAGTTGGTAGTTGTCCTTCACTCCTTCATAACATATTTGATATTTAATTTTGATATTGAATATAAAGTAATTCATTTTAATGTGTTATGGTTTTAAATTTAATTACTCTCCTTTAATGTATTTAGATTGATATCTGACCATTTAAAAGCATAAATCCTAAATAAATATATCATAAATTAATATTTTGTATTCATCTTTATCACACAATCAACTCTTTACTGCTTTTTATCTTATTCATTTATTTGCATGATTTTTATTATTAGTAGTGGTTCTTAAGACCACATGTATCTGAAACCTAATTTAAGTGTCAAACATAGTTCAATCACGATAATTCATTATCAAATTACAATAAAAATATATATAAAATATAATCTTAAAGTAATAAAAATTAAAATGTATGTAAAATATTTAATTAAAAATAGTTTGTGGAGTACTTTTTTAATTGGTAGTTGTCATTCATAACATATTTGATATTTCCTTTTACCAAAGATTTAAATTAAATCATTTTAATAATGTGTTTCAGTTTTAAACTAAATTACTCTCTTTAAATGTAATGAGATTGATATCCTACTATTTAAAATCATAAACCTTAATAATTATTTCATTCATTAATATTGTATTTTTATCTTTATCAGACAATTAACTATTTACTGCTTTTAATTATACTAATTGTAAGGACTGGAACTTATTATGCATTAACATTTTCGAATGAAAGTTTTTTGTAAAGATTTTCTCTTGAAAACTTATAAAAATACCTTCTTATGTTTTCTTGTGTAACTTCAAATTTTACTTTATGTTGTTTATCTATATTTGCATGATTTTTGTTATTAGTAATAGTTCTTAAGACACCATTTGTCTGAAACCTAATTTAAGTGTTTGAACCTCTAAGTTTTAATAATTCTAAATAGATTAATTAAGATTATATTGAATTGTCTCAACATTCTTATCTTCTACTTTACCTACACAAATAAGCCACACTAACACTTCAACGTATACGAAGTGAGAAATCTATATTGCAAGATTCGTATGTGTTCAATACATATCTATATTGTTGTATCTTGTACCACTCGTATCCACGAGTATCATGACACATACTTTGTCCATAAACCATTATTATTTATATTTTTGCAGTTAGTCAGATATTTTTGCCATCCTAACTTGTCATTCCTACCATAATTTGATTTGGTATTTCCTTTTTATCATATATTTGAATTAATTCATTTTAATGTTGTGTTTCCATTTCAAATTTAATCACTTTCCATTAATGTAATCAAATTGACATCCTAGCTTTTAAAATCATATCTTTATTATTTTATTCACTAGTCAAAGTTTTAGACGGACAATTAAATGAATTATTTTAAATAATAAATTGAATATAATTAATTTTGGAAATATTTTTCTGAATAATTAATTGTGTGGATAAGAAAAAGAAATTTACAAACTATTTTGTTGAATATTAGGGTGATAATAATTAGTTCAGGTTTTTTATAAGCAATTAAATGAATTATTTTAAGTTGACTTCTATTCTTTAATATAACTAAATTGGGATATTTTTGTCTAAATAGGAGAAAAGACATTAGTGGAATAATATCGTCAACTTTTTTATTTGAATAATTTTTTGATGTAAAATGGAATTATGAAGTTTTTAAATTTGGACACTCGGAGTGGAATATTGACTGAACATGGCACCAATAACGAAACCGCTATGATATCATTATAAAGTTTAGTGATAAAGATTGGTTAAATTCTAATATGAGTTAGTTCAAATAATTTATTATACGATCGAAAATTGTTACAAATGATAGAATAGTAAATATAAATAATAACTAATATGATAAACATATAGAAAAATTCAAATGAAATGAAACTAACATAATCTTAAATAACATAATAATCGATCAATCCAAATATCCTCAAAGAATACCATGAATTCAAACTTAGAAGTCAAAAGCAATTACAGAGTCAATACACCATTAATTAGATATTAAATATTATGTAATGTCATTTTCAACAATGGCTAGTTGGAGATCATATTTAAGACAACAATGTTAGGTCATCTTTGTAAGAGTTGTGAGTAAAAATGGCAAAGGATATGAACAAGTTGGTCTTTGTGATTGCTCTCATAAGTTTCAACCTCATTTCAGAGGCTAGATTTCCGCAACAACAAATGGAATCAAACCCATCAAATGTATTCTTTGGTATATTACCAAAAGCACCAATTCCTCCATCTGGGCCAATTCCTGAAAAAGGACCTTCTCACAAAATGCCACCACCTTTAAACCCTAATATTGAATCCTTATCTAATGAAAACTACGGGTTCTTACCAAAAGCACCAATTCCTCCATCTGGCCCAATCCCTGAAAAAGGACCTTCTCACAAAATGCCACCACCTTTAAAACCTCACACTAAATCCTTATCCAATGAAAAATATGGGATGTTACCAAAATCACCAATTCCTCCATCTGGGCCAATTCCTGAAAAAGGACCTTCTCACAAAATGCCACCACCTTTAAACCCTAGTATTGAATCCTTATCTAATGAAAACTACGGGTTGTTACCAAAAGCACCAATTCCTCCATCTGGGCCAATTCCTGAAGAAGGACCTTCTCACAAAATGCCACCACCTTTAAACCCTAGTATTGAATCCTTATCTAATGAAAACTACGGGTTGTTACCAAAAGCACCAATTCCTCCATCTGGGCCAATTCCTGAAGAAGGACCTTCTCACAAAATGCCACCACCTTTAAACCCTAGTATTGAATCCTTATCTAATGAAAACTACGGGTTGTTACCAAAAGCACCAATTCCTCCATCTGGGCCAATTCTTGAAAAAGGACCTTCTCACAAAATGCCACCACCTTTAAACCCTGATATTGAATTCTTATCCAATGAAAACTATGGGATGTTACCAAAAGCACCAATTCCTCCATCTGGGCCAATTCCTGAAAAAGGACCTTCTCATAAAATGCCGCCACCATTAAACCCTGATACTCAAACCTCATCCAATGTCATCACCTCTATTCGACTATCGCATGGTGAAGCAAAACATCATCATTCACCCCCTAGAGCCTACTGATCTAGGTCATACTTGGTGAAGATTAAACTTAAGTTAGTTTAATCATTATAATGAAAAGTATAAGCCTAAGAGCTGTTGTTAATGATGCTTTATGATTTTGGTAGGAAAATGTTCTTCAAATAATAAATATGTCATTTTATGAGATTTCATATTTTCTGAAATTGTTTGATTATTATTTTTATTTATGATTAATAATGGAAAAACATATGTTTTTTTGCGTGCTAGAGTTTTATCTTGCTTCTATGTATCCTCATCAGCATAAAATTAAGACTATGTAGTTTTAGGATAAAAATATTTATGGGTTGGTTCTTTTTATTTTGAGATTATATGAGAAGAAATAATGATTAATCGTACTTTGTCATCCCCACCTCAAGAGAGTAAACTAGCGCCCTTATGTTCGCTATCACATATCAACTTAAGGAGAGATAAAATACAATATTGATCATGTTCACTCTTCCAATCTTTAAAGATTCTTATTATATGGTAAAGAGAGATGGTCAAACATTTTTCATCACTTGCTCCCCTACTTCAAGAGAATGAAGTAGCAATCCTATGTCTGCTATCGCGTCTCAGCTCGAAGAAACGTTGATATAACCTTAGTCATTATCATATTTTAATCTTTATTTTTTATGATTAAATATTTTATATTTAATAACTATTCAAATACAATGGAGAGACCAATTTTATTTCCGAGTTGTTATTTTTTAAAAAGGACAGAGATATTATTGAAATATAATCTACTAAATAACATTTATTAATTAGTAAATTTATTTGTAAAAAATACAGATTTAAAAATTATTATTTTTCATTAATACTTTTTCTTAGAAAATATTATTATCATTATGATTATTATTTATTAAATACATTGCTGATTATAAAAAAGAAGGGAAAAAATGAATTAGTTGATATGGAAATATGGGGAATTCCCTAATTATCACACGAATCCCTGGAAGAGGAAAATGATGTGTTGTGGTAGCATGGAAGAACATTTGTGCTAGCGGTATGAAAGACGACACCAACTTAATTTATGTGACTCGAACACGGTTATAAATTGGGAAGACGGCTCAAGAATTACGTTGTGACATATGGCACTCTGTTATACAATGTGGGGAGATGAGGAAATAAGTGTAATACAACATGTCTATGAGTTGATGATATGTGACATCCGACAGGGTTTATGAACTGACCAAGGAGCGATGTGGCCTGCCAATCGTGTGTGATCATGAGATCACGTCTATTATAGTCGAACCTGGCAAGCTTATTGATAATCAGT
>NC_032012.1:14203577-14203900 GCF_001865875.1 Lupinus angustifolius
TAGCAATTTATTTTGAAAAACTGTAATTATTAGCATATGCAATAATCAGTTTGAGAAGCTTAAACAAATGCATTGATTTTTGACTCTAAAACTGAATATAGACAGATTTTGTATGACATATCCATTATGTAAACAGTTTAGTCATGGAATGATTAAACATATATGTATGCCACTTGTTAGTACCACTCTTTAGATGCCATTATCACCACTTATTAACACTTGTTAGGCAATTTTCATTTTAAAGCATATTTCAATCATTCAATTATAATACACAATTAAAACATGTTCAAGATTCACGCAAAAACAAATTCTATTTAACATAA
>NC_032012.1:14204000-14204956 GCF_001865875.1 Lupinus angustifolius
AAAATACTAAAAGATGGTACAACCATAACCATGAGATATACTTGACTCAAAAATATAGACGTAAGCCACAAAACAACAAGAATTAAATTTCAAAAAAAATTTGAGCCCAGATAATCGATTATCACAAAATTTAATCGATTAAAATGATTTATTTCAGAAATTTTTAGCTACTGGAATTCACTTAATCGATTATCTTGAGGGTTAATCGATTAATGACAGAAAGTTGACAGTTTTAAGCACAATTTTGAGCTTAGTGAGAAATAATTTGGTAACCTTGTTAATAAAATTACCTTACTTACCCTTCGGTGATAGGTCAAGATTACCACTTGTTTGATGAAAGGTTTGATGATATGATCAAAGTTGTATATTTGACATTCAAAGTGCGCTGCTCCCCCTTTCGTTGTTCTTCCCTTTATCTTCTCCCCTTTATTACTTAGAGAAATACTCTTGGTAGGTAGCATAATACAAAAGCTCATTTAACAACCTTTCTCAATAGCTTTTCTTCTTAATAACCTTGATCTACTCACCAACCTTGTGCCTAGAACATCTTTTGTTGATTTATCCCTTGATGCTCAAATGTCCTTTGGCACACCTGCAAACACAATTTACTTGTCTCTTTCGGGTGCCCAAGTTATTTTGGGTCCCTTCTTGTTATTAACAAAGGGATCTTGCCCCTTCTTTATCTAAACATATTTGCCACTTGGCACACTAAATTTTCTAATAAAGCATGTAGTGCATGTGTGACCATGTGTACCACAATAGAAACAAGTAGGCATGTTGTTATTTGACTTCTTATGCATATGAACTACTCGGTTTCTATATGGTCTTTTCTTAGGTTCAGGTTTATATCCAATTCCAGATCGATTACCAATGTTTCTTGTATTAGCAAGCAATATGTAAAGGTTTTCTTGACTATATGTGAGCTTTGAAAGTTTTTGTTTCAAAACTGAATTTTC
>NC_032012.1:14205056-14205581 GCF_001865875.1 Lupinus angustifolius
TTTCAAATATTTTCTTTTCATGCAAGGAGATAACTCTTTTTCTATCTATATTTATTTTAACAATTTTATTTAACTCCGCATGCATTTCGACATAAGTTTCATATAATTCATCGTATGGAGGGAGTCATTAGAGCATGATGAAGTATAGGAATGTACCTCAATAGAATCATCTTCATCACTAGATGTGCACTTCTCATGCACTTGTGCTATAAGGCATACCTTTGAATTTTTCTCCTCATCAGATGAGCTTGAAGTCGAATCTTTCTCGGAATCGTTCCAAACAATGTATGCTTCTTTTGACCTGGACATTCGAGAGTTGCTCTTCTTGTTACCGACCTTCTTGAGGTGGTTTGGACAGTGATGCTTCATGTGGCCCGATTTTCCACACTCATAGGAAGTGAAGCCTTCTTTGGGAATCTTGTTTTTCTTGGTTGAGTTCCTGGCTTCTTTCTTGAGATTCTTGATCCCTCCTTTCTTCTTGAGATACTTCTTGAATTTTTCAAATAGGAGAGTCAAGTCTTCATT
>NC_032012.1:14205681-14207622 GCF_001865875.1 Lupinus angustifolius
TAATGGCATGTTGTATAAGTTCTTTGACTCCATTATCCCGGTTACCTTTGGTTGCCATTTCCTATCAAGACAACGCAAAACTTTGTTAGAAAAATCAGCATTAGTAAAAGTTTTATCAAGGGCGGCCAAATGATTTACAACATGAGTAAATGTTTGTCTCCAAACTTTTGGGAAACTAGGTTAATCTCCAACATTCTGGGAATCATCATCTTCTTCATCATGGCAACTAACTTCATCCCGTGGAGCTTCCTGGGTGACATGAATAATGGGAATCAGGGGGATCCAATGGTTCACAAAAATGCCCCAGCATCACCAAAGAAAATGTCTTTTGCTCAAGCTTTAAAAGCTTCATGTGACATAACTGCTTCACAACTTCCTCAACCCTGCATAAAGGGGGACGCCATTGCCATCAAAATCCCTGAAGATGAATATCAATCAGGGCTACAAAGATGCAAAAACCATCTTCATGGACGGCTCGTCTTGTCAAAAGGAGATTCACCTATGAAGTTCACAGATCTGAAAAATAAGCTCCAAGCTTTGTGGAGCAACATTGGTAAGTGGACTATGATTTCTCTAGGTAAGGGCTTTTATGATTTCGCATTCTCCTCAATGGAGGACATGAGGAATGTGTGTGTTGTGGGATCTTGGAGCTTGAAACCTGGATTCCTTAGGCTCTTTCTTTGGTCACCTGATTTTAACCCAAACCTGCAAAAATTGTCACATACCCAATGTTGGATAAAGATACACAATCTTCCTCAAGAGTATTGGAGCCCGAGAATTCTTTTCTCTATTGCAGGGGGTATAGGGACTCCAATCTCGTTAGATGAAGCAACTCACACAAGATCATTTGGCCATTTTGCCAGAGTCTTGGTGGAAATCAACTTAAAGACAAACCTGCCTAAGCAAATCCTTGTTGAAAGGGAAGGATTTGCTTTCTTTGTTTCCATCGAATATGAGAACTTGCCAAACTTCTGTCAAGGATGTCAAACCATAGGCCACATGGTTGCTCAATGTCGCAGAAACAATAAAAATCAGGATGCAGAGGGGGCTATAAAGAATAGGAACAAAAATACAAAGGTAGAGGTGGTAGCTCCAAAGGGGAATGAAATCAATGATCTAACCATTAATTTGGAAATTCAGAAAGAAGTGGAGGATAATTATAAAGATATGGAAAGACTGGTAATCTCACCAAAGTCCAGGGAGAACTTTGATAGCCATGATGATAATGAGTTGGAGATAACAAGAGTGGAAAACTCAGTTGAAGGTGTGGAATCTGATTCTCAGAGTGGAAATATTATAGTGCAAGAGACAGAGGATTTTCAGAATGTTGCAGCCACTGATAGTCGAATAGTGGGCAAGTTGTGGGCGGATGAGGAAAGTAATGAGGAAGGGGAGGAAGAATTTTCCAAGGTTCTCAGCAGATCTCAGAAGAAAAAGTTGAAAAAGAGAGTGCAGTCAGCTAAGGTATACCAGACTAGACATGGTGGATATCTAAGCACTTCTAAATGAGAGTCCTTTATTGGAACTGCAGAGGATTGGGGAACCTTAAATCAAAATTGTCCCTAAAAAACATGTGCACTACCCATAATCCAAATATAGTTTTTCTGGCTGAGCCTAAGATTACAGTGGAGGTAATAAACAGCAGCTTCTGGTCTAATATGAATCTGCAGATTTTTGTTGTGAATAATAGAGGGAATCTCATTCCTTCAATTTGGGGTTTATGTAAAATTGGGCTATGCCCTTCTGTCCTGGTAAATTCTGATCAGCACATATCAATAGCCATAAACTTTGATAATAAATCTCTTATGGTTTGTGCAGTTTATGCCTCTACAAGTTACTTATGTAGGAGAAAACTCTGCTCTGATATTAAGGCTAATATGCTAGCTCACCCTGGATCTTGGTGTTGCATAGGTGATTTTAATGCTGTTACTGGTGCTCATG
>NC_032012.1:14207628-14208036 GCF_001865875.1 Lupinus angustifolius
AGCACTCTGCCTGCAAGAGTTTCTTGCAAAGAATTCCAAGACTTTATTGATAATGCTGAGCTGTTGCAGCTTCAGAGCATTGGTGTTCAGTTCACTTGGTCCAACCGAAGAGGAGGAATTGCTTTAACTGAGAAAAAGCTTGATAGAGCTCTCTGCAATGAGAGTTGGATAAACAACTGGAGCCAGGTTTCTTGCTGCACTCTTCCTAGAGTAGCCTCTGATCACCACCCCTTGTTATTCCAATCTATTTCTTCAACATCTTCTAGACCTTCTTCTTTTAGATTCCACAAAATATGGTTGGAGCATTTGGACTGCAAAAGACCGGTTAATGATATTTGGAGCACTGAAGTGATTGGTTGTCCAATGTTCATTCTTGCTCAAAAGCTGAAAATTCTCAAAAAAGAGCTT
>NC_032012.1:14208136-14231104 GCF_001865875.1 Lupinus angustifolius
GCTTCTATTCTGATTTGTTTGGATCTCAGAATAACACATCCTCTAATAATCTAATCAATGATGTGGTGCCAAGTCTAGTTACAAATGAGGATAATGAAATGCTAACTAAGATGCCTTCCAATGATGAAATTAAATCTGTTGTCTTTGCAATGAATGGTGATGGAGCCCCTGGTCCAGATGGCTTTGGTGGGTGTTTCTGCCAACACTTCTGGGATATAGTGCATCATGAGGACTGTAATTCAGTGAAACAATTCTTTACTCATGGTTGGATCCTCACAAATCTGAGTTCCAACTCTGTTGTCTTGATTCCTAAAACTGAAGGAGCTAATAAATTGGAGGGTTTCAGGCCTATTGCTCTTGCCAACTTTCAGTTCAAGATAATCACAAAGGTGCCAGCTGACCGTTTGGCATCAATTGCCACAAAAATAATTTCTCCTAAGCAGAGAGGGTTCATAAAGGAAAGGAAAATCCAGGATTGTGTCTGCATTGCTTCAGAAGCCATCAATCTGTTGGAACACAAAGCCTTTGGAGGAAATCTGGCAATAAAACTTGACATAAAGAAAGCCTTTGACACAATGGACTGGAACTTTCTCCTAGACAACCTAAAGGCTTTTGAATTTAACCACAAATTTTGCAATTGGATTAAAGCTATTCTTCACTCTGCTAGGCTTTCTATAGTAATCAATGGTCATAGTGCTGGTTTCTTCAAGTGTACTAGAGGGGTTAGACAGGGGGATCCCCTATCTCCTCTTCTGTTTTGCATAGCTGAGGATGTTCTCAGCAGGGGCATATCCAAGCTTAGGTTGGAGAATAGGCTAAGCACAATCTCAGGGCCCAAGTCCATCCATACCACCAGCCATGTTTTATATGTTGATGATATTCTCATATTCTGCAAAGGGGTGAAAAGGGAATTGATGAGTCTTAAGAACCTGGTTATGGTCTATGCTCAAGCTTCTGGTCAGCAAATTAACATTGCCAAATGTAAGTTCTATGCTGGAAATTTCTCTGCTAGAAAGAAAGATTTAATTGCCTCATGGCTGGGATTTCATGCTGGTAGCATGCCTTTCAACTACCTGGGGGTCCCCCTATTCAAAGGAAGACCAAAAAAGATACACCTCCAACCTATTGCTGATAGAATTCTGAAAAAAATGTCCTCTTGGAAAGGGTCCTCCCTATCTATTATGGGCAGGGTGGAGATTGTTAAATCCATAATTCAAAGCATGATGGTCTATAGTTTCCACATATATAAATGGCCAATTTCCCTGCTAAATTCAGTGGACAAAGGGATAAGGAATTTCATGTGGGCAGGGGACATAGAAAAAAGAAAGTTAATCACAGTAGCTTGGTCCAAAGTGTGTTCTCCTACTTTGGGTGGAGGCTTGGGTCTCAGATCAGTTAAATTGATGAACAAAGCTTCTTTGTTAAAGCTTGCCTGGGAAATGAGGACTTCTAGCCAGGAATGGGCTATGTTTTTCAGAAATAGATTTGGGTTTCAGCATTCCCCTGCTACAAGACATTTCAGGTCTTCAATCTGGTCTGGAATCAAAGAGAATTGGCATGCCTGCAACTCTAACTCAATCTGGTTAATAGGAGCTGGGCATAAAATCAATTTCTGGAAGGACAATTGGCTTGGTGAGCCACTGGTTGAGCTAATGAACATCCCTCAGGAGTTACACTCGTCTCTCTTATCCTCTGTTGCTTGCTTCAGGCAGGGAAATAGCTGGACAACCTACATTTATGAACAGGCTTTTCCCTAACATTATTGAACAGATTGAAAAAACTAAAATAGCTGGGAACTTGGATAGACTAGTGTGGACAAAGACTATAGATGGCACCCTATCTCTCAAAGCTGCTTATAAGGAGGTAATGACTTACACAAGTCAGTTAAAGTGGTGCAAGTTGATCTGGTCTGCTAGTACTGCTCCATCTAAGTCCTTCATCACTTGGAGAATTATGAACAAGAAGATGCCTACGGATGATAATCTTAGGAAAAGAGGTTGTGAAATAGTTTCCGTCTGCAATTTATGCCACTCTCACAGTGAGGAGGAGGATCACCTATTCCTGCATTGCACGTTTGCTTCTAATCTCTGGGATTGGATCACTCATGTTTTCTCAATCAACCTGGACATCTCCTCTATCAAAAGAATTTTGGATGACTGTGCTAAAATGCTCAATAATCAGGTAAAACAGGTTCTCATAGCTTGTGTGATAAACACCTTAAGCACAATATGGTGTTGCAGAAACCAGAAAAGATTTGAGGGAATTCTTATCACTGTCCCTCAGGCAATCAGAAGGATCAAGGGGGATACTTCTTTAGCTGGAAATTCCTCCTCTGCCTCTGCCTCTCCTAATGTTGAGGATCTCTTGATCCTTAGAAGCTTTAACATGAGTGCTAACCTTAATGTTGCTCCTAGGATCACGGAAGTAACTTGGCTTCCTCCAGAAAAGGGTTGGATCAAAGTAAACACGGATGGAGCGGCTCATGGTTCTCCAGGGCACTCAGGGGGAGGGGGAATTTTCTGTGATCATAATGGAGTGTTTATCACTGCTTTCTCTAAGTATCTAAACATTCAGAATGCTATCTTCGCTGAGTTTCATGCAGCTTTGCATGCTGTGAAAACTGCTTATAACAGAGGTTGGAAGCAGCTTTGGATTGAGGTTGATTCAAGCATGCTTTTGGACATCTTTAATGGTAATTCTAATCCCCCTTGGAGTCTGCATAATGATTGGATAAAGTGCAAGGAGAAATTGCACACAATGAACTACAAAATCACTCATATCTTTAGGGATGTAACAATTGTGCGGATAAACTAGCTTCGTTCGGCATTGTTTCAAGAACTTACACGGTTTGGAATGTAATTCCTAGCTTTATCCTTAGTGATTATAATAGGAACAGATTGGGCATGCCCAATTATCGTTTCAATAACATGTAAATCTCTTCCTCTATCAATATATTGGGTGTAATCACACCTTTGTTTAAAAAAAATCATTAGGAAGCATGGGAAATAACTCATACTCATGCGTAAGCGCATTTAGTCTAGTGCGCTTAACCTCACTCGTGCCTTCGTGGGTAACTTTCAAAGTATCCACATTTCTTTTGCATTAAGGCTCTACGAGACTCTAAAGAATTTGTCATAGGATAAGGCCGAAGTAATAATGTTCTTGGCCTTAAGGTCATGTTGGACCTTTCTTTTCTCAATATCCGTCCATAAGCCTTTAGGCTTTTCTTTAGACTCGCCATCCACCATATGAAGTGGAATGTATGGACTATTGACAACAGAATCCCAAATGTCTGTGTCCATTGCCTCGATATAAATTCTCATGCGAACCTTCCAATAGGCATAACCTTCGCCACTGAATACGGGAGGACGGTTAGTGGATGCGCCATCACCGCCAAATGGATTATTAGAGCCCATATGTAGTCCCTCTCGGATCACCCAGAGTTGAGCTAGCATGTCATACTAGCTCTGATACCACTTGTTAGGTATCAGTGGAGAATACACCTAGAAGGGGGGTTTAATAGGTGTGGCGGAGCTCAAGTTCCACTTTTTGAGTTTTTACAAACTTGCTGAAAAATGGCACTCTGTTATACAATGTGAGGAGATGAGGAAATAAGTGTAATACAACATGTCTATGAGTTGATGACATGTGACATCCAACAGGGTTTATGAACTGACCAAGGAGCGATGCGGCCTGCCAATCGTGTGTGATCATGAGATCACGTCTATTATAGTTGAACATGGTAAGCTTATTGATAATCAGTATACCAATTTGGAACTACTAACTAATCCATCTTACCTCCAATTCAAAAAGATGACTATCCTTAGATTTTTTATTATTTTTAAGAAAAAAATAGTGATAATTATTCCTTTTTATTTAAAAAACACACGGACAATATTCAGTATCCACGAAAGTTATTGCTAGTATCTTAAAATTTCCAATTTAATTTATATTAAAAAAACATTTTGAAAATTTAGTTTTTTTTTTACTCTTTATTTATTTATTTTTGCTCCTTCATTTTGGACCAAATAAATTTGCTCTTCACATATAAGGTGTACATTAATCAAAACTAAAATAGTAAATTACACTAACATCCGCTGAGTTTTAGTAAAATTACATAAATTGTTCTTTCATTTTTTTAAACCTACACAAACCACCCTAAGAATATGCATGCATTATACTGACTACACATGTAAGAGAGACAAGTATAATTTCTTAAATAAAAATGATGATAAGTGTAATTCAGTTAAATAAAATATGATATATTATGAAGATAAGTCCAAATAGTATCAGAGTTAATGTCTTTTCATTATTTTGGCTAGTTACAATATATTATAAGAGTGATTTATACACCTCCTTGAATTATTGGTGTAGTTTGTAACGAACCAAAGATAATTAATAGACATTAACTTTTATACTATTTGGAATTAGCTTCACAATAAACCATATTTGTTTAATTAAATTACATCAGTAACCATTTTTTGTTTAAGAAATTATACTGATCCTTCTTACATGAGTAGTTAATATAATGTATGTATATAATTAGTGGTGATTTGTGCAGATTTTAAAAAATGAGGATGATTTGTATAATTTCAGTAAAACTCAGGGGTGTCATGTAATTTACTCAAACTAAAATTATAATTTGTGGTGTATCAAAAGAAAACTTCTAATTTAGGCTGAAAGTAAACAACTAATCGGAAAATTGTTTATTATAAGTGAGTTTGGAGTACATTTTCAAAACTAAATTTTGATAAAAGTGGTTTTGAGGAATTAAGTCTATATTTGTATACTTATAATCAAACATTTTACAAATTTGATGTTTATCTTTTTGTCATGGATTGACAATAATAGATTTTTTGAAGAACTTTTCTTGATATTATTCCTTGAAGGGAAATTTTGAAATAAAAAAAGAAATCAAATTTCTAATTTATTTTCTTAATTTAATTTTAAAATGTTATTCCTAACATAATTTTCTTTGACATTTCCTTTTTTATCATTAAAATAAATAAGTCATTTTATATTATGTTTTTATGTACTTCCCTTATTATAATCAAATTGTTATTAATAGTTTCTATAGCTCCTAGTTCACAATTTTGAACCACCATTGAAGGAAATAATTCATATTCCTTAATATACAAATAATTAATCGCCAGAATTGTACATACTATACAACAAATAATGTAATCCAAAAGTTAACAACCCATCAAGTATTAGAGGATATAGTATTGAAGTGAGATGATGATACATGATAATAAATTTTTAATAATCCTGATTTTACATTATTTTTAAATAAGATAATTTAAAAAATAATAAAATATCATTTTTTTCATATTCTAATCCTAGAGAGATCTAAACTCTATGTTATGGGATGTTCTAAAAGGAATCTCCGTTCCTCTATTCAGAAAAATATTATGAAAATCATTCCGATATTAAAGTAGAAGAATTGTGATATTAGGTTTAATAAGTTTAAACGGTTAAGTCGTCCGATCGGATTTGGTGATTCTATATAATGAATAATTATGTATAATTATATTAGAGTAGTGTTCTATCTTTTTTTGAAAATTTTAAGTGCACTGTCATTTTTACTTTCCAGGTTATTGCGCTTTAACCGAATTTAACACGGTTGTACTAAGATTTTGCGGTTCAAACTAGTCCAAGCTCATTCAATTAAGGCTATAAACTATAATCGTTTTCAAGTATAATCAATGATCAACCCGGTCGAACCATGGTTCCTTCCAACATTTTTAGACCTTCTCATAAAAGACTAACTCGTGTAAACTTTTATATGAAGTACAATGTTCTTGTATATTAAGCAGTGTAGGTTTTCATAATGTAATAAAAAATATGAGCCTTGATAGCAATTTGTTAAGTTATAATTTATGGTTTTAGTTTGGAAAGTGTTAGTTTCCCGACTTTATATTGAATACCGGCTACGTGATTTAGGAGGAGGTAGAACTCGATTTCGATATCTCTGAAAGATTTAAAGTTGTCACTATGTTTTTTTTACACTTAAAATGTAGAAAACTCTAATTTAAGCTCAATTTGGATGAAATAGTATTTTAGTAAGAGTTTTGAGCTCATAAGTCGATTGCGGATCAGGAAATGTATTAACACCCTGCCCAATTCTAATAAAATGATACTCTAGCTAATTTCATAGATTAAATGTAACCTTGATTTATTTTATTAAAAAATAAATTGTTAAGACAAATATTTAATTTTTATTGTTGTGTTTTACTATAGTTAATATTGCTCCTACGCATACTTATATGCATTAGATAATCAAGATTATGTAGTTCTGAGTTGAAAATCGATTAATTGGTTTGATTTTATCTTTTGATTGATTTATAAATATTTTAAATAGAGTTATTTATATTTAATGAAAGTAATAGCGATGATGTTAATTATAAACCTTCTTCTCACTTTTGAAAGAACGTTAGAAAATAAATTAATGGAATAGGTTCCATTTGAAAATAAATTAATGGAATAGAGGAAATTAATTATAGAGTATATAAAATTATTAACATGACATTTTTGCTTTCAATAGAGTTTTGCTAGTACTTCTACTTTTGTGTTGTCCTTTTCTTGTTCTTTGTACTTCTCTGTCCTTTAATCAATGATTTTTTTCTTCATTGAGAATCAAATGTATAGTTGATTGGTTTTATTTAAAATTCGTATATTGTGTGTAAAATTGCTTTTGGAATATCTAAAAAAATCACTAACATTTTTTTATAAATTATAGAATATTAAAATCTCAAAACTATTGCATTACCCACACATAATTACAAATAGTTATTTGACTTTTATATAGTCACAAAAATGACTATAATGAGTTTTGTATTTTTATTTAAATAAAAATGAATCAAAGGGAAATTACACTTTTGTAAAAATGAATCTCTCTATTATTAGGTTAATAAGTGTTCATTTAGTCACTTAAAACTCTTTTATATTAAAAAAACGAAAATTGATGGCAGAAATTAATATGAAATAGTATCCTATTATTATTGTGTCAATTAAATGCTCATTAGACACTAATTTATCCATATTTGTTAAAGGAAATAAAAACCGTAAGGGATGTTGATTTTGAGGTGGAATCTAGCCACGAATGAGTCAATAAATAACCATGAAGCAATATAACCCACATTTTATATGAGTGGGAAATCTAAAATTATTTTTCAAAACAAAAATATTTCATTTTCTACTATTTTTGGAGTCAAATGTGATTAAATTTTTATTATGTTGATTTGTTTTTTAACTATATTATCAAAATAAATTATTTTGGAAAAAATATATATAATGTTTTTGGACGAGACAAAATTGCATGTTGTTATAAAGTGACCTTAAAATTATAATATTTCTTAGAGTAAATTACGCTGACACCTCCTGAGTTTTAGTGAAATTACACAAACCACCTCTCACTTTTCTACACATACACAAACTCTCTTAATTTTTATACTTTCATTACATTGACTACCATTGCATGAAAATTAAATGTAATCTTTTAAACAAAAAATGTGATAAATACAATTAAGTTAAACAAAATATGATATATTGTGGAGACAAGTCCAAATAATATATAAGTTAATAGCTTTTTATTATTTTTAGTTCGTTATGATAATAATATAAGAGCGATTTAAATAATATATATTTAGAATTGTTGATGCATTTTGTGAACCAAAAATAATAAAATATATTGTCTTGCAGATGATATTATCTTAGTGGGAGACTTGAGAGAGGAATTAAATGGGAAGCTAGAAATTAGGAACCAAACTTTAGAATCACATAGATTTCCTATAAGACAAAGTATACAGAGTGCAAGTTTAACAAGAGGCGGACAAACTCTATTGTAAAAGTAAATATTGGGGATCACATCATACCATGAATACTAGATTTAAGTATATTTCGTTAATCATACAAGACGATAGAGAAATTGATGGAGATGAGAACCATAGGATTCAAGTGAGTTGGATGAAATGGTTGAGTGTTTCATGTGTCATATGTGATAAATTGGTACCACTCAAGCTTAAAGGGATGTTTTACCGCACGACTATAAGAACTACATTATTATATTTGATGAACATTGGACAACAAAATATCAATGTTAGAATACACACAATGTAGTAGAGAACATAATGTTGCATTGGAGGAATGAATATACAAGACAAAATATAATTTAGGGAGAAAGTTTGAGTATGTCCTATTTTAGAAAATATGATAAAATCACATATTAGGACGTTCGGACATGTGAGGAGATCGGTAGAAGTCCTCGTAATAAGAGTAGATCAAATAGAGACTAGTCCATTTCATAGAGGAAAAGAGATACCTAGAAGAATCATAGACGAAATAATGATTAAAAAAGACTTATATAGATTTATGTTTTGTCAGCAAATATGATTCATGATATAGCATTATAGCATTATTCAATCCATATAACTGATCTCACATAATGGGTAAAGGCTTCATTATTGATGTTATACTCCATAATATAATTAAATTTGAAGATAGCTCTTTATACATTGTCATAATTAATTGTAGTTGATAATAAAAACTTAATTGCGAGCTCTTAATAAGTAAAGGGGACTAAAGGTTCAACCATTTCCTAGCGGATATAAATTGTGTTTATCAACTATTTCAGAAATTAAGAAGATTTTGGACAATTACTAAAAAAAGTAACCAAATTTAAATTGCCTTTATTTAAAAGTAATAACTTAAGTGGTCATATAGGACGCTAAAATGCATTTTAACGTTTTATTAGTTTTGTCCCTGAGAATTTGTATTTAACAATAGTCATTCAATAACGATTGTTAGTATAACACTACTAAATGTAAGAAGGAAGAGAATCAATAACGCTCATTAAAGCAGGCGCTGTTAAATTTGATAGATATATATACATTCAACAATGTTTTGTTCAACGAGCGCTGTCGAATGTATGCTTCAAAGATTCGATAACACTCAGTAAAGCGAACATTTTTCATTTGCATAGATTCAACAATGCTATTTGTAGTGAGCGTTGTTGAATCTCATGTCTTTTCATCATTTTGCATACTTTTTATAAGCAAAAAGTAAATAAATATTAACATTTTTTTGTATTATAATTAAATTAAATAATCAATCCATTTTATAATCTCAAAAAATATATATGAATCTTTAATATTAACTTCAAAATATTTACAGCAATAAAATTAATTAGTCTAAAATTCAATTTAATAAATTCACTATGAATCTACATGAATGTCTAACTTTTATATTCAAATAAAATAATCAATAGTACTCAATGAAACAAGTATTGTTGAATATATATACACTTATTACGTTTAATAATGTTTGCTTCAATGAACGTTGTTAAATATAATAGGCGAAAATATATTCAACAACGCTTGTTGCAGTGAGTATTGTTGAATGTCAAAACCTACCACATTTATTAACGCTCAATTTAGTGAGTGTTGTTGAATGTCAAGTATCAACGGTGCTTACTATAATTAGCACTATTGAATGTTATGATTGCTTAAAACACAAAACCTGATTCACTTCCCTCTACATTCTCAATTAACTTGTTCACACAGAAAACCTCATTCACTTAAAAAAACCTCAATCACTCAGATAACCCATTCACTATGAAAGTATCAATATGGATTCTCATAGTGGTGATGATATGACCCACAAAGTCAAAAACAGACTTTACATAGAATGAAGGCTATGAAGAATGTCATTCGTGCTAGGTGTAAAAATAGTAAGTTAACGATCAAATTGAATACAACAGGCCAACAATTAAACATGAAAGGTGGCAATACGTTGATAAGTTACATTGGATTTCAAGTAAGATAATATGTGTTGATATCATTTAGCTCTTGAAATGATAAGATGTTGGATAGCTTGAAAAATATCATTTAGAATGATATAATAGTAAGTTACATACACTACCCTCTAGTTTATTCATATTTCTATAGATATATGTGTTTTTATGCATTACCCTAATGATATAATAGTGATGGTATGATATATAGTTATGTGTTTACATGCAATGGTTTTTATGCGTTTACATGCCTATAACAATAATATGTTTACATGTCTATAACAATGATGTATTTATGTGTTTACATGGAATGGTTAGATATATGCGTTTACATGCTAATGTGTTTTCATACAATGGTTTGATATGTATTAATTATGTAGTTATGATCTTTTTTAGTCGGCATTCAATGTTGGTGAGTAACGATTACATCATTAAAATTGCTGACAAGAGTCATCGACAATTTAGAACCAATATCGGGAAGTATGTTAGAGATGTTGATGGAAAAATAAACCTTAAACCTCCACCAAATAATGAGGCTCATTGAAAGACTTTTGTCACTAAACCCACGAAGATGAATATTTCTTGTTAAAATCATCTTTTCTATGTATAATTTATGCTTTTGTATATATGATAATAGTACATAGTCATATAAATGTTGTTTCTTTCGTAGAAAGTAAGTGAAGAAACCCGCAAGAGAGCATTTAAACCATTGTATCCCTATTGAGCTTCTCGAGTGGGGTATAGAGGAATTGAGAAAAAAATTGTAAGTATGGTTTATTTGTAAGTATGAAAATAAGTGAATATTTTTGCTAATTATATTATTAGTTATGTTTTGACAGCTAGAACAAAATGATACACCTTTGAATGTATCATCAATACTCCTAAACATTCTATGGTTGGATTCCCGTGGGAAAAAAGATGATGTCATCGATAATGAAAATGTTCTACAATTGGCAAATCGTGTTATAAGTGCATGTCATTTAAACTTGACTTGCATACATTATTTATCAATGTCATTAACAATATGTTTTTTCTTGATTTGTCAGGTTGCCAGGAAATAAAACAGTACAATTTTATCAGAAGGACAGAATTGATCCCAAATAGTCGAGTGGCACTTGATAAGGCACTTGGACTGCCCGAGTATCTTGGTAGTATCTCGGGCGCATGATTTGGGGTTAGAAACCAAGGCTAATTACCCCTTCAAAAGCATGCAACCAGAGTCAACATGTTGAATGCCCTTATAAACCAAATTAGTGTTTTAGAAAGTACTATTCAAGAGAAGGCCACTGAGAGGCATCAACAATGCAACGATCCTAGCATTAAAGACATTTGCGCACTTGCCAGTCATAACATTCCAGAGGTAAACTTGAACTGACTACTTTTCATTTACTTGCCCTTTAGTTTAATTATAATTGTAAACTTATATGTTTTAACTAAAATTTATCACTTTTAACCTATTTATGGATATCTTATCTAAGTGCTTAATGGGTATTGGTAAAGTACACACAACTTACCAAATGCTATGTTGCATAATGTATGTATACCCTAGTCATGTTAAGGTCGGGATTGATATTACAGTCGATGGTAATGTATTGCTGTCAATTTCTATTGATGAGAATATCTTGACACTTGAAGGGACCATAACTAAATTAATTAAAACATTTTTATTTATTATAAAAATGTATTTGAATTAGATCTTATATCCAATAAACACATGAGCGTTTATTAAGAAAGAGGATAGTTATGTGGTGATTATAAGAAAGTAAGTAGTTCAAAGATTAGATGATGTAGGTTCCCTTTGAAAACAACTAAATGAAATGGAGGAAAATAATTATAGAGTAGAAAAAGTTACTAACGTGACATTTTCGTTTTCAGAAGACTTTTGCTAATACTTCTACTTTTGTGTTGTCTGTTTCTCATTCTTTATACTTTTCTATGTCTTTATATATGTCTCCATTTTCTGTGTTATTTATCATGTATTCAAGCCTTTATTTATAGGATAAATTTTACAAGTTAAAAATAAAATGGAATCCATCTCATTAATTCCTCCAACCAATTAAAACATTTTTTTTATTGGGAGTCAAATATGTACTTGATTGATTTTGTTTAAAATTCGAATATTGAGTCTGAAATTGCTTTTGTAATATCTAAAAAATTCCTTAATTTTTTATAGTCGTAGAATATTAAAATCCCAAAAAATGTTGCCTTACCCAATATTTGCTGACATATTTTTCTATTTCCTATTTTTCTTATTTCCTATTTTTCTTATTTCAATTTTAAAATATTATTCCTAACATATTGTTCTTTGTTATTTCCTATTTTATGATGAACTGAAATTAATTCATTTTAACATATATTTTTTATTTCAATATTTGTGTTTACTCTCCTTTATTGTAGTCAAATTGATACAGAAATATTTAGAGTCGTAAACTTGATTAATTGTTCTTTAGATTATTTCAAGGATATGAATTATGTATTAGGACTTGTGTGAGCACGTAAGAGGATATATCAAAAGATTTTCCTAATATCACAGGATTATACCAGAGGTTAATATTGAGCTCTTACTTTTTTATATTGATTTTGGATGTTTTCACTAAGCATATCCATGAACTAGTGTTACAATCCATGCATTTTTTGGATGATATTGTCTTAGTGGAGACTTGAGTAGAGGAATTAAATGGGAAGCTAGAAATAGGACTCAAGATTTAGAATCACATAGATTTCATATAAGACAAAAGATATGGAGTGCAAGTTTAACAAATGATGGACAAACTTTTATAGGGGTAAATATTGGGGATCACATCATACCATGGGTCATTAGATTAGATTTAGGTATATTCGGTCATTCATAGAAGTAGATAGGAAAATTGACGTATATGTGAACCATAGGATTCAAGTGAGTTAGATGAAATGGTGGAGTGTTTCAGGTGTCATATGTGATAAAATGATTTCACTCAAGCTTAAAGGGGTTTTACCACACGAGTATAAGACCTACAATGTCAAATATGACTGAACATTGGGCGGAAAAATATCAATGTTAGAATATGCACACCATGTAGTAGAGAACGAAATGTTGTATTGAATAAATGGATATACAAGAGAAGATACGATCTAGGAGGAAAGTTTGAGTAACTCCTATTTTATAAAATATGATAGAATTGTGTCATAGGTGGTTTGGACATGTGTGGAGACTGGTAGAAGCCATCATAATGAGGGTAGATCAAATGGAGGCAAGTCCATTTCATAGAGGAAGAGATATCAATAAAATCATAGACAAAATGATTAAGAAATACTTATATAGATTAATATTTTTTCAGTCAACATGATTTATGATAGAGCATTATAACGTCTACAAGTGAGCAGGACCCAACCCTACCTGCTCACCCGGTATGGCTACATCACGATCGAGCTTGAATAGGGTCAGTTCTCATTGGGTCTAGGGCCGAGTTTGGGTTCAAAAAATAGATCAGATCAATATTTAGGGTTGAGTTGAGACCAAACATAACCCGACCCGACTTTTCCCATGGTCACTCATTTATCATGTTTGTAAGTGTCTTTATTCTAATGTATACAGAGCAATGACACCGTTTTGATTGAAAATATCATTGATTCTCTAATTGTTTTATTATATATACATGATTAATAATATATATACATATATATCATTTTATATGTCAAATTACATATTCATAATAATAAATAATATTAAGAAGACTTTATCTAAAATGAACATGCATTATATTTAATCGGGTCTAGTGTCGGGTTTGGGTTTAAAGGATGACTCAGTTGATATTTAGGATCGGGTTAGCTTCGAGTTTAAAGTCAGGTCCGAGTTCAAAAAATAACTTGGCCAACATTTAGGATCGGATAATGGACAAGCCATAACCCGACCCATGCTCACCCTAATAGTTTCATTTAATCCATATAATTGATCACATCTAGTGGGTAAAGGCTTGATTATTGTTGTTATACGCCATAATATAATTAATTTGGAAGATAATTTTCGAAATAATACATTGTCAAAATTAATTGTAATTGCTAATAAAAACTTAATTGTGAACTCTTAACAAAAGGAATATCATACAGTTAATTTAGTGGGATGCTCTAGAGCACATAATGATTGAGATTAGCTTCCCTCACCAATTCGTTTGATGGACCATGGTATGTGTTAGGACAGTGTCCTATATATACTTAATCAATGACAGTCCTTCTACTGTGTTGCTAGCTAAAAGAGGCTTGATACAAGGTGACCCATTTACCCCCCTCCTCTTTGTCTTAATCATTGAATATTTGCACAGGGTTTTTTAGGAACTTAAAAATTAATACAATTTCAATTTTCACCCAAAATGTGAACAATTAAGCATAACCAATATGTGTTTTCCTGGTGACCTCCTCCTATTTATTACATGGATGACTTATAATCATAAACCTGGAGGATGACAGAGTGAATCACATTGGCTTGTGCAACATACAAGAGGAAAAGGCATGAAGAATAAATTGTTGAAAAGTGTTATTGCTGAAACAGTATATGCTATTTGGAATCTAAGAAACCTTTGTATTTTTCAGAGGTAGAGCACATCAATCTAGACATTGACTAGACAGTTGTTAGATTAATTTGTAACCTGGATCTATTGTTTGTAACCTGGATCTATTGATCAATGCGTACTTTCATGTTTGGGTAATAGATGTCTTCTTTCTCCAAAAAAAACTATCAACTTTTTTGAAATTAAGAAGGTTTTGGACAATTGCTAATAATTAAAATTTTAAAAGTAATAACTTAAGTGATCACAAAGGAAGGTAAAATGCGTTTTAACTTTTTATTAGTTTTGTCCTTCTCATTTTGTATCTTAGTTATTTAATTTTATTATCTTCATGCTTTAATGGCAATAATGGGATGTTGTTTTGGATTGGTCATTATTGTATTTTTAGGTCATGACGGCATGAAGATAATCAAATTCAAGTTCATTCATCACCTGAAAATGTACACATTTCTTATCTTACAATTATATTATTATATTATTGTTATATTCGTTCCTCAAATTTTGATAGTTATATAGTACTTTCTATCATCAACCATTTACATAAAATCAAGAGCATACGTAGAAAGTACATTTATATATATAGTATTAGTGTGTTGATAGTCATTATCGTGTTTGTCAAAATATAGTTTTATTGATCGAGATTGAATATACAATCTGTATATATTATAAATATCGACTATAATAATTTATAGGTGAATATACTTAATTTGAGTAACTTTATCTATAATTTGTAAAAAATGTGCATTCAAATATGAACTTTTTTTTATTAGAAATATCTAATATCTATATGTGTTGTAATTGAATTAAAAATATATTATAGTAGATGGTGTAATACCCCATTTCTGCAACTAAGAGCTTAGGACTCATAAATGGAAAATAGTTTTCAAGGGGAGTTCCATGATCTACCGAACGCACATTTAACAACGGTCATTCAATAATGCTTATTAGCACAACACTGTTAAATACAAGGCAGAAGAGAATCAACAACACTCTTTGAAATAAGCGTTTCTAAATGTAATAAGCATATAAACATTCAACAACTCTTTCTACAAAGAGCTTTGTTAAATCTTTGCCTAAGAGAATCAACAACGCTACTTAAAGCAAGCATTGTTAATTTGCATCGATTCAACAACACTCTTTGTAGTGAGCGCTGTTGAAACTCATGACTTTTCAAAAATTTCCATATTTTTTAAAGGAAAAAGTAAATGAATATTAACATATATTTGTACACATAAAAGTCTAATTTATTTATTCAAAACCAAACACATTCAACATCGCTCACTTCAATGAGCGTTGCTAAATGTGAACTATCAACTTACAATGAGCGTTGTTAAATGTTATGAGTGTTTAAAACTAAAAAATTGATTCACTTTAATCTACACTCTCAAACTTATTCAACTTGAAACTCTCATACACTCAGAAAACCTCATACACTCAAAAAACTTCAACAATGGATTCTCACACAAGTAATGATGCTACCCCATAAAGTCAAAAACATATTTCACATCGAATAACTGCCACAAAGAAGGTTATTCGTGCAAGAAGTAAGAACATCAAGTTACCGATTGAATGGAACACATAGGGCTAACCATTAAACACGAAGGGTGGCAAAACTTAGGTAAGCTACATTGGAGTTATGGTCAGACAGAATGTGTCAATAACATTCGTCTCTTGCAATGGTAAGATGTTGAATAGCGTGAATGACCTCATTTGGAATGATATAACAATAAGCTTATATATATATATATATATATATATATATATATATATATATATTCCTTAAATCTGTCAACAAGGCTCCACAAAATTTTAGAACCTATATTGGGATCTATGTCGAAGATGCTAATAGTAAAGTCAATCTCAAACCTCCAACCAAATATGCAAATATCATTGAAGATAATCATTGAAAGGCTTTTATCACTAGACGCACACAAGGCGAGTCTTTCTTGGTAAAATATTTCTTTCAATTGATTGTATACTTATGCTTTTGTACACATGATTTTAAAAATTGATGTTAATGTTGTTTGTTGTTGCAAAAAAAAAAAAGATGAAAACCACAATAGGGATCTAAACTTTTGTATCCATATTGAGCTTCTCGAGCGGTGTACAAAGGAATCTAGGAAAAAATTGTAAACCTTTGTATCCATATCTAATTATATTATTGGTTATGTTTTGACAGCTGGAACAAAATGATACACCTTCGAATGTATCGTCAATAGACCTTGATGTTCTATGGGTGGATGCCCGTAAGAACAAGGACAATATCGTCGACAATGAAAAAGTTCAAGAAATGGCAAATCGTGTTGTAAGTGCTTATCATTTAAACTTGATTTTCATACTTTATTTATGAATGTGATTAATTAACATTATGTTTTTTCTTGATATATTAGGTTGTCGTAAAAAGGAAAGGATAATGTTGTATCGAAAGGAGAGATATAGACCTCGGATAACCAGGAGGTACTTGATAAGACACTAAGACTGGCTAAGTACTCTAGCCGTATCTAGGGTGTAGGATTTGGCATTATCAAGTGATGTTATTTACTCCCTCAAAAGCATGTAACCAAAGCCGACTTGTCTCAGATGCAGAACCAAATGAATACCCTCATGCAACGATTCAATGACTTAAAAATTCAATTAAAAAGAAGAAACTTTAGGGGTATCAACAATGCGATGGTCCTAGCATTAATGAGAGTGGCACACAAGCTACTCACAACATTCCTGAAGTAATTTAATATACTAGTTTTCATTTACTTTCCTTTTAGTTTAATTATAGTCGTAAACTTATATAGTTTAACTAACATTTAGGGAATCAACACTTGTAAGATATATCTACATATCCCATCTAAGTGAATAGTGGGTATTGTTAAAGTGTACAACTTACCAAATGCTATGCTATATAATGCACATATCCCGCCCAATCATATGAAGGTCGAGATTGATTTGTAGTTGATGGTGATGCATTGTTACCAATTCCTCTCGATGAGGATACGTTGATAGTTGGAGGAGCTATAGGCACTTATGTGGCTTGGCCAATAATTGTTGTAGTTATAGATCCTAAGGTGTGACTCTCAATACATTAACTTATAATCATTCTTCTTATATTTTTTAATAATTGGTCTCTAATAGATATATTTTGTATGGAAAATTTCAGGTACATGAACACTCTGGACCCAATGAAAAGAAGTTAGATGGCTCATTGACATCCTCTCCTATAAAAGAACGTGTTCACGTAATGAAAAAGGCCAAAGTGGTGAAGTCTAAGCCTAGAAAACAAAGTAGCAAACCATGGTCTAAGTCTAAAGGATCTTCGAGGGATGTGAGCTCCAAGAAGATCAAGTTATGTACTTAGCTAATGAAACATGTATAGGACTTGAGTGATGATTGTATACTTCTGATATCAATATTTGATGAAGTCTTCGGGTATAGTACCTCATAATTCATTGGCTTTGATAAAGTTAAGGAAGTATATAAATATGAATTGATAAGTCCATCTATCATATGTGTATATATGAGGTAATTGTTTTTTCTTAACTTCCCACTTTTGCATTTAATTATTGGTGTTATAATTAACAAACATTGTTGTTATATGTTAGGTACTTGTATGGCAATCTTATTTTGAAAGATAAAATGAAGGTGATGTTCTTGTCCCAACAATTTACCTCTTTGGTGATGAATAACCCCAATGGAAAAAAACAGAACGAAGAGGGGCAGCCACAACATATAGCTGATATGCTCATCATGCATAGAGAATATGTAGATTTATTTCTTGTACATTTTAATACAGTGTGAGCATTTTCTATAAAAATAATTTAATTGTCTTTAATATCTTTGTGTGTAACATTTCCTAATCGTATGTATATGTTTTATTAGGCAACATTAGCTTTTGATTGGCATTAATAGGATTTAAGAACATATATATCATTTTGATTCATTGAAACATGGCGATTCGAGCAAGTATCCCACTATGAAAGAAATATTCACTAGGTAAGTGGACTATTCATTTAAACTTTATGATTTTTAGTATATTTTCACTTTATGTTTAGTAATTAAGTACATTTTCTGTTGTTTCAAGGGCTGTAAATTTACAAAACCCAAGTTCATTCTAAATCTACATCAAATGGACTCATTGAACGAATATGGGAATTACACAATAGTCATCATGTTCTTCAACAATTGGAACTTCATTATGTGAAGTACTTGGTAAATTCCTATCATCATCAACTCGACCAAATCGAAGTATTTTCTCTCCATACCATATTTTGCTGACAACTTTTAAGAACTCCTAAAAAACAGTTAAAAGTTTTTTCTAGATACCCATTATCATTTGGGTCCTTTGGGGTTAGCATATTTCTCAACCCATCTATATTGACCACATGGTATACCAAATTTTCTAATATAGCAAATATTAGGTGTATACCCTATAGAATTACAGTAAAAACATGTAGGTTGTTATTAATGCATTCTTAGTTTAGAATTATAGAAATAATTTTATTAAAAGTCTCCCTATTATAATTATGCATGCAAGTATTTTTTTTCTCTTCATGAAAGTAGTTATCTCTGTTCCACTAGTTTGATTGTTGCTAGTGTAGACTAAACCCACATGATCATTAGTATGCCTTTGATTTTTTTAATAAACTATCTAATTTGTGAGTACTCTTTTTTAAAACAATTAACTCTTGATTTAATTAAACAATTTTGGATTGAAGAGTGTCACACTTTAGACATCTTATGTATTCATTATTCAGTTTTGTCTTCAAGGTGTCCAAATCCTTTTTCGAGATTTTATTTTCACTTTCAAGAATGTTAATAAAATTCTTTTGTTTTAAGAATAGCTTTGAAAGTCTTACGGATTACTTCTAAAGTTTATTGAACGCATTTTTTAATTCAACATAAGAAATTATATCATAAAGTTCATAATCATTAATCTCATCATCATCGGATTAGTGTGAGGCTATTAGGGAAAGATGTGTTTGCTCTTTGTTTTCTAGTTCTAAATTTGAAATTACATTGTTTTGTTTTTTGTCTTTATCTTGAAAGAGCTTTTCTTTGCTAAGGATGGACATTCTACTTTGATATGTTTGAGCTTTCCGCAATCGAAGCATGTAAAATTATGTCTTGGAATTTATGCTTCTCTGATTTTAGTCAATTGTTTGCTTGGACTAGACTTTGAGGCTTTATTCTTTATGATGAATTTGTTGAACTTATTTATTAGGAAATTCATATTCTCAATGTTATCATTGTCATAATCTTCATCATGTGATGTTCATACGATTATGTTTTTGCTTTTAATGATATTGTCTTGTGCTTCTTCTTCAACTCTTCATGTTACTCCAATTGGTTTAACTCCAATTTATGTTTCATTAATTTTCCATATAACGCAGCCAAAGATATTTTGGACATACTTTTCTTTTTAGACATTGTTGTCGCTTTTGATAGTCATGCTCTTGTTGGTGACCTAACAACTTTAAGGTTCAAGTCACTATTAATTAACACTTTTCCAAGAGCAATCAAATGGATTATGAGATGACTGAATCTATTTTGGAGGCCTAAGATTTTCTCATCAGGTTTCATCCTGAACATCTCATACTCTTGTGACACAATATTTAGCCTAGACCTATTAACTTCTCCAGTACCTTTGTGGGTTCTCTCTCCCAAATTTCCTTGGCGTATTTGCAACAAGACACCCTAAATAAGCCATTTATACTTAGTGTAAAGGTTAGAATATTTTTTACTTTAAGTTCGTATTGGACTCTTTTCTAATTGTCGTTCCACACTCCCTTGGGTTTAGGTTGTTTAAACCCATCAACAATTGTGTTGGGGATAAACGTTCCTTCCTCTATGGCATTCATATATCTAATTCTTGAGATTCTATAAAGATTTTCATCCTTATTTTTCAGAAGTCATAGCAATCTCCGTAAAAACTTGGAGGATGATATATGCCGGAACTTTCACCTAGAAAGGATTTTGAAGAAGACATCTATGTGTAATTTTACAAGATTGGGAAATAATTTACCCATCCTTTGATTTGGTGCCAATTGTAAGAATAATATGACAAATAAAGAGGTGGTAAATTATTTTTGCATAATCTTTGCTCTTTTTCTACAAGTTAAAATCAGAAGTGCAACAGGGGATGAATGTAAAGAACAAATACTACAAAGTGTAAAGAGTAATGGACAGAGAAAATCACACCATGATATATCTTGGTTCACTTTCATCAACTAATAGCTACGTCTAGTCCCCTTGACTTGTATTAAGATATTCTCACTATTCAATTTGAGTATCATTTATAAATTTCACACCATTATTCTCTCAAGTTGATCAAGCAATTTCCCCAACAAGAAAGTACACCACTTTCTTGCCTTACAAGTTCTCTCACCAAACCTTATGAAGAACTTATTTGTGATAATGAAGAAGAAGACTAACTTTGGAAAATGATCACTAAAACCAATTTCATTTAAGTATGGATCCTTCGAAAGATAATCAAATAAGATACAACAAATGCTCTAACTTTTTCAGACTTGAAAGAGCATAAAAAAGTTTGTGAAAAACTAAGTCAAACTTGAATGCAAAAGTGTAATTAAAAATATGATTCAATTGATTCAAGTGTACGAAAAAGGAGGATTCATTTTTTAGGGTTAGGATGTTGTTTATAGAATCTGAAAAGGTTCTGAAGCCTATTTCAGGAGGTATAAGATGTTTGGGAAGATACTAGTTCGTTCAAGAAGATGCTAGTTGAGTTTCAATTTCAAAACTACAGTAACAACACACAATAATCAGTTAGTGGGGCATGGAAATTGATTATTGGACTCTACTACCCAATAAGGTAATCGATTACTCACATGTAGTAATTGGTTATTGTCTCATTCTTCATTCATGTAACTTGGTCCTCTAATTCAAGTTACTTGTTATTTTGTTTCAAGTAACATGTTACTCTGTTTTAGATAACTTGTTACATGATTCTCTAAAAATTTATTTTTAGAACTTTGTAACTCATTTGCATCCATTTAAAGCTTTGTGAAAACTTTTGAAAAACATTTCTTAGAGTATATTGTTGTGGATGCTTGAAATATGTTATTATATTAGTCCCACATTGCATAGTACTGGAATTGAGTAAACTAACCAATATTATACATTGGACTTAAGTCCATTGTTATTAAGTGCACCAGATAGAAACACCTCATTAGAACTTAGGCCCATGGTATGATAGGGCTTGTAATCTATATTCTCTATAATATTTTGGTAGCCACTCAGCTCTCTGGGGATATAGGCACAATTGGTCGAACCACGTTACCAAATTCTCTTATTTCTTCTCTCTATTTATCCTATTGTTGAAAGATTATCTCGGTGTATTTATTTTAGTTGGGAGTTTTCTTCTCTCAACAAATCGTCCTGACAGCAGTGTCAATTTGTTGAAAGATTAATACTCTCATTTTCGTTATGTTCCTTTTGTAAGTAAGAGAACTCGGTTTTATTCTTTGTTCGCCATCTCGGCTTTGTTGAAATAAATTCCAACGCCGGTATAATGGTTTCAAGAATATTCCACTTACAACTTACTTTCTTAATAATCATGTGAATAAATCATTCCTTCTTTGCCCCGTCTCGGCTTTGTTGAAATAAATTCCAACGCCGGTATAATGGTTTCAAGAATATTCCAGATACAACTTACTTTCTTAATAATCATGTGAATAAGTCATTCCTTCTTTGCCCCATCTCAACTTTGTTAGAATAAATTCTAACGCCGCTATAATGGTATCGAAGCAATTACCTATTACATAATTATTAAGTACCTTTGAATATCATCTCGATTTTGTGGAATAAATTCCAACATCGGTTTAATTTTATTAACAAACCAAACTTCTTCCTTAAGGAAGGTTGGTATTAAAGAATAAATAAATTGCAGATAGTAAATAACAATAAATAAAAGTTAGTAAGTTAGTTTCGTCACTTTTGTATATTAAAAGGTGTTTTCAACAAATAAATTTATTGATAACACTTTACTATTTTACAATTTACACCTCTTTCAAGATTCAATTGTAGTCTAGTATAGGGTTATGTCGAACCACAAGGAATTGCCTAGTAAAATAAATCATGTAAACATGTTAGAGCACAAATAATGGTTTAAACATATTTTGATGGTTTTTCGGTTTGATTTGCACATAAATAAATCAACAAGAAAAATAAACTAAGTGCTCACAAATTCTTGAGGAGACAAAATCTTTTTGAATAAGGAAAATAAATTTCTCAACTTCTTGTGAGTTTGAACTACTTAGACAAGTTCTATGTTTTACTTTAGTTAACCCCAAACACCAAGGTCTGAAATCCTCCTTTCAGTATATATCCTAAAATGGTAGAATCATAAACACTTATATTCATCACTTAAACAATACTACGACCATAAAAGAGATTAGGTTGTCACACCCTAACCATTGGTGACTCTAATATTGAATGAGTGATGAATGTAAGATCTTAAGAAAAGCATGCTTAACTTGGCAAATAAACCAAGTAGTACAACTACTCCAAAGTTTATTTGTTAAGTGTTTAAAACAAGTAGTTGTATTGACTTGAAATCATGTTTTAGGTGATCAATCTAAAAAGAGCATTACGTACTTCTCAAACAAAATAAATTAACCAAAGCAC
>NC_032012.1:14231204-14263507 GCF_001865875.1 Lupinus angustifolius
TACAAAATTGATTTTTGTATCTCATTTGCCTTCTCCTTTTCTCCTCTTGAATTCTAACTAAAAATTACACAAACTTACTTGAAAATGAAAATTTTAAACTAAGAAATAAAGAAAGAATTCCTAAATAAGAGAATTCTGGTCTTCAAGTGTTTTTTAGAGGAATTTATGAAGAAATGGTGTATTCCAATCTGTTTTGCTCGAAGGAATTGGCCTCCTATTTATAGGCCTCATGCCAGACCGCTCAGCAGCTGACCAAACCCTTCAGCATAGGTTTGGTCCCTTGACCAAGTCGCTTAGTCACCTTTGTGTATGACTCACCAAAGCTAGTTGTGGGCTATGAGACCTAGCTATTGTGAGCTACTTCTGAAGAGCCTATGGTGGACTACTTGAGGTGAGGTCATGCATGACTTCATGGTTTGCTTGATGGTTAAGTCAAGTCTGGTAACCACCGCTCAGCGCATCTGCTTCACCGCTGAGCTGATTGTTCAGCAGCTTCTGACCGTGTTGACTGGGACGTGGCTTGGTGCTTGCTGATCTGGCCAGGAGTATGGTTCTCCGCTGAGCAGCTTGTTCAGCAGCTTGGTCTTGTGCCAAGCTCGAGTCTGACCGTGTCAAGCATATTTCTAACCGTGCTAGGCCTAGTCTGGTGCTAGGCTGAGCGGCTAAGCAGGTCCACTCAGCTGCCTGGTTGAGCAGTTTGGTCCAGGTCAGGTAGGTCAGGCAGGTGGCCAGGTCAGCTCAGTGGGGCTTGTTCCACGCTCAGCTGCCTGGTTGAGCACCTTGATTTTCTTGACTTTTGTTGCTTTTTGACCATGAATCTTTTCTCTTCTTTTCTTCATTTTATTTCCTAAAAAATACATAAAAAGGAAATACAAACACAAATATACCAAATTGTGATATTTTATACAAAAAGTATTGTTTTAAGTTGGTTTTTCTCAATTATTCTTAAGATAAGTGCCATAAAAGTGTATGATTTTTAGGTATGTTTGGCACTTATCACCTATGCACTTTATTTGATTGTTTGCAGAAAATGATGCACAATGATCGCTTTTTGTTGCACCATAAATTAGTATTAGAGCCAATTGGTAGATGGCTCTTAACCCAAGCATTGGGTAATGGCTAAAGATGGTGAAGGCATGATGGTTGGACAAGGTGCATCAAAGGTAATGCACAAGGATAAAGTAGATGAGTTGAAGGAGAAGAAAACATGGCGGAAATATGGTGGGGGTGATATGTGTTGATCCAAAACCCTAACAGTTCATATACTGGATTAGGATCAAGGTGGAGAAAGGGAATCAAGTGTTGAGTTTAGCCCTGAGATAGGTGCTGACAATATCTCTCTAGATGTTGAGAGAATGATCTCATTTGAGACAAGAGGTGGAATATCCTAATGGCACGAATGGGATGTCATAATGAAGGATATTAATTGTTAGTGGATCCACAAAAGCATGGAGATGCTGGCTGACTTTGGTGTGGGGTGTAACATGGGAATTGACATTGATGCAAGGTGTAACACAGGCATTGGTAGAGATGTAGAGTGTGACATGGGAATTGGCATGGATACAATAATGTGACACAGGCATTGGTTAGCATTGACATAAGGTGTATGATGTGGGTGCACTCCTTATGGTGTGGTATGATAGTTCTTTTGAGCTATGATTGTGGGGCTAGACAATGATGGTAGTGGTTGAGGCTCTCCAAGGAAGCTTCAAGGTTTAGGTTAACTGAGTGTTTAAGAGGACGATTGTTGGTGAACTTTTGTATAGAGGTTCCACATATCAAAATACTTCCTAGCAATAGGTGGCTAGGCGGCATGTTCCATTTGATGGGTGTACAGGAAGTTGCACTACATGTTTGAAGAGCTAGTGGTGAGTGTAAAATTATGCTATATTTACATTACAATTAACTTGCATTTTAGGACATAATTAGGACTTTAGAATTGTTTTAGCATTTAATTCTCTTTATTCGGGTTGAGTGGGTGTTTTTAGCTATGTTGTGTTGTTTGGATGGATTAAAGCCAAAAAGAGTAGAGATTGGGTGCAATGAAATGAAATTCGGTGTTGAGGCTATGTAAAGACCAATTTCAGGGCCAAAATAAGTCACCTTGGAGCCTGGATCATAGAGAAACAACTTGAAGTGAAGGCGCCACCACATACACCCACGGTCGTGGATGTTATATTCTATTCCTATTTTTTAGATTTGCTTTGTTGGGCTTAGCCCAATATTTTATAATTAGAATAAATGAAGGTTCTATCTCAAGGAGCGAGATATTCGTCTATTTCAATTGTTCAATTGTTCCATTGTCAACTGTTCAATTGTTCTAAATTCACTTTTTATTCCTCTTTGAGTTAAGTAGAAATTCATTGTTATAATTAAAGGAATTTTTCAGTCCTCATGGGATCGATATTTTATTACTTGACGTCATAATCGTGCACTTGCAATTTGCCTATTAGCTAGGCTCTTGGTAACATCGTCAATGATTCTCTGAAAGGTTTATGCTAAAGGGAAGAAAACTCTTATTTGGAGGAGTTGTTAAAGAGAATTAGGCATTGAGCAAGGTAGAGTATGATATTCGCTAAGGTGTAGATTCTTCTATAAAGTTCCTAAGGAGCGAGATATTCGTCTATTTCAATCAAGGTGAATATTGTTATGTATGCTTGAAATATGTTATTATATTAGTCCATATTGCCTAGTATTGGAATAGAGTAGACTAACCAATGTTATATATCTGACTTATGTCCCTTGTTATTAAGTGCACTAGATAGAAACACCAACTAGAAACACCCCATGGGCACTAGGGCTTAAGGGTGTGCTAGGGCTTGAAATCCTTATTCTCTAATAATATTTTGGTAGCCGCTCAACACTGCGAGGGACGTAGGACAATTCGACGAACCTCATTACCAAATTCTCTTGTTTCTTATCTTCTATTTATTCCATGCACTTTATTTGATTACTTGTGGCTAATGTTGCGCAACGTGTGAGTTGTTTGGCCAACAAATTGTACCTCTAGATACATTTGGCAAGGATCGAGAGGTGAAGCCAATTGTATGACCATTAAGTTATTCAAACTAGAATCCTAATTCACGTGAGTAGTCTTAGGATTCTCGGGGTTTCTGGAATTCACCTTGGGTTGCTACGAGGCTATAGGATAGAAAGATCCAAGTAAAGGATTCAATTGATAACAATACCACGAGAGCAGCTGCGACTTCAATTGAGTACATGTGTCGGAGCTCGAGAGAGGATGACACATATCCAAGAGCAATTTACCATCACAACTTAAAGTTCATGAAAAGGAGAAAAACAAGGATTTGCGAGTGTAAAGGCGGTAACCCTTATCCTAGGAACTCTTCCTAAATTAGATTTCAATATTTTTTATTATTTTCATAATTATTCGTCAAGTATTCAATTGTTCTAAATTCACTTTTAATTCTTCTTTGAGTTAAGTATAAATTAATTGTTATAATTAAAGGAATTTTTAATCGAGACTGTACCTGATGCAAATAATATAACAATTAAAAACTGTACTACTAGAATGTAACTCCTAGGTCGTTTCCCAAGGATTATCTTCCAAGCAAAGATTCAAACACCTTATACTCACACACACCAGGGGCTTGTTGTTGAATGGTATGAACACAAAGTAATGCCAAAATAGTAAGTAAGCAGTGTAATAAAATAGCTAAATCCATTTAGTTCGTTTGTTCACAACTCAATCATTGGTTTCAAAAGATTAATTTCAGATTCCAACCATTATCTTTCTAATTTGCACAGTTTCACAACCTAAGCCTTTAACTAAGTGAAATCAGCATAAGCATGGAACATTAACAAATTCACACAAACTAAGCGTTCATGCACTAGAAAGTAAATCAACTAAACGAAGATAAATTCACAAACCAGTTTCTAAAGAATGGGATTAAGCAATCCACATTCAGAAATAGGATAGAGAAATCAATAATGATGAAACCAAAAATACATTAATAACAAAATCTCAAGAGTTGTGATGCATTACCAAAAGAATTTAGTCTAGAAGTTTAGCCTTCCATGGTATGGAAGAAGCAAACCGAAAAAGAAGAAGAAGTGGAAATATGAAATTGAAAGCAAAGCAAACCCTAGCATAGCATAAAGAGGGAAAACAAAAAATGTGAAGTGTTTCTCAAAATGATGGAATTCAAATTTGGGTTCCCTACTCCTAAAACAAGTAAAACCGACAATGGGCCCAAAACTAAAAATGGATTCATAAATAAAAATTCCTAAAATTAAAAAATACAATTTTCACTTCAACACATATCCTCCACTTCTGTAATACCCAAAATGTCCATATTGCCAAATATGATCTGAAAATGATAATTGATTTAATCAAGCCAAATAATCCCAAATTAACTCATTTTAGAAATATTAGTCCAATAAAGTCTAAAACACTAAACCATGTGAAACAAAGTCAATTAGGTACCAAGAATTATTAATCATGGCAAATTAAAGTTTTGAATAGTGTGTAATATATTGCTCATCATTTTTTCAGTCCTCGTGGGGTTGATATTTTATTTTTTTTGACGACATAATCGTGCACTATCGATTTATCCTATCAAGTTTTTGGCGCCATTGTTAGGACTGGGTCAAACTTTCTTTAATTCTCCATTAATTCATTACTTTACTCTAGTTTATTACATGTTTTCCTTTTTCTTGGTACCTCTGCAGGTTTCCCATTTGGTTTATGTAAATTTCGAATTACTACTCATAACCAGAAAGGACTTTCTATTGAAGAAGAAGGCAACAAAGAGAAAGAGCAAGAGATAGACGTGCACGTGTACAAACAATGGTTGAACGAGATGAAAAATCACTTTGCGACTATGCAGCCCCTAATGCTCGTTATTCACGTCCTGGAATAAACCGTCCAAGTATTGAGACAGAGAACTTTTCTTTGTCATCTTCTCTTATCTAAATGGTGATGCAAAACCAATTTGGAGGAGGAGTTCATGAAGACCTGAATGCCCATATTGATTAGTTCTTGGAATTATGTGAGATTGTAAGGATCCATGGGACTTTTAAAGATGTCATTCGCCTCCACATGTTTTCATATTCTCTTAGAGACAGAGCTAAGATATGGCAAAAGGAATCAAAATGCTAAAATTCAAGCAACATGACGAGACAATTGTACACTATAGGCACCTCATCTAAAACTTCAGTCAAAAGGATGGGGAGTCAATTGTTGAAGCCTGGAAAGATTAAATGAGTTGACTAAAGCTTGCCATGATCATGATATTTCACCATGGATGTTGGTCCAGAACTTCTACAGTGGGCTAGACTTTCCATCACAATAATTGTTGGACTCTTCAACAGGTGGTACCTTTTTGTGAAAAGGAATTGATGCTACTTCAAAGATCATGGATAATGTGGTTTCTAATCATCACCCATGGGTGAATGAGATGAGACATCATCCAAGGAGAGACTTCGGCACAAAAAATTCAGGAAATCAAATGGAAAAAGGTAATTTCCACGTTGGAGAACCTTTCTCAAAGGTTTGGAAAGCTGGAAAAATATCATGCTAATGATATTGGGTCTATAATTGCAACATGTGAGGGATGTGGAGCAAAAGGGCATGAGTGGTCTGAATGAAAATAATTCACTGAACCTATACATAGAGCTTGGACTAGTGAATAACATGAATCATGCAATTAATATGATTACAAGGAGAGGAGCGGACAGCAATTCAACCCATTATACAGACAGGACAATCTCAACCTTTCCTAGAGGAGTAACAACACTCTAAATCATCAACATCATGATGAACAATGTAATAGGAAACCTATGACACGATTTCCACAAGTACAATCTTCTCCTATTGATCCCACTCTTATAACAATAATGGAAGGTTATGAAAAATTAGTTTAACCTTAATAAATTTCAAGAGGGTCTAATCACAATTAATAAAAATGTTTCAAATATGATAAATGATTTGAATTCTAAGATAGAAAACATAATCATCCATGGAAAAATGGTAGAAACACAAATTTCCGAACAAGCTAGCAACTTTAATAGGAAAACAAGGATATTTCTAGGACAACCAGAGAAATATCCAAATTACGAATAGTGTAAGGCTATCTGATTAAGGAGTGGTAAGGAATTCAAAGATGTTCCTTGAATTGAGAATGATATACAAGTGGAAAAGAAACATACTGAGACATAACTCCCTAAAGGGCAACAATATTCTGAAAATGTGTATAAGCATGTATCTCAACTAGCATATGTACCACTAATTCCTTTTCCCCAAATATTGGCATAGGTAAAGTTAGAAAAGAAATATGGGATATTCTAAGATGTCCTTAAGAAATTATATATCGAATTGTCCTTCACTAAGACACTACAGGAGATGCATGCGTACCCAAATTTTCTAAAGAATATTTTATCTAAAAAGAGAAGACTAGAGGATTATAAAACAATTGTTCTAATTGAGGAGTGCATTGCTTTAATTCAAAATAAATTGCCTCCAAAACTAAAAGATTCTGATAAACTTAAGCCTTCCTCGCCCAGACGAAGGTACTATCGCCCAAGCGAGGCCTCTCCTCGCTCAAGCGAGGCATCTCTCGCCCTAGCGAGAGAGTTCCAGGGGCTCATTAAAATCCTGGGCGTTCTCGCCCAAGCGAGGCCCTTACTCACCCAAGCGAGGCTTGCTCGCCAAAGCGAGATTCTGTCGCCCAGACGAGGGAATTCCAGAACCAAAAATTCCCCTCGCCCAAGCGAGATTGTGCTCGCCCAGGCGAGAGTTTCTCCCCCAAGCAATAGGGACTTGGACAGAATACCAATTTTGCCCTTTTCGACAACCGAAACACATTTAAACATAGTTTTTCAAACACTTGCACACAGAAAAGTTCCCAACAACATTCATATACCATATTCAACACATTTCATCATAAATCATATATATTCAAAAGCATTCAAATATAAAAATCTTGGATTTCTTAAAACCCAAGTTAACCCCAAAACCTTTGAGATGGTTTAGGAGATCCGAGTGTCATATTCGGACACCACTATGTCACGATGTGTTCTCTCTCACCTTAATGAAGCGTGCTTTACTAAATCATTATGGTTCAGTTGGGTTGCAAGGTTCAAATTCCGGAAATCTTCGTAACTACCATAATAAAAACTCGTTAGTTTTCCGATATTTCAAAACTCATTACTATTAAAATACTTAAAACTCTTTCATCCATCCATTTTCCAACTTGTCCAAAGCCATGGCTAAAGGCTTAAACAAGTAAAAATTCATATATTAAAACAATGTAATAACTTCTTGAAAACAACTTGTTCATAGTTTCAAAACACATTTTTCATGAGTTCAAGAACACTCATTTTCGGTTTTGCTTCCAAAATGAGTTAGAAAGTGTTTTAGAAAATTTCAACGGTTGAATATGTTCTTGACATACTCATGAACAACATACTTCAATATCATCAACATCCATTGGTTGAATGTGAAGAGATTGAAGATTGAAAGAAGAAGAAAATGAAGAAGAGAAGATTATGAGAGTAACTTACTCTCAAATCTTCAAATTGTCAAGCCTTTGCAAAGTGTTAATGTATGAAGATACATGGGTATTTATAGAGTTGTGGGGTGGGAGAAATCTGATTTCTAAACCCATTTCCCAAGGCAATCTAGCAAATCCAAGAAGGTGAGTGAATCATGGGTTAAGTGAGTGATTTAGGGGATTTGGTGGTAGTAAATCAAGGCAAATCTATAAGATTTAGTGGGTAGATTTTGTGAATTGACTCATGCGACGCGACGACTTCGGCGAAACGCGTGCGATTAAAACCATGCTCGAGTATTGTCGGCCAATATTTGAGTAGCCAAAAATGATCGCCCGATTTTACTTTACGGTTGGAACTTCAAATTTCGACATTCCGAGTGAAAATCTTTTAGAAAATAGTTATGGACCAACTCAGGGTCTATTTGGACTCGAAATGTGATTACGAAGCCAACCACTGTTTGAGCCGTACCACGTGAGATTCGGCCCCTACGGCAGTCCGAAATCGACTGTCTCCGAAAATCATGAAAATTTACCACCAAATTGGAAATAGAATTACAAGACTAAAACTCAACTAGAGTTTCGTCTAATTCTTTACCAAAAATTCCCAGAAATTCATTTTCGAAAATATAATTAATAACAATATTAATAAAATCTTATAATTCAAAATCGTAAAATTCGCGGTGTTATAGCTTTGATAATTTTTAATTAAATTTGGTTTAGTAGAAGTATTTGCTTCATAACTGGCTAAATGTACCAAATGTGAGAAACTTGGGTCAAACGCAATAAGGGTTCTGATTTAAATTGGCAATTGCATAAAAACTTTTTTCTTTCATGAGTGCATAATTTTCTAAAATTGTACATTCTAGAACTTGACTTGTGACAGTTTCAAGATTGAAGTTTGTTTGTATGCATTAAATGATAGAGGCAATTAGGATTTTTTCTTTTGACCTTCAACCGCTTGTTATAAACATTGAAAACTCGTTAGTTGCCCACTCTTGAGCCTGAACTTAAATGATTTTTCATAGCTACTCAAATGAGGATTTGGGTTAATTTGTGATGTTTGGTTGAAGCAAAAGGAAAGGTAAAAAGGTCATGTATGGTGAAAGAAACCATAAAAATGTGAAAAAGAAAAAAATTCATCCTTTTCTCTTTTATAAAAATAATAAGAATGAATAAAAAAATATAAAAAATAATACAAATTATACTAAAAGAGAAAGGATTGAAAAATTATGTTTTAAAGAGAAGCGTTGATCAAAAAAAGATCATATGACAAACTAAGGTCTATTAAGATAATCTCAATGCTTCAATCAAATATCTAAAAAGTTTAAGTATTTTGAGAAACAATTGTAAGCCTTTTGAGTACCCTTTCTTTGTATATCTCACCTTAAATCATTCACCTTGGTCCCATTACAATCATTTAAAGACCTCTTGATTTTTGCATGCATTCAAATACAATTGGTGGTGATTTGGTCTATCATTAAGCCTATGGTAATTTACTTTCATGAATAATTTTGAGCGAAAAACTATGACCATTAAATACATGAGAGTGATGAGAGAAGAGTGACCCTAACTCATGCAGTTGTTATGACTCAAAGACTTCGCTTGAACTAAATTTGTTTATGATTATCTTGTCTTGATGTTTAGATTGTTCAAAACTATTATGAGATTACTTGTTTTTTTGGGTCATGGTTTTTATATCGTCGTCCATACATGATTGTGAAAATTAGACATAATACTTACTTGAGGACAAGCAAGAGATAAGCTTGAGGGATTTTTATGAGTGTAAAATTATGCTACATTTGCATATAACTTGCATTTTAGGACATAATTATGATTTCAGAATTATTTTTAACTTTTATTTCTCTTTATTCGAGTTGAGCATGTATTTTTAGTTGTGTTGTGCAGTTTGGAAGGATTGAAGCCAAAAAGAGTAGAGATTGGGCGCAAGAAGATGGAATTCGATGTTGAGGCTATGCGAAGACCAATTGAAGGGCCAAAAGAAGTCACCTTGGAGCCTGGATCGAAGTGATGCAACTTGAAGTGAAGGGGCCACATACACTCACAGACATAGATGTTATATTTTATTCCTATTTTTTAAATTTGTTTTGTTGGGCTTAGCCCAATATTTTGTAATTAGGAAAATGAGAGTAATCTTAGGATTCTCGGGGGTTTCTGGAATTCACCTTGGGTTGCTACGAAGTTATTGGATAGAAAGATCAAAGTAAAGGATTTGATTGATAATCGTACCACAAGAGTAGGTGCGACTCCAATTGAGTACATGTATCGAATCTTGAAAGATGATGACACATATCAAAGACAAATTCACCTTCACAACTTAAAGTTCATGAAAAGGAGCAAAACAAGGATTTGCGAGTGTAAAGGCGGTAATCCTTATCCTAGGAACTCTTCCTAAATTAGATTTCAATATTTTTATTATTTTCATAATTATTCTTGTCAAGTGTTCAATTGTTCTAAATTCATTTTTTATTCCTCTTTGAGTTAAGTATAAATTCATTGTTATAATTAAAGGAATTTTTCAGTCCTCGTGGGATCGATATTTTTTTACTTTACGACATAATCGTGCACTTGTAATTTGCCCTATCAGTTAGGCTCTTGGTAACATTGTCAATGATTGTCTTAAAGGTTTATGCTAAAGGGAAGCAAACTCTTATTTGGAGGAGTTTTTAAAGAGAAGTAGGAATTGAGCAAGGTGGAGTGTGATATTCACTAAGGTGTACATTCTTGTATAAATTTCCTAGGGAGCGAGATATTCGTCTATTTCAATCAAGATTAATATTGTTATGGATGCTTGAAATATTTTATTATATTAGTCTATATTACCTAGTATTGGAATAGAGTATACTAACCAAAGTTATATATCTGACTTAAGTCCCTTGTTATTAAGTGCACCAGATAGAAACACCAAATATGGGTGTGTTAGGGCTTGTAATCTTTATTATCTTGTTTCTTCTCTTCTATTTATTCCATGCACTTAATTTGATTACTTGTGGTCAATGTTACGAAACAATCACTTCCACTGCACCAACACATATGTGATAAAAAAAAGTAAGGATTGACTTAGTAAGGATTAGACCTATTCTAGAAAGCAAATAAAACCTTATCTAATATTGTATGCTTGTTTTCCATGCATCAAACCCTTCAATCTATTTTCTTCTTTTTGTTGATGTTAGTGTTTTCATCAAAATCTAGCCAAGAACCCTTTCTACAGTTTATGCTTGTTGTAGATGATAATATCTTAGTGCGAGACTCGAGATAAGAATCAAATTGGAAGCTAGAATTATGGAGTCAAGCTTTAGAAGCACGAGGATTTCATATAAGTCTAAGTAACGCGAATTATACATTGTACAAGTTTAGTAAGAGGTGGACAAATCCTACTATTATAGTCAACATTGGGGATTATAGTATACCATAAGTCACTAGGTTTAGATATATTTGGTCATGTTGTTTGTGTAGCTCACAACAATTCTGAATGGCACGAAATAATCTTTGTTGGGTGAGTCACGATCAGGTCGCTCTCTTTAAGACGTTATGTTGTGCTGCTAAAATTGTATAAGCAGACTATCAACCACGTCATTCCCAGGATAAAATAGCTTAGTTCTTTGTTTACAATTTCTTACTGCACTGTAAGAATCACTCTCGAATACACCCATAATATGGCTATTAGTGTCAATTCTTGAATTCTCACAATATGGTTATCTGTGCCAATTCTCAAGTGGCATGGAAAGAGAGGGAGAGAAGGTGCCAGAAGTGCGTTGGCATAATATTATGGGGGAGAAAGAAGAAGTTAAAAGGTAAATGCCTTCAACTTGGGACAATAATTATGAAGGGATGAGGTCTCTATTTATAGCCTGAGGCCTCCAACGGCTCCCTTATCCAACGACCCAAAAAGGTGGCCAAATCCCAAATGGCTACATGATCTAACGGTTGGAAAATTCACCACACGGATCTCTATCTCTTTGACTGAGATCTTCTCCCCCACGTTTCTCACTTTCCAACCGTGTGGACTGAGTCGCACACGTGTGGCATGCGTGTGTTAATCCCAAAATAAAATAAAATAAATAAATGTTTATTTAAAAAGAATGTTAAGCTTGAACCCGACCCGAACACGAGTGTGCGCGCGTGTTTGGAGGAGTTTTGTTTATGCGAGTCCACACTCACTCGCAAAACTCATTGTACCCCTTGGGGCACACCCCAAGGTTACAACTTATGGCTTATAAAGCCTTTCAACTTCTCTCCTTCAAGCAATGTGGGACTTGAGGAGTTTTTTCATTTCACACCCCTAATATCCTCATTAATGGTCATATTAATGTGTATTTAAACCATATTAAAACTCATCATTTTTTAAACAATTTCCAACAGGCCAATCATACAGGATGAAGAAGAAATTGATGAAGATGTGAACCATATGATTCAAGCGGGTTAAGGGGGAGTATTATCGTACGACTATAAGACCTACAATGTTATATATGATTGAATGTTGGACGATAAAATATCAACTAGAGAATAGACATCATATAGTAGAAATGAGAATATTGTGATGGAAGAATAAACATGCTAGAAAATATAGTGTTATAAATGAATGCATTGGGGAGAAAGTTAGAATATCTCTGATTGTATAAAATGTTGTAGAATCACATCTTAGGTACCGGTAGAAGCCCTCGTAAGGATAGTAGATCAACTAGAGGCTAGTCCAATTCCTAGAGAAAAAAGAGACCAAGATAAACCATTGATGAGATGATTAAGAAGGACTTGAAGATGAATCTTTTGTCAATGAAAATGATTTATAATATAGCATTATAGTGTTGTTCGATCCATATAGTCAACCAAGTAAAATAAAGGCTTAGTAGTTGTTGTTGAAGAAAATTATGTACTTAGTAACTTCAAATTATTTCTAATTCATATTTTTTTACTATTTGAAACCGTATATAATGTTTGTAAAACACTTACAAAAAAGAAGTTAAAATTAAAGCTTGACAAACTTATTTTTCTTACTTTGGAATAATTTTTCCTTTGGTCTATTTTGCATACATAAATCTCATCTTTCAAACAGGATGTACCAAAAATCTCAACTCTCAAACTACATTTGTAATGACCAAAGTTTTTTTTAGGTGTTAACTAATGATATATTTTTATCTTTAAGGGTAAAGAATTAATTTCTTTCAGGTTGCGTGGCTGACCCTTCTAACAAGTTTCATGCTTAGATATCGAACTTTTGTCTTATATGATACCAATAGATACAATCAGACCTTACACTACTTGATCAACTCATTGTGAATGACCAAAGTTGGTTTGCTTTTAGGAATATAACTTTTTCCTGATAAATATGTGCTTTCTGAATTCTGACCATTCCAATAGCCAATCAGTTATAAATCATATCCCCTTCATACAGAGTTGAACCTAAAGAGTCATTAGATAATCCTTTGCCCACTAAATGAGGATGGTTATATGGATCATAGGATCATAGGATCATGAAAATTAATTGACAGTTTAAAATACCTCATCATGTAAGTCATGCTTAAAATGAATCAAAAGTGGAAGGATTCAGCTAGTGTCATAACTGGAATTAACACTTAACATCAAATTTTAATCATACAACATTTGGAGCTAATTTATACAAAATGAAACTAAAAAAAGACAGGTTAGAACTTCCAAGCCAAACACAAGTGCTAATAGCAGCATCACTATTCACTATGGCTGTCTAAACTTTCCACTAATCTCCTCTTGGCAGACTTGGTTCTATAACACCAGACCTCAAAAGCCTCAGTCAAATCAGGATATCCAACTTCCCCATTTTTTATCCAGTCTCCAAGAATATCTGCTTGATCATTTGAAGGCAATGTCAATATCAATGACACAATTGCTCCCTCAATGGACTGGCACAAATCTTCATCCATTTTATATGGAAAACCAGTTTCCTCAATGGCTTTTGAATCTAGCAACGGCTTCATCTTCCGAACATAGGGAAACCAGTTCTTTAGCAATTGTACCCTGCATGGGGCTGGAAGAATCACACTACCATAACCAACTGCTTCCAAAACTTTACTTGTTACTTCTATCAGCTTTATTTTCAGACCCCACATGACATGGTCAAGCTTTTTATCTTCAATGATTCCCAAAATTTTACTAGAGATTGCAGCCCAGTCAGAAACAAAATTCTTCATTAAATCCATCTTCGGAAGTACATTACATATCCACTCAAGATCAGATACCTTCCTCATTACCTTATTATTTGCAGTCTCAAACTCAAGGGCAGTGTCCAACAGCAACAAAGACAACTCCGTTTCAAATGAATGAATGATATTGTAAACACCCATTCTTACTATCGATTTAACTTCATCATCAGCCATAACCGTTGAAGTATCTTCATCTTCTCCTAACATGAAGTCAACTTGCTCTTGAGCAGAAACTCGAAGCTCGTCTCCAAATGGGAAACATGGTCCCTCCATAGACATGGCAAAGCGAATAGCTGAGACAAATATATCTTTGGCACTGCTTAAATCTACAGGTTTGATCTTATTTATTCTTGACATGGCTATTCAACTCAGCTTCAATACCAGTATAAATTCGCAACCCCTCTATGTTCGTACAAGAATGACCTCCAAGTTTATAACCCTTGTGTTCTTTTTTACAGCCAAGAGCAGTTTCTACCTATGAATAAATACAACAGATTTAATGAAACCCAACAACTCCAAAATTATACTCATTACAACTAATAGCTTCAGTAGCAGTGCAAAAACCAAAAAAATTAGGAGTCAAAAACTCAAAATAAATGTCCAACATATATAATTTAAACATGTAATACTGTAAAAGTAAAGGAGAATCATGTGTATAATTTTTTTAAGACTATGTTTGGAATGGAACAAAGTTACCACAGCAGTGTTTGGATATTTTATGATGAAATAGAGTGAATAATAAATTAGTTCTATCTTATTTCATCCCATACCCCAAATTGGGGGAGACAGAGAAAAACAAAGGTAGTAGTAGATTGAATGGAACCTGTGTTTTAAATTGTGGTTGCAGTTAGACAATGTGGCCGCATCTACAATTGTGTTGCTACTGCGAATACTCCGATACCACAATATTGTAGTTACAGTAAGCAATTTAAAACACTGGAATTATTCCATTCCACAACAATATTATCAAAAGCAGTGAACAAAGACCAAAACAGCAAAGTCAAACTACCAAAAGCAACAAATTCAGACAAAAAGGAACCAAACCAAACCATAATTAAAATATATAAAAAAATCAACTTTGGCTTGAAAAACTGCCTAATTTTTTTAAAAAAAATAAATTGATTATTTTTGTGTTAAAAAAGGCTTGTATATATACAGAGACATGATTCCATGAAGTTTTGAGAAATGAAGACAAGGGATTTACCTTCAATTGGAAGAACATAGAAAGGATAGTGCTTAATTTGATTATTTTTGAATCCTCTCACAGCTTCAATGCCGGGTAAGTAAAACCCTAACAATACTGCGTCGTTTCGAGAGCTAGCTTTGTAGAAGTTAAGAATTGAGTTAAAGAGTAAACTAGTTGAAGGACTCTCCTTTTTTTATGTTGTCTCTTCTTTCATTGTTATTTTGTACTAACAAATATCTATAATAAACTAATCTCTTCTTTCTTGTCATATTTTATAAATGATTATAAATTGTTAATTGTAATAGATTTAGTAATATGGTTAGTTTTATAATTTATATTTAAAAGAACACAAAAAACTCTTACTACCAGAATCACCCCACACCAAGAATGTTATTTTTCCAAAAATATTGGTCAAGGTTAAATTGGAAAAATAGTTTGAGAAATTCTTAAGAAACTATGCATAAAAGAAAAAGTTTAAGGATTATGTAAACATAACCGTAGAAAAAGATGAAAATAAAATTAAAAAAGGCTTAATCTAATTAACTTGCAATACAATCCATATGAACAAGAACATAATCCATAACAATAGCGTCAAGAACATGATGTCGATCACAAGAACACGGGTCTTGTCATTAATGTATCTACAAGAACATGATCTACAACTTTTATTTTTTATTGAAAAAACAAATTCGGACATCTTGGTTACTAAATATGTAGTAAAATGGTGAGTTGAGAACATGGAGAATTTGATCAAACTATGTTTATTGGTCCTGCCATAACTTGAGATCTAGGAACTCAGATCACATAAAACCAGAACCAAAACGTAGATAAAGTGTAGATCTACAAGTCATATGAATATTACTTGGTCATTATTGGTCTCTTTTATTTCCAAAATCGGGTTGAAATAGGTGCAACAATATGATTTTGACAGCTTGATCTATTTATGTGTTTTGCTCCATTCTTGACCGAAATCCGTCCTTTTTGTGACAGGAATTTGAGTGATAATTTCAACAATAGTATTCTAAATTATAGTAAAATCACCCAAAAATGTGTATATAAAATGGGATCATCAACACAATTCTCTAGTATGAAGAGATAATAAAGAGAAATTTGAGTTTTTTCTAGATATCAACGCATTATTGATTATTCCACACAAAAAGGAAACATGTTGGGAATTAGGCACAAAAACAATGTTTATCAAACCTTGTTCTAGGAAAATTATATTTTTTCTACGAATCTCCTTATATCATTAAGAAAGTAATATGTGTCACAGTGATGTTTTATTTATTAATGATTGGTTTACGAATGACATATATCACTTTTTTAAGGTTAGGAGAATTTTATATAATTATATATCATTACTATTTATTTTGAGGCACTGTCAACTTTTAAAGGCAGTATCATTCTTTTTAACTAAACAAGAAGAAATAAATTATTTTATTACTTGTGAGTACCAACAAAATTCTTGATGCTTCATAATTTCCACTAAATCACTAATTGAGATAAGTGACCAAATATACCATACCTTCATGTACACATAAGTAGGTTAGAAACAACAATAACCCATAGGACACATCTTCAACCATTTATGAATATGTGTATATGAGAATTTACAAAGACTAGATGTTTGAAACTATCAAATCAATTATTTTGTATGTGCTGTTTATATTTTCTTGAGTGATGTATAGATAACAAATGATTGATCACGTAGCAATTCTTGCATGGAACAAATCCAAGCAATGACAAATGTCAAGTGAAAGGTGAAATATGGAAAATATTTTTCTAAGAAAAGTTGTTTAAGGAATGAAGAAATGAGAGTAAGGGACATTCTCACAACTTTTTCTTCTACATTTTTTACCCTTCATCCTTTCATCTTTTTATCTCACGATATATACTACTACATGCATCAATTGCCGTGATATGTTGAAAAAAGTATAATTAAATTAAAAGTTTAATAATTAACTATATTATGACCAATAATAACAAATAACACAGTGATACAATTACCTATATCTCTTCCCTACACCTAGAAACAAAAGTATTATTAGCACTCCAAAGTGTATCAAAATTTTAGTATTTATTTCATAAAATCATTAGTATAAATGGACAATTTGGGAGTGTCAATATCAACAACCCTAAAAAAGGGTGGGGTAAACATTTTCAATGTGATAAATATGAAATTAGCAGCATCATAAAGTTAGGGAAAAGACGCTGACACATGAGAAATGATGATATCTGAAGTACATTGTGAACAATTTAGTCCTGAAAAACATACCACTACTATCAAAAGATAATTCAAACTTTACATCACCATTCATGTCCCCAAACATAAAACACTAAACAAAAGGGAATGTCATTCTTTCTAGTTAATAGTAACAACACTACATTCAGAATTCTTATTTAAAGACCCAGCATTACCTGCAACTAAGTCACTGTCTGCATTTTCTCTCTGCTATCTTAATTCAAAGCTGCAAACTTGTTAAACTACTCATTCATTTGTACTGTTTCCACCCCAGCGACCACCTCCTCGGCCATCACCCTGGCTACCTCTCCATCCTCCCCTTCCCCTTCCCCTTCCTCTCCCTTGTCCCCAACCACTATCGGAGGCATCTCCGTGGCTACCACCCTGACCCCAACTCTTGCCACTGTTATCTTTCCAATCAGAAGACTTGGCATTATTAGCCCAGCCAGTAGTACCACCACCACTACCTTCACCAGAACCACCTTCACCCCAACTTTTGCCACTGTTATCTTTCCAACCAGAAGACTTGGGATTACTACCCCAGCCAGTACCACCACCGCCACTACCTTCACCAGAACCACCCTCAGCCCAACTCTTGCCACTGTTGTTATCTTTACAACCAGAAGACTTGGGATTACTAGCCCAGCCAGTACCACTGCCGCCACTACCTCCACCAGAACCAGCCTCACCCCAACTCTTGCCACTGTTATCTTTCCAGCTAGAAGACTTTGCATTATTAGCCCAGTCAGTACCACCACCACTACCTTCACCAGGACCACCTTGGCCCAAACTCTTGCCACTGTTATCTTTCTGGACCAAAGAATTGGCATTATCCCAGCTAGTACCTCCACCGCTACTCTTGCCAATGTTATCTTCCGAACCAGAAGAATTTTTATTAGCCCAACCAGAGCCTCCACCACTACCTTCACCCCAACTCTTGCCAGTGTTATCCTTTGAACCAGAAGAATTGGCATTAGCCCAACCAGTGCCTCCACCACTACCTTCACCCCAACTCTTGCCAGTGTTATCTTTAGAACCAGAAGAATTGGCATTAGCCCAACCAGTGCCTCCACCACTACCTTCACCCCAACTCTTGCCAGTGTTATCTTTAGAACCAGAAGAATTGGCATTAGCCCAGCCAGTACCTCCACCATTACCTTCCCCCCAACTCTTGCCAGTGTTATCTTTCGAACCAGAAGAATTTGCATTAGTCCAACCAGTGCCTCCACCACTACCTTCACCCCAACTCTTGCCAGTGTTATCTTTAGAACCGGAAGAATTGGCATTAGCCCAGCCAGTACTGCCAGTATCACCACCACCCCAACTCTTGCCACCGTTGTCTTTCGGGCCAGAAGAATTGGTATTAGTCCAGCCAGTACCACCACCACTACCTTCACCCCAACTCTTGCTACTGTCATCCTTCCAACCAGAAGAATTGGCATTTGCCCAACCACCACCGGAGTGATCATCTCCATTACTGCCCCATTTACCACTATAGCTACCCCTGTTCATATCACTCTCACTTTCACGTCCTTGGTCGTCATCACCTTGGTTCCCTCTCCTTCCTCTCCCCCTCCCCCTTCCTCTTCCCCTTCCTTGCCCATTTCCCCAACCACTACCTTCTTTAGGACTATCCTCACCCCAGCTCTTACCACTGTTATCTTTCCAACCACCACTCCCAGAATTATCATTTCCGCCATTGCCCCATTTACCATTATAACTGTCGTTCACATCATTCTCATTTCCACGTCCTTGGTCATCATCACCTTGGCTCCATCTCCCCCTTCCCCTCCCTCTTCCTCTGCCCCTCCCCCTTCCCCTTCCTTGTCCCGGACCACCATCACCAGAATGCCACCCACCACCACCATCACTACCCTCACCAGGACCGCCCCCACCCCAACTCTTGCCAATATTATCATTCGAACCAGAAGAATTGGCACTAGCCCAACCAGTACCAGCACTACCCCAACTCTTGCCACCGTTATCTTTCTGGCCAGAAGAATTGGCATTAGACCAGTCAGTACCACCACCACCCCAACTCTTGCCAATGTTATCTTTCTGGCCAGAAGAATTTGTATTAGCCCAGCCAGTACCACCACCACTACCTTCACCAGGACCACCCTTCCCCCAACTCTTACCAATGTTATCTTTCCGGGCAGAAGAATTGGCATTATCCCAGCCAGTATCACCGACACTGCCTTCACCAGGACCACCCTCACCCCAACTCTTGCCAGTGTTATCTTTCAAAGAAGAATTGGCATTAGCCCAGCCAGTACCAGTATCACCATCATTGTTATGACCAGTTCCAGTACTGCCCCATCCACCAGCCGAACTGTTTTGTTTCCCTTTACCTTCGCCACCTGTCGTTCCCCATCCCCCTACCTCACCACTTCCATTGCCTTCAGCAGAACCACCCACTCCCCAACTCTTACCAGCAGCAAAGGAATTATCAGTAACATCATTGGAACCAGAGCCCCACTTTGAACTAGTAAAACCACCATCATCATTGTCATTATCATCACGAGATTCAGATCTACCAAATCCACGCCCACGACCACCACGGCGGCCACGATCACCACGGCCACGACCACCACGATCACCACGTCCACCACGATCCCCACGCCCACGGCTGCCACGACCAAATCCACCACTACGACCATCTCCACGGTCATTGTAACCTAAAAGGCATAGATTAAATGAATCAAATAAAAGAATACAATCAATAAATGGAGTATAAGCATCAATACTGTGTTATCCTAGGATATGAATGCTTACATTGAAACTAAAATCCTACTTCGATCAGAATTGAACAATGTTTCTCCTAGGAATATTATACTGTAATTATAAGAGAGAATTTATAACACATTTATTTGAGAACAATATGATTAAAAATAAGCTGGTGCCTAGGAATAGAAACAGATACTCCATGACAACTACTTATTTAAGAGGAACAGACAATATGTGAGATATACAATAATTAACATTTTAAATTTGATCAAAGTGCAACAATGCATTACTCCAAGTAAAGTATTTTATATATCTTAAACAAAACTGAGATCACAGTTTCAACTAAAACACTTTAAACTTGCCACTTTAAAAGAGACAATTCTGAAAGAAAACCATTCTATGAGGCTGTAAAGTTAACCCCCTAAACCCTATCAACAAACCATTTTGTCATTCACTAGTTTCTTTGAAAGTTTGGAATACTCAATTTATATTTGTCAATAAGAGACAATAATTCAGAAAAACATTGGCTTATGATCAGTTTAATAGGGCTTTGATAGAACATTCAAGGGGTTTGTCATATGTGAGGCAATTGGTGGAAGGGTTGATTAATGACCCAGACATGGAGTGGAAGCGATCATGGAATGCAAATTTTCTCAGGACATGTGTCAAAATATAGAAAATAAAATCAAATAAGAACAAAGGTTATGTGCTATTACCTCCAGATATGGACTCCCTATTTGATCCATCTGTTGTCTGGTTTTTTGCTGCCGTAACAATATCATTAATATGATTCTGAAAATATGTCACCAGTTGCTCAAGATTTTCGAATATTTGCTTCCGAAACTTGAATCCTTTTGGATGAATACCAATAAACTCATGATGTGTTTTTGTACTTCTGATATAAGACAAGATGAAAGTGCCAGGATGCTCATGTGAAATACCAAAGCCATATGGTATCCTCTTTGGATATTCTTCCTTCTCTTGTTTTAATAGTTCATCAACCTCGGCTTTTGAGCCCTTCTTAAATTTTCGGAAATTAATCATAGCTTTCAGATAAACTACCAATGGATTGACATAGTCTCCAATAACCTATTTTCATAGCATAGGAAAAGTGTTGAGTTCAAAAGGCTCAAAAAATAAGCAAGCACTTCATAATCAAACATAAATTATACAGTCTCAAATTATTATTCATGGACCTACACGAGATTTACTTAGGATTAGTTCCAATCTAGAGTCTATTTCCTGACGCTTACAGCTTACCGACAAGCATGTCTTGAATGAATTGATATTTATTTCCTGTTTACAAAAATTATTGACTTTAAAATATATGTGCCAGATATCATCAAAAGACATAAGCCTGTCTATTCGTATCATGATTACTCCATACAGGACACACAAAAAGCACACATTCAAAGGACAGAAATTTCAAGAGTGATATGTTGAACACAAATAATGAAGAAGCATAAAAAAACATAGGGAAGGACTTTGAAATGTAACTGAAATCTCAATTATGGATGCTGACCTTATCTATGCCCTCAAATGTTTCCTCTCCTATTTTTAATGTCTTTCCAAGTCCAAGCAAGCTTTTCATATCATGATTCTTTCCACCTTCAACAATGTCTTTGTGTACATAAATTCCACAAGAAAACTTAAGAGACAAGGTCAAATAGCATGGACCCCTTGAACTTGGGTGAAAAATATATTCCCCAACATCCTTATCTGCAAGGAACTATTCAATAAAAAAGACACTCCTTTCAGTAATTTAAAAAAGTCCATTTGGAAATTGAGAATAACTCTGAAATCAAGCAACAAAAGAACTCACCTCTTTTGCTTGATCTGCAGTTACATTTTCAAAATGGGAATGAGAAATCATCCTGGGCATGAAATGTTTATTTCCAAGCTCCTTTTTTTGCACTGTTTCTAGCTGGCTTGATAAAGTGATGTTTTCTTGACAGTAATATGGATCCATGTCAAGACTTTGATTGTCATCATTCTTCATCTCACTTGCTTTACAAGTCAAGTTGACCCGGCATCTACTCTTATCAATTAGCATGATCTTGCACGTAACCACATCACCTTCATGCAATTTATCTGTTAAGAATATATTCTCTGCATCATCTGCAAAGTCATCCTTACAAAGAACTCCAGTCATTCCAGAGTCAAGCACACAGAATGCCTGTTGGCGCTGCACATGGCGGACTTTTGCTTGAACTCTTTTTCCTTCAACAACCGTATTCCCAATTTCTCCAGTTATCATATAGTACTCCTCATCTTGAGTCGGTTCGTTATAAGGCCTCCTAGGATCTTCAAATGGGTGGAGCAATTCCATCCTTATGTCAAAAAGAGTCGGCCTTCTGCACTCTCCTTTTTCAGTTTTGAATCTATCTGCATATTCATTTAAATCAAAAGTTTCTAGCAGTTTTGGATCATTGTGAATATATTCAATTGCATTCACTTCGGCAACATTAGCATCTGGACTTTCCAGAATTCTTTTGTGAACAGCTCTAGCTAATTCCTCAGCAAGATAATATGACTCTGGATGAATTCTGGTACGATCCAGAATGTTGCCAACAGTGTCAACAAAAATTGGGTCATCACAAGAAACCTGCAAAAAGCCAACAGCATTGCAGAAAACCTTCTTTGTGTTCAATCCAAGTTTAGTGAAGTCCTTCCGATTTCTCAGATCAATTCCAGTAAGTAATTCTCTCTGAAAAATACCAGCTTTCCGGGGTCCAAGACCGGAAATAAACTGCAGCGGAGCCATGAGCCAGTCATGTCTGATGGCCAAATTTATGTCTATACCTACTTGATTTGTGATATCTGTCATGACCCATTCAATTATCTCCAGCTTCTCATCATTTGTTAGGAACTTCTCCAGGGGGTACAACTTCCAAGACACGACCTCTTTTTTGACACCACAGAGAGTTGCAATCATTGCCAGTGGGTTTAGAAGGTAACGACCAAGGGCCACAGCCCTCTTGACAATGCCTACATGATTTCAAGAGTACAGTAATATAAGCACCCAAAAAACTCATTACAATCACATTTGCAATATAGTATATCTGTTTCTAGTTTGAGATATGATATACGACAGTATCCATCTACCCTCACATTAGACATCAGTGGCTTACACATGTGTTGTATTTAAGTTGTACAAAGAAAACATTTTCCTAATGTCAAGTGCATACATACTAAAGTCCAAAAAATGGTATGAAAGAAAAGAGGAGAAAAAATGGAAATTGAAGAGAAAAGAAAAGAAACCCGTGTAATACCAAGTTGTCTGGGAAGCTGATTCATAGAAATTTCTGATTCTTCATAAAGACGAGGTAAACTTTCATCCCCTAATACAACTGCCGGTACTCCTTTCATCTCTTGACAGCCATCTTCAAAATTGTCCTCCGACATCATGGAAATGATCTGATTTATGATCAAAAGAACTCATTGAATCATTGAAGAAACTATCAAACATAAATAAGCTACAATAGCAGTCAATATATACCACGAGTTGAATCATGATATCTACTAATGTATAATCTTAATAAAAAGAGATGCTCTTTGAAATTTATTAATGTAACATTGACAGAGAAATAATTATAATATTTATATTTTCGTATTACAGAAAAAATTGTCTAAAAAAAGTATTTCCAAATTTGCATCCCAAACTGCATTGCCGAGTAGTTTTTAGCCTTGGCATTCAACAAGGCTCATAGAGGGTGAGAATAGGTGCAGCGGTAAGGTTGCTTGCCTTGAGACCTAGAGGTCATTGGTTCAAATCCTGGAAACAACCTCTTCCCTTGTGAGGATAAGACAGCGTACACCTACCCTCCCCAAACCCCACTAGTGAGAGCCTTGTGCAATGGGCCACCCTTTTTTTCATTCAACAACACGTGCTTCCATCTCTATAAAAGGAGAAACAAAATCTGAAAAAGCACCAAGCAGCATTTGCATCCGCAATGCAACCAATAACATTCAGAAATGTTTAGCAAAGCTCCATAGAAAATGTGCAGAACCAAAACATTCCGATAGTATTGAGTGTTGTCACATTTGGGCCCCACATAAGACTGGTTCTTCTCTAATTCTAATGCATCTACAACACTTCATGATACAATAACAATTTAACTCTTCTGTAAAATATATCACTTTTAAGCATGTTTAGTATCATTTAAGGCAAGAAGAAAAAAAAAGATTAGAGAAGTGAAGAAAGAGAGGAGAGAAATAGAATTACCACCCATCTGGTTAATATCAATCAAAGGAAAAAATGGATGTTTCCCTTTTATTGTATGGTTTCATCAAGAAAAGAAGAAAAAATATGTAATGTGTAAATTTTACTTGGACCCCCAAAAAAACCTTTTCATTCCCCTCCCTTCTCACCTATTCTATCCAATAGTGAATGGGTAGAGAAAAAATGTAGGACTCACTCAAACTCAGCCACTTCCAAATGGATTTTTTGCCCCTTGATGCATGCATATCAAGTGAAATATGAAATCAATTACTACTGCCAATCATTTCCTTTCCATCCCAGAACACCATACCAACCAAAGAGGAGGGGAAATCTCATATATTCAAAACATTTAATACACCATAGCGGCCTAAGCCATCAAGTAAGTTGAAGAGTCAGTATACCTCATTAATGTCTTCCCTCAGCCTTATACAGGACGAATTAGCAGCTCCTAGAACAATAACACGTGGCTGGTGGATTGTTAGGAACTTGAGGACACGCTCTTGATCATTTTTCCTGCGCTGTTGGTCATTAATATTTTGAGATCGCAGTGCAAGTGATCCAGCATGCATCACATCAAAAACTTCACCTCTGGAGCCCAACATGACAAAGGTGGTGCCAGGCTTTCCATTTCCCAAACAACATGCCATAACTCCCTGCTCTTTTGCAGTACTACTGCCCTTGTTTTCATATGTTGCAAGAGAGTTTTGATATGGTGCAACAGAGACTCTGTTCCACAACTGCCACCCATACTCCATTAATAACCAGTTTTTGGCTTTAGCATTTAACAATGTCCGTGCTTCCTTCTCCATAGAAGGCAAAAGAAAATTGGAGAGAGCATCCTGCAAAATTAATTTACGCTGCTCATTCCAAAGCTTGGCAGCTGTTCCTTCACTATGTTTGAGATAAGCACTATTGCAGGTCATTGTCAACTCGTTAAGGGCATCATCAGGTAACTTTATGGTAACCTGGAGAAGCTTCTCTTCTTCAGCCTTCTGAATGAAAAGCCACTGTGAATCTTCAAACTTCAAGATAGGTTTGTCCTTCAGCCACTTAACACCTGCGAACTCATGAAAGGAATCTATTGATATGTTTCCTTGCGCTGTAGGGCTAGTTGAGACTAAAGCCTTATTCATAAATATGCCACGGATATGTTTCTTGAAATGTATCCCACAACTTAACATAACTGCCGCCTGGAAAACAAAATTATGAATTAAAAAAATAAGACTAGATAGGCTTTGGACTTATGCACGACCAGAAGATAATCAACAGCATACCATGTGCCTAGCGCCTTTAAGTACAGCTTCTGAATTTTCAAATGTTTCACACTTATACATTGAAGCTATTTCCTCAGGAGATTCCTCTGGATCTTCTTCATTGTCTATTCCCTAGAGTCCAAGAATCCCTCAACTCAAATGACACCCAAAAAAATGTGAATATATTCAGTTATATGTGAGCAAAAGCAAAAACTTACCACTTTCTCAAGAGTAACTAGAGAATCAAGCTTCTCAGGATTGCCGAATTTGCGTGCAAGTTTCCACAGTCCAGCCTTATTGCAATTGGAATAGAATGACTTCCGCATAGGCCTTTTATAACCACTATCAAATAACTCCTCAGCTTGTGGAAAATGCAAATTAAACTTCATATCAATATCATCAATCTCTCTTTCTGTTTCAGCCTTCTTAAGCATATTGGTGATGGAGACAAAAATCTGCTGACGGAAACTGGATTCTTCATCAAGGGAAGACAGTTGGCATTCTTCCTCAAAATATTTGTCATAGTATCTCATAAGTGTGTTCTTCCGCTTTTGAAGAAGCAGCCACTTGATATCCAATTCCTTGATTACCCAGAGTATCTATACCAAGAATGAATTTAAATCACCAACTTCTAAAGCATTAGTTTCTTTTATTTAGTTAAATTGCTAATTCAATTATCCACCTTTCTTCCTGTGCAACAAATAATCCTTCTTACAAAGAGAGGTGATCTCTTATTTGTTCAATTCATATCATCCATCAAACAAAGCAGTAAATGTACAATAAAAGGCATCAACTTAAAATACCTTGTGATATTTCAGCTTAGGCTTTCCATCATTATTATCCCAAGTGTTTTCTGATTCATCCTGCTTTGTATCTTCTAGAAGACTGAGGCAATGTTCCTTCCGGTACATTGCAATAAATGGTATCTAAGAAGTAATGAAAAAAACATAAGTTAACAAGGAATTTTTATTATTAGACAGCCTAACAAAAGTCATGTAATCAAATATAATCTTACGTCGTATTTCTCTGTGTGATGCAATTCCAAGAATCGAACAATGTCTTCCCGCTTTACTGTTTCAACTAGTTTGCAGGACTCAGCCTCACTAAACAATGGATTTATGTTGGATGCAAGTTGACTTAGAATCCAAAAACTTTCTTCTTCAATACTCATTCTGTCAACTGGAACTAATCCTACATTGTCCTCAATTATCTGTATAAACGTGCAGACATATCAAATTTAAGTCTCAACGGAATGATTGTCAAATGATATTCATTAATCAACAAAAACTTTGAAAATGACCTGCATCCTCTCGGGTATGTCTGCACCATCTACAGAGTTACCCTCTCCAGCAGTCCGCGTACTAGTAGGGATGAAAGAATCATGCTTGTTATGATCATCAGGAACAGTAGAATGCATTTGAAATTCTCTACTGTGCTTTTGTGGCAGGCCTGCTTTCCCAAAACTATTCTTGGCTTCTTTTGGATGTGAAAATGAATGTTTTGGATCTTCAAGCTTTCTTTGTCTAATGCAAAGTTAACAACAAAATAACATATTAAAGAGGGAACAGATGATATTATATTTCCTACAAAACGAAATCGATAATAATTTATCAGTCATAACTCATGTAATATAGAGCAGTGATTAATAGAAAACTAGTAATATAATTGTTAGAACATACCTGAGAGAATCTCCCTTCTCATAGACAACCTCTTCATCCACTATAAAATCTTCCATGTCATCATCTGAATCGTCATTAGACATGGATTCATATTCATCAAAAAGTGATCCTGCAAAAACCAAGGATTCTTTTATCAACTAACAAATAATAAACAATAGCACATTATGAAACCTAAATGACAACTCAAAATGGGTCTCACAGGATTGTTCCAAACAACTAGTTTATTATAAGATCTACAGTCCAACTCCAACAAGTGCAATAAGTGAAACATTTGAAAAAGCAAATGGAAAAATTTGAGAAAAATGAAGAAAAAAAAACCAAATGCAGATAATGATCACCTCCATCATCAGAAGTGTATGTCCCAACCTTTTTAAGCCTCTTGAGTTTTCTATCTCCCTAAAAACCCACCGAAGAAAAGGCATGATAAGTAACATAAAATCAGGCTCATAGGTGCTTGAATTGACACTGAACAACCAGTTATAAAATAAAGCTTACCAAATTTTCTTGGTTGATGCTCGCATTCTCACGGATTAACTCAAGATCATCACTGTCAAGGACAAGGTTTTTCAATGATCTCCTCCTGATAATCAGTAGCAAAAGCACAAAGTGTTGAGTAAGTAATGCAGATACAGAAATCACAATACAGGGTAGTGGGGAAGCATAATACCACCTTTTTGCCATCTTTTGTGTTTGTTTAGGATTTTCTTCATTATCTTCATCTTCAATATCATCAACCAGAAACCCATCAACCTCAAATTCATCCAAGCTGTCATCTGCTTCACCAAGTGAGGATAAAAATCTTAATTTTCACATACAAAGAGCATCATCCTAAGTACTTATGTGTGATACCACACCAATATAAATGGCAATAACAAACCAAACATGTTATGATGGGTTAATAAATGACCAGTATACTCTTACAATGAAGCCACCATCAAAGGACAAGCAACCAATTACTTTGACCAAAATTGGAATATTAAACTTAACTTTACTTGCTCATTAAGCAATTGACAGATATAATAGCTTGTTTTACTCTTATATTTAAAAGGTAAAACTACTACATGGGTCCTCCAAGTTTCATCTTGCTACTGTAACTCTTTTTTGTTTCATTTTGGTCCTACTCAGAACACTTTTCCTCTATTCTTTCATTTTTTGATCAAAATTCACAAGTTTGGTATTATTTAGTTCAAAATGAAAAGACATATACAATCCATCAATTATTTTTCTGAAATTCTAACACTGATAAATTGGATCTGAGCCAGTGGTGGCGACTCAATGAAATCCATGACTATAAATCTCTGAGGTCAGGAGTCATGAGAGGCGAGAATAGGAGTTATAAAATAGTGTCGGGGTATTCAAGCTTAATTGGTGGCATCCGCTCAGTAAGGGTCGCATATCAAGCATGTGGTGTTACATTAAAACCAAAAACATACCAAATTGAAAACAGAAAATAACTTAAAGGAGCTACTTAAACAACAAAACTTAATAAAAACGTATAGTACCAACTCAAAAACAGAAAGTAACCAAGAAGGTGAATGTAGTACTTCAAATAAAAATTGAATATATTAAAAAAATGAAAACGCTCCCCTTTTTACATAAAATCGAAAGAGAATGGAGCTGAAAGAGAGTGGGAGTGAAAGATGAACAACGAAGTGAGCTAAGAAATTATGAATGAAACTGATCGAATTTGAGTTCATAGCTTTTTACCTTCATCATCACTGCTATCTTCTACAGTAACAGCTTTCTGTTTCCCTTTCCTTCTGATTTTCTCTACAAAAATCGAAACCATGCACAACAATCAGAACCGATCGAAACAAAAAAACGTAAAATTGAAAGAAAAACAAGTTCAGATTACGAAATGTGACTCACCTTGTTGTTCATTCGGAACCGATTTTCTTCCCATTGTAGAAGAAAAAATGCGAAACCCTAACCCTTGATTTTCGAAGAGAAAAATGTGTGAAGTGAAAAAATGAGGGAGAGAGAGAGAATGGTGCTTTTTTCTATGAGTAACGTACTAACGCGATTTAAGGTACAATCATGCCCTTGGGAATTTGGTTTATTTACGAGGTTGCCATGGATATACCTGTTTCACTTTTATTGGTTATGGTGTTGTGAATTTTGCCACGTTGGAGATGGATTTACGTGGATTCATGTGTGGTAAAAAGGGGTGTGAAGGGTAGAAATGTCATTTGAGAGTAAAGAATTGGGATTTTTAGAAGAAAAATAATTGTGTGAAAACCGATACAACATTTCATATTTGAAGATAAATATATATATTTTTTATGTTATTATTTATGATTAAATTTGATTTAAAATTAAATTTTTAATATATTGTTTAAATTTTATTGGTTGTTTTTATATCACAATGAGCACACAAGTTTAGTTCAATGGGATTTAATAGGTACAAGTGGCAACATGCATGTATGGTAAAGAAAGGGAATATAGATGAAATTTTCATCTTTATCTTTCATTAGTATATAATATAATATAATATGGAAATTTAACCACAAGGAAGAAAAAAAGAAATTAATTGGTGATAAACATACACCAATTAGTAAATTATTGCTCCATTCCTTTATATGCGTTGCTCTTATAGAAATTTTTGTTTGATTTGATTGGCATTCTCAAATTTAAGGTAGTATAAATTGCTTCTTCATAAATTATAATGTTATTGTGAAGGAGAAAAAATAGTTGTGAGAAGAATAATTAGAATAATATAATTAAAATCAATAAAAATTCTTAATTTTTATAAATAGAATAATGTATATCTTATATTAGAAGATAATTTTATTATCACTCTACTAAAGATATTATACTTGTTATTTTTTCACATATTATATATATTATTTCATTAAGATATTACTGATATGTCAGCTTATTATAAGTAGACATAACCTAACTTATCTCAAATATATTTTATCATCTTTTATAAAACATCTAATAATAACACAAACAAAAAAATGGGAAGTAATTATAGAATCTCCATGTGATACACACCCTATAAAAACTCAAAGATTTTCTTAGTTGAAAAAATGGCAAGTATTTTTCATAAATCCATTAAATATGATAAAAATATATTTTCCTATGGAAACTATACAACATGCCTTCTTTTTTTGTACTGTGTGTCATTATCTTTTTTATTGGGTAAAACATTAATCTCTTTTAGGATGTGTAGTTGTCATCCCAACAAGTATCATCCATAAGAATCGAATATTTAATTTTTTAGTCATCTTGAGAATCTAACAAAATCTTCTACCACTACATCAATACCCTGGTTGTAAGTATTACATCTCTACGCCTAATACTTTTGACAAGCTAAATCCTTGTATCCTTTCATATTATTTTTAATTGCATTTCTCTTATATATCACATATCTAAAAGTGACATTAATTAAAACTTTTACCAACGGACATTGATTCAAGTGGTATATGTTTAATTTTCCTTAACTAAGGTCTCGAGTTCGAGTTCGAGTCTTGTGGATGAAAAAAATGTCTGCTGGGAGTGTTAGCCCCGACAAGATTGCCTCCAGTACGAGAATACATGTGGGAAACAAAAAAAAATTAAAACATTTGTTTATTATTTATTTATATAATTACTAATTTGGGTGAATAAATATATAGATATAACTAAATATTAAATCATTAGTAATTTTATAATTAATTTAATGTATATTTTCTTGCTTTAAACAATGTGGTTTTTTTTCAAGCACCCATAATTATGAATTATGATGAGTGTCTCATTCTCAACTGAATAATAAATTCAAGTGGACGCATGTATAAGATGATGATATGTGACATTTAAAAAAATTTAATAGTAAATTTTAAATTATTTTTAATTAAAGTTTTTTTAAATTAATAAATCAATCTAGGCCTATTTGAGGATTATGGTTAATAAATTTAAGGATGATCTCATAAAGAAGCATTAATTCTATATGAATATATTATTCATGTATCTTACACAATATCACACAAAATATTGTATCATATTAAAATCTTATTAAGTCTTATATTTCGCCTTAAACCAAAAGGCCTTATGCCTCATATCAATCATTTTTTTTGTATAATCAAAAATATTCTCTCATCTTACAGATAAAAAATTAATTTTTTGAATTTAATAAATGTCTCTCCCAACTAAAAATTGAAACAAAAATCAAATATTTATACATAGAAACAAACTTGAGAGTGATAAAATATTTATACATACCAAGAATGCATTAAAGTTTAAAAGTAACTATTAGAATAATTTTTGTCACCTACTACAAGTTCAGTCTCATAACTCTTTTTGAATTTCCAGTGTTTTAGCTAACATAACTTGTTGTAGCTTGCATATACTCATCTATTGTCCCTTTTGCCCACTTTATTGAATATCCATGTGTGTGATCTATTAAAGTGTTTGTATATAGAATTTGTGCCAAGTTTATTTGGGTGGAAATTATTAAATTTGGCATTGTAATGTGCCCTTAGTCTCTTCCATATGAAACTAAATGATGCCAAATAATATGTTTCTTATTCTTAACATCCTCTCCTCAAAAACTATAACTAGAATTATCAATTTACAATTCTTAAGTCGGTTGAGTTGCGAGACATAAAGTATTTGTTCATAAATCTTGTGGGCCGCACTGTTAGAAATATATTCGTATATTTCTATATTTATGCTCAAGACCCAATCTGTCATTAAATATAATTATGGTAATTGTATTTATTCATTTTTATCATATTTAATTAAATAGATTATATGATAAGGTCCTTGATTAAAAATTAGAGACATGTTATTATAATAGAGATTATAATAATGAGAAACATGTCTATTATAATTTTTAATCTAAATTGTTCTTGGTCGTAGAATCATTGAGAATAGGATATCAATGACTCGGGTAGACCAATATATGTGTGATAGTATTTATTGGATAAATATTAATAGATCTTATTTATTAAATTGCACATATAGATGATGTATATGTGGATATGATCATTGAACTGACTCAATCGAGAATTCCTAATGGTTAAGATTACCTTAAATTGTCAATAGGAAATTCTCAACAAGAAATGAAATAGTTTCCTTTGACCATATGTTATTTATCATACTTTGATTTCGGACACATAATGTCCCAGGACGTTATTTGAGTGAATATTGCGTGTGATTAAATGCTTGTAGAATTAATGATTATTCAAAAAGGAATACATCAACTCTCGGTAATGGGTTTGAGCTCTATAATAAAATGACCTTGGCCAAGGTATTACAATGAATAAAGAAATGAGTTTCTTTGAGTTATTATGACAACTTACT